>NC_137205.1:18713743-18841243 GCF_960531495.2 Zeus faber
TCGACAGGCTAAACTTCGCCCCCCACGTGCATCAATGAGCCTCGGGCGCCGATGACCCTGTCGCCAGTTCGCCGATTGCCCTTCGTTGGATCACTTTTGGTAGGTACTAACCACAGCATACTGGGGACACCCCACAAGAGACAGTCGTCTAGCCATCACAATTTGGCACTTGTCAAAGTCGCTCAGATCCCTACGCATGGCCATTATTTCTGAGGTCAGCAGTCTATGAATGTCATGGAACCCATGACATTCATAAAAAACGCTGCATTTCTCATCACCGCAACAGTCACGTGATAGCACCGCGGACGTCTGCGCATGTGCAAAATGGCGGCGCCAAAGGACTGCCTGATATTAAATCTGCCATTTGGAAAAACTTCAGATATTTAATTTGCTCACTGTACAATTCCACCAGACTTCAACTAAGGGAATATAAGACAAACTCTGACAGACTATACTGACAAAGAATAGAATCAGTCATAATTGAGGCCCTAATCGTCTCAATACTCACTACAAATACTACTGCTGTCTTTTTCAGGTTGGTGAAATCCATATCAAGGTTATAAAGATGGCTGTAGCAACCAAAACGGTGCAAATTCATAGGGGACTTTGAATTGCAAGAATGCTCCTTCAATGACAACACGATGGCAATGAAGCTCAGTCTCTGGGAAACCACATTAAATCAGCGAAAGATGCCCAATCCTACACAATAAAGACCCCAATGACTTGGTGCCAGGGGTAGCACTGTGTATCTCACATCAAAGAACACGGATTCTGCCTATGTCAAAGGTGCACGTCACACACACGGTGACTGAGATGAACCTTCAAGAGGAGGGATTGTCGGAAAGCAGTCGTTAAAATAACCTCAGCCGCTTTAACAGAAAAGCATATATGTCTGTCATGTGCGGGGAAACAAGACACCCTCGACATAAACGCCCAATTCCACCGCTCTCAAAACTGTGAGGGTAAGAAACTCAGTTGCAACTCAGTTGCTTACCAGACACAAAATCAGTAGCACAAAACTAAACGACGACAGAACGCTTACTGTGACAGTAACAACGCCAATATCTGTACTGCAAAACCACTTGGAAAAGTTCATGCTCAACACTATACTTTTCAGCAGGGTGGCTACTTCCGAGTCGCCTACACTGAGAACGATATGGGCACCAACATTATCAACATTGACACGGATGAAACAGCAACAACAACTACACCAGATAGTGCCAAAAAATAAGTTGTTGATTCACGTTTTTTAAGATGGCGTCATTTATGTTCCACAACAAGTATATGTCGGACATGGTAAACACAATGATTTAGTATTTGGGTTTTTTGTTGATCCGTCCAACTATTTCGACCAACCAATAAAACACTTTCCTTTCACTAGTTGTCATTTGGATGCCTCTCCTACCCTTTTGCCCAAACTCCCCCGACAAATTTGGCCCACATAAAGCCTATAATAGCGGTTCAGAGCGCATTGTGACAAACTCAGCCCTACACAGACGTCACCCCGTCACACGTCACACCAACTAACCTGGACTCCTGGTGTTTTGCTGCCTGCAGCTAAATTTATTATTAGTAGTAGTACTTTTTTTTTTTTGTATTATTTTGGTATTGTTATTATCATTATTATTATTATTATTATTATTATTATTATTATTATTATTATTATTTTATCTATATATTTTGATTTATGTTATTATTATCATGGGTCCAGCATGAAGATAACAGACCTGCGGACTAACTACACTAATTGCCGTTTTCCCAGTTCCGCAGCATCACTTCCCGTCACACAAATAAATTTTCTGAATTCCCATGGAAAGCAGCATCACTTCCTACCGACACTAATTCAATTTCCAAGTTTGCGGAAAACACATGCAGTATCACTTCTTGTTGTCTGTCGATATTATTATTTGATTCGTTGAAAAATGTATATTGTATTATTATTTTCGTTAAGCTGTGTATGTACTGTATTATTATTATTATTATTGTTGTTAATCAATAGATTGTGTATAATCATTATTGTAAGCATTGTGTAGGGTATTATTATTATCATTATTATTATTATTATTGTTGTTGTTAAGCTGTGTATATAGTATTATATAGTATTTTTACTTTGTTTATTTAATGTATTACTACTCTTCGGTTGTGTATAATGTATTTCATTGTGTATTGTGTACAGAGGTGTGTATTGAAGTCATGATGAGGGTTGGGAAGGAAGGCTGTACATTTAGATGGTGCAAAGATCAAGAAGCTAAAAACTGCTTAACTTCACATGTTATGGACTTGCAAAGTTAAACAGTTTTTAGCTTCTCGATCATTTTTATTGAGAGGATTTGGACGATGGAGCTGGTTCAGACATTTGGGGGAATTTAGGAATAGGAAAGGAGGAGTAAGTCACCATTTGCAAAAGTGCGATTAACGCCGTAAACCAGTTCCTACGCTATTTCAAGACAACAAGATGAAAATAACAGTGTTTGATAACAAGGAAAGCGATTAAAAGGTGTTTGGGAGTCCTGGTGCTATTTGTAACACTGGCAGTAATTTCGTGGTTGATTATCAAGCACTTATTGAGGAACACTGAAATATCAGCAGAGGAGAGACAGCGGCTAAATCCTGATACACTCCCCATGGAAGGTAAAACACACACACACACACGCACACGCACACACGCACACACACGCACACGCACACACACACACACACACACACACACACACACACACACGTAGTCAGGATATTCCAACAGCTAAGTAGACTAACACAAATGTACAGTAATTCTATTTGATTCTGTTTGGGTCGGGGTTTGAGGTTTGGGTTGGGGTTTGGGGGGGTTTCAGATGCTTTCCCAATTATTGTACAATACTGTTGTGCAAAAAACATGCAGAATCGTGGCAGATGACATTCCTTCGCTTCTAGCAGAAGGTGTGAAAGTGATAATCACAAGACGCCCTCTTCTCTGAGCGCCTGCAGTGAAGAGAGGGTTGGGGGGGTGGGGGTGGGGGGGCTGGGGGGGAGTGGGGTGTTCTGGATGGCTGCCGCTACCTTTCCAAATACCTGCACCATCTTTAAACAAAAATAAATAAATGAAGAAATAAAAATATATAAATGTGGGGGATAATAATAAAAATAATGAACGGCTGAATTAATGTGACGCTGGAGCTGACACCGACCCGTGTCACACGCCTCCCTCCACTCTCTGTCCCCAACGTTCATCCATAAATACCTCCCCTGACATTCGGAAACCAGCCCCCCTCCCCCTTTTGCCTCTAACCATGCATGTCTGGTTGAATGTTTTTGTATTTGTGTGTGTGTGTGTGTGTGTTTGTGTGTGTTGTAACGATTTTTAGCTTCGACTGCATATTGTGAAGCGCTGCCAGGTGGGCTGGGTCTAGATAACACACATAAACGCTAACATTGGGTGCAACAACAAAAACAACAAATGTATTTTAACTGCTTGTATTTGGATAAAGAAAGTAAAATGTTCACCAGTTAATTGACAACTTATAACATGATTTTGCCCATCCACCAATTCACATAATAATCTGCATAATAAATACATCATAGAGTTCACTTTCATGCAACGTCCTGTGCCTCTGGCGTATAATAAATAGCCCCGGCCCGGTATAATAATGAACCCAAAAGGTCAGTCCAGTGTCCAATATATAGTCCAACAAACTGTAATGGATCCGGCTGCAGACAAAATTGTTAACCCCAAAAATAGATCAAAATGAAATTCCAATGAATGAATCGATACACAAGAAAAACAAAACAAAACACCGTAAGATAAAAGGAGGTCGGTCAGGTAGTGCGACGGTCCAAATGTCAGTCTGTCCTTCTCCAGAAAAGACCCGCCGGTCATGTCTCGGTTCACTTTTTTACTATCCTTCTCTGATCACTTCCACTTTCACTCCCGCACACCTGGTACAATTATACCAAGACGCACGGTAGACTTGGTAGAGAGACGGCTCGGGAACAGATCAGGGCTGTCACACTGTATGTGTGCATGTGTGCATGTGTGCGTGTGTGTGTGTGTGTGTGTGTGTGCATGTGCGTGCGTGTGTGTGTGTCTGTGTGTGTGTGTGTGTGTGTGTGTGTATGTGTGTATGTGTGAAACAGCTCAGTGGTGAGCCCTGTCTCCCTGGAGCAGTGAAATAACAGCACAGGGAGCTGGGAATTGAAGTAGGAGAAGGACGCTTCGGACGCTTTTCCCTCTCCTGAAATATTGCTGCAAATGGAGAGTGATGTGCCAAGAGTAGTAATCATACATCATCATGATCTCAGTACGGGAGGAAATACTTCTTGTAGTTAAGCGCGGGGACAATATTTTCAGGACGCCTTTTCTTTCTCTGCGGGGACCACCCACACTGATGCTGTAAACATTCATGAGCTACATACAGTACAATATCTCCCGATGAATAAATTATATTGCACATCATATTATTATACCGGTTTCCTCGAAATGTTAAATAATTGATTTTTAAAGAGGCCCTGCTGGGTCTTTTAGGCGTAAACAAGCCACAATACAGCCTGTGATCCTTACGAGGGGCCTTGATGGTGAATCAACAAGTTTAGAATTTAAATCAAGCCATGGCCCTGTAGACATGGAGATGAGGTGCTGGAGGAATTAAAACAAGTTTATTTATTATAATAATAATAATTATTATTATTATTACTATTATTATAATTTATATTAATATTAATATTATTATTATTAGTAGTATTACTATTATTATTATTATTATTATTAATTTTTTTGGCACATTACAGCAACATGTCCATCACATTAAAAATAACTTCATCCTCCCTGTTGCTCTTCTCCCCTTGTCCATCAAATATCATTGCTCCACTGAGTTGTGAGCATGGGAGGAAGGATAATAATCTGGGAGCAATCGGGCAAGGAGGCTCCAAATCTCGGTAAGAGCTGGGATACGGGACAGGTTTTACCATCATTTAAAGATGGGTAAAAATATTAACCAAACATCTGGTCATAACAGGCTAACAATTATAGGAGTTTCTAAAAATGAATTGTTCATAAACACGCTGTTCTTTTCTCTAAAAGACGTTCAGATGTTTTCTTCCCTATTAATGACACTGACCCTCCCGTCCGGATTTTACTTTCTATTTTGGAAGAATAACACTTCACTCTTCCTTTCACGATTAATTGTGAGTCACAACAGTATGTCACATAATTTGTGTGTGTGTGTGTGTGTGTGTGTGTGTGTGTGTGTGTGTGTGTGTGTGTGTGTGTGTTCGTGCCGTGCCATTTAGCCACGTGCCAGGTACTGTCCGAGCCTGTATCAGTTAGATGAGTCAACAGTGGACTGTCAGTCATGGAAAGGTCAAACAGTTATATTCCCATTCAAGCTGTGTGTCGGACCTCCTGGATTAGCCTGGCCTTTCACGGCAAATACGCACAAACACCTCATATAGCCTCCAGTGCACGCAGAGTCATACTGCGGGCATATGTACTGTATCATTTACTCCTTATAATAATGTAAAGTGTTTTATTTTCTCCTGAAACGTGTTACTATTATCTCTGACTGACTGTTCGGCCATCCTGGCATTTTGTAACATGTTACTTCAGAAGGAAGAAGGTGACATAAGCCTTGTACCTGCTTGTCTATTCACACTGCAGATTCAATAATATGCAAATATTCTTACAACCTGCTGTGCATTTTCTATGCATGGATGATTTTCCAGAGTGAGTGCTATGCTTGTCTACTGAAAGGTTCATACACTCCCACTATTATTATTATTATTATTATTATTATTATTATTATTATTATTATTATTATTATTATTAGGGATTCAAGCCCATAGGGCTGAAACCCTATTGTTGCTGTTATTATTGTTATTGTTCACATCATTATTATTATCATGATAATTTATTGTACTCATAGCAGTAGTTATTAGTAGTTATTATCATTGCTATTAGATGTAGTAGTAGTGGCAGTAGCAGTAGTAGTATAGTAATAGTAGTATAAGAAGAAGTGGCGTTTTCACACCAAAATTAGCGGGTTGACCCGGGTTTTTTAAAATAGGCCATTGACACCTTGCCAGGAGAAATGCCTTTGGGTGTCTCGTCCACACGTTTGAGGTCATGAACATGCCGGAAAAGGGGCTGTCACGGTTCCAGTGTGATTGGGGGAAAAAAACAGTAAAGGAGACAGCAACTAAAACAAACAATGACATTCAACTGTAAAACGTGTAAAACGATTACGTGTAAACTGTAAGCGGGGACCAGCGGGGAGCGTGGCGGTTCTCCGCCGTGCTCCCCGCAGTGCAATCCCCACAGTCAATAACTTCTGATTTTAGATTCTTAATGGGATATGAAATGATGAAATGATACATGGATATTCCTGTCTCTTTATGTGCCAGTGGAACCTCAACGTGCATCCCAACGAACAGATAAAGGGGCCAACATTAGTGGGTCGACCAGGGAGACCCAGGTTTTTCCTTTCCCACTGGTAACGAATGCTGGATGTTGGCAGGTATAACCGGGTTTTTGTGCAGTGGGAAAGGGGTATTAGAGTAGTAGTAGTAGTAGTAGTAGTAATAGCAGCTATAAAGCAGTCATAGTAGTACATTAGTAGCAGTACCAGTAGCAGTAGTGGAAGTAGTAGTTGTAGTACTAGTAGAAGTAGAGTAGTAGTACTAGTAGTAGCAGTAGTAGTAGCAGTAGAGTAGTTGTAGCAATAGTAGTAGTAGAGTAGTAGTTGTAGTAGTAGTGGTAGCGGAACAGTAGTAGTAGCAGAAGAATAGTAGTAGTATCAGTAGTACTAGTAGTAGTAGTAGAGTAGTAGAAGTAATAGCAGTAGCAGTAGAGTAGTAGTGGTCTCAGTATTAGTAGTAGAAGTAGTAGTAGTGGTCTCAGTAGTAGTTGTAGAAGTAGTAGCAGCAGTAGTAGAGTAGAAGTAGTATCAGTAGCAAAAGAGTAGTATCAGTAGTAGTAGTTGAGTAGTACTGGTAGCAGTAGTAGCAGCAGTATTATTATTATTATTAGTAGTAGTAGTAGTTGTGTAGCAGCAGTAGTAGTACTAGTAATAGTGTAATGAGGCTAAACAAGCAGCTGCTGCTGCTTCACGTCTTACTTGTATGGGAAGCACGATGAGCGCCACAAAGATCATGATGACCACCAGGAGCTGCGAGGGCCAGATCTGGGGGGTGACGTCCCCGAAGCCCACGGTGGAGAAGGTGACCACGCAGAAGTACAGCGAGTCGAACAGCGTCAGGTTGTTCCCTGCACGCTCAAGGTGCTGGATCCCACAAATACTGGTGGGTTCGTGGGTGGGTGGGTGTAGAGTGATGTGGGGGGAAGGAGGATGGATGGACGAAAGAGCGGCAGATGGTTGGGGAATAGGAGAAGGAGGATGAGAGGATTAGGTGAGGAAGTGAGCATCGGCAAATAAGTGTGTGAGTGTGTTGAAGCATGGCCGCCGTCCGCCAGCTTTGGTAGCAGATTGTGGAAAGCAGTCTTGTATACTGTGTGTGTGTGTGTGTGTTTATGTGTGAGTGTGTGTGTGTGTGTGTGTGTGTGTGTGTGTGCATATATGGTTTAGGACCGACTGATTTACTCTTAATGATTGAAAAATGGACATAATCCTGACTAATTTTGTTTTTAACAGATTTTCTAGATGTTCCCATAAACCACCTATACCCGTATCTGTGTATCTGTGTGTGTGTGTGTGTGTGTGTGTGTGTGTGTGTGTGTGTGTGCGTCTGAAGGAGTTGGTCATTCTCAAGTCGCGCATGGAGGTTTCAGGCACACTCATCTGACACCTCCTCCTCCTCCCCCTCCATCGCACTCCTCCACAGTGATATCAAGTTATTTCTCTCCTCTTTGTCTTTCATTTTCCTCTCGCGCCGTCAGTTATTATATCGCCGCCCGTGTCCTTCCCCGCCTGTTTGTCCCCCCTTCCCAGGAGCGCCATTTTCAATCTGCACCGCCCTGTCCTCGATCCTCCACACGCTGTCGCACCATCGCTCTGTGTGTTCTGCTCCGTTTTTTTCCCTCCCTCCCACGCGTTCCATCACTCCTTTCCTCCCCCTTTTCCCTCAGACTGATAATCACTCTCCTGTTGCTTTGAATCCGAAAGTCTTCCTTCCTCCCTCCCTTCTATTTGCAGACCTCCTCTCCTCCGCTTGGTTTCTCATCCGTCTCCCTCCACGCCTCGTTCTCCTTATTCTCCTCCAGCGGAGCTCCTCTCCCCTCTCTCCGCCCTTTTGTTTCCCCCTCCTCCTGCACCTCTCGTCGCTTCTCTTCTTTTGCTCCTCTCTCCTTCTTGGCCTCCTCTCATCTGCTCCCCCTGTCCTTCTGCTCTCCGGCTCTCCCATCCTCTCTCGTCCTTCTCCCATCCTCTCTCCCTCTTCTCTTCTTCCCCTCTCCACCTTTTTTCTCTCACTCCTCTCCTCTCGCCACTTTCTCTTTCTCTGCCCTGTCCTTCTCCGCCCCGGTCCCTCTGGTCTCCAGCCAACTCCTCTCCTCCTCTACCTCTCCTTCTCCCCGCCCTCTCTCCCTCTTCTCTTTCTCCCTCCTCAATTTCCGCCCGGCCTCCTTCCCACGCTTCTTTTCCTCTCCCCTCTCCTTCTCCCCATCCTCTCCCCTGCT
Source organism: Zeus faber (assembly GCF_960531495.2). NCBI lineage: Eukaryota > Metazoa > Chordata > Actinopteri > Zeiformes > Zeidae > Zeus > Zeus faber. The sequence continues at coordinate 18,722,349 of NC_137205.1, forward strand.
CCCCGGCTCTCTTCTCTCCTCCTTTTCCCACATTTTTCCCCTCTCCTCTCCTGCTCCATCTCTCCTCTATCATTCTCTCCATTATTTCCTCCCTGCCCCTCTGCTCTCAACTCTCCCCCCTCCTTCTCGCCGTCCCTCCCCTCTTTCCTTCTCCCCCATTTTTTCTCAGAAGTCAGCCCCCTTTGCCCCCACGTCTCCGCGATCCCCAGATTTTCGCCCCACCCCTCTCCTGCCCTCCATGCTTTCCCTCCCTCCCCCGTGTAAAGGTTGTCAGTGTATGTACACACCAAGTGAACATGAGGCACACCAGCGTGCTGATGAGTATCACCACCTGGTTAAACATGGCCGAGTGGGTCCGCTGGATTGCCCTGTGGAGATCATTCTAAGAATAGACGGAGGGAGAGGGTGGGAGAGGAGAAGAAAGGGAGGACGAGAAGGGTTATTGTTACCATATAGATAGAAGGAGCCCACAAAATGTACGGCATTGTTGTGATGTGCATGAAGTGGACCAACCTACTTAAGAATGGAGAGATGAAAAGGGACCACAAAACACACAATGGATGCTGTCTAGAAAAAAAAACACACTTAATGGGGAAGGATAGAGGAGATGCAGGTGCAGGATGGAACAGAACGTCGGGAACAATGGGACACAGTCAAAATGAAACGACGGGAGTGGGCTTTTTTTTCCGACGGAGGAGCGCAGAGCTGGAGAACTTCTTTATCTTCAGGCGGAACAGTCGTGGGTGTTGACTTGCGTTTGGACGGGTACAACAAATCTAGAACCGACTGACGCGGACACAGAAGAACACCTGCACGGTCACAAGCAGACGTCAGGAGATGGAGGTAATGGATGCTGGATGGGTGTGTGTGTGTGTGTGTGTGTGTGTGTGTGTGTGTATATGGAGGGAATAGGGCTTTGCTCACTATCATGTTCTCCAAGGCGTGCTTAGCCAGCCAGCAGTTGAGAAACACAGGGATGAATAGGTTTCTGAAGGACGGCAAAATCACCTGTCGAGAGAGGAGATCTTCAGTGGCGTTTCATCTGCTTCTCGTCACTCACTCACGCATTTTGGTGTAACCAACCAACGCCTTTGCGGGGAGATGGAAGGCCGGGTTATGTGCACCACTGCCCGCGCACTGAAGTAAGTTAGTTACTCTAACGCGGAGGTTCCCAAACCTTTCCCCCCCCCAGAGACCGCCGAAATGAACCCTGATTCAATCGGACAACCCTGTATTTAAAAGACGCTTGGTGGTCGTTTTTGCCTGAATTGGTTATATTGTCATGGAACAAGGTTTGCCGGGTATTCAATACTTTAAAACACATAGCCATGAATTCTGTGGACCAATATTTGACGGTTAGGAAACATGCCTCGGATCAGATTTAGACTTACAGTGATCATGAAGGGAATGGCGCTGATCATCTCTAGAATGAAGGGGACACGCAGCACTTGCTCCCAAATGTTACCCTGGAAACGCAGAACATAACCACGTGCATACGTGCACACATGCACACCACAGACCGCAGACCCACACACACACACACACACGCACGCACACACGCACGCACACACACACACACACACACGGGTAAGGAAACTCTGTTGTCATGACGTCCTTGGGGGATTACCTGATTAACAGGCTTGAACGTCTGGAGTGTAGAGGAAAAAGGTCCAGTTTTAATGCTGTTACAGAAAAAGGCTTGCGCCACCGCCTTCAAATGGAAAGCACATTACTCAGTTCCCAGTTCAGCTAAGCCTTCCTGTTCAATTAAGATGTCAGCTGCGGCTATTTTTTATGTGTCCGTCCCCTGTGTATGGATGACCTCTGACTGACTGGCGTGGGTGGACAGGCACTGGGTATGTCCACAGAAATCAATCAGGTTTAAATGCTAAGGCCGCCAGCCAGCTGTATAATGTTGCACAGTAAGTCCTTCATGGGCTTACTGTGCACAATACATCAAAGACAGGACCCCCCTCCCATTTGCCGCACCCCCATGAGCTCAACTCCGGGGCATCCCCACAGTTCCTCCAGCATGTGAAGCGCTCAGGTGCCGCTGAGGAACTTTCAAAGTCTACCAGCAGTGAGAAGAGCGTTGGGTAAGAAAACTGCAGTTGAGTTGAAAAGACGGCATAGAGAGGCTAAATCTGCATGCAGAAGGCAGTCATCCACACACACACACACACACACACACACACACACACACACACACACACACACACACACACACACACACACTCACAAATGCTGTTCACAAAGCCTTTACTTTGGCCTTTGAGGGCAGGCACAGGCTATGTCCGCAGGGCAACTCACCTTGTAGCTGAGGTAAACCAGCAACATAGTTTCTGAAAAACTGATAAAAGCCACGAGCACCTGAAAAAAAGAGAGGGAGTGAAAGAGAGACAGACAAACAGAGACGGGGACAACACAAAAAAAAAAAAAATCACAGAGAAAAGCAACCAGACAGAGAAGAGAGCAGAGTGGAGAGAAATCGGAGAATTACGAGTGATCGAGGTAGAGATAGAGGGGGAGAACGAGAGAGAGCGAGAGGGACAGAGAGAGAGAGAGAGAGAGCGAAAGAGAGAGAGGGAGAGATTGAGGAGTGAGAAGGAGAGTGGGTGGAATCAGTAGGCGTTTTGATGATTGAGCTTCAGAAGAAATAGGTTTAAGGAATGCTAAATCATTTTGTACGGAGCCTGTTGTATGTTGTAATGTATGCGTGACTTGCACATTCCAAGCCTAAATAAATTCAGCTGGCAAGTCTGTGATGTGATATTAACCGTTTTGTATTTTTCAGCGTTTAGGTTCCGCGATGATGGCAACACGACAGCAGATGTTTCAGCTTTGATGTGTGTGTGTGTGTGTGTGTGTGTGTGTGTGTGTGTGTGTATATATGTGTGCATACGGGTATGTGCATGCGTCCGTGTCTAGATGCACATCTAGCGTTTCGAGACGCGCGCACGTGCCCGTGGGTACAGTTTGTCGGCGCGTGTGTGGGTGTGTAAACAGAGGCAGACTGGATGCTTGCTGGCAGCGTCTGACCTGCAGCGCCCAGAGGGGCAGCGGCCGATCCACCCAGATGATCAGTTTCCTTCACGGCCCAGGCAGGAGCACATGAAAGACAACAGATAAAGATGTGAATTTTCAACACATTCACGCTTCGAAACAGCCCGTAAACGCAAGGACACGCCGCGACATTTTATTTTAATTATGCAAATCTGTGGGCATAAAAAAAAAAAAAAAGAAACGGCTCTTCCGCACCGCCCCGGGTAGAGCGATATTCGCAAAGCAGAGGTGGAAGCTTCGGGGCGCGTTTTAAGAGAGAGAGAGAGAGAGAGGGCCTTTTACATTTCTTTTCAGAGGCGCCCGGGGGCACATCGCGGCTGCTCGCGTTTGCCTGAGCTCCGATTTGCTCCTGCGTCGCCTGAAGGAGGCGAGGCGGCCAATCCCTTCAGCCGGCTCCCTCCGTCACGCTCCTTATTCATTCGGAGCCAGAGCTTAGCCTGTGTCACCGGCCACCAATTAGATCGATAGGTCCCCGAGCAGGAGGCGGAGCTGCCTTCATGACCCGATCTCTCTTCCCTCCTCTCCCCCGCACCCCGTCCTCCCTTATCGCCAATGCTTGGCGGTTGATTCGGCTTCGCAATCTCTACCATTATGTAGGCAAGTAATCCATATGGTGGCACAGTGACAAATGAATGTGATAACTGTAACGCTTGATATTTGCGCTCCGTATCGCTTCGGATAAGTCAAGTTGCATCGATTGCGGCCGTACCGCGTCTCAGCCCGCTCCGGCGTACGGGCGGGGCTACAAACCCCCCCCGGTTTGCGGGCTACAGTCATCAGTCCCAATTAAAGGAGACGTGTACTCACCAGTCGAACTCGCTCCAGAGACGGGAAGATGCGTTCTGTTTGGTGCAGTTGACGCTGTCCGCGCTACACGGAAACAATCGTTACAAAACAACCATGTGTACACCCACTTTCCAATTTCCTCATTCCCCCTCTCTGAAGTGACGGAAAAATTTCATTCATTTTATTCGACGTCCATCCTCACGTTCACTTCGTGTTAGCATAGCTTCTATCACCGTTGTTCTTGTTGTGTACCGGTGCGGCCTCCCCCACTATCGTGCCCCCTAACCCGCAGAGACTGCCGCTGGCATCCAAACTGTTTGTTCATATTCACTTTGTTGCCGACTACTTAGGGTGCCGGCTATTTTGTAGGCAGGAAAAAAATATACGATTTTACGGCGTCGCGCAATTTCTCCATCTCAAATTGTCGGGAAAGAAATTACGTGCTACTGCCGACACAAACGTACCCAAGTGTGGCGTCGTGATAAAAGAACAGCTCATCATCTCCATCAAAATAAAACGTCATATTCACGCACAGACTCAAATACTGCGAAAAAGAGTAAAAGAAATTCAAGTCACAGACTCGGGGCGCCGTGAAAGGTTGAAGGTAGTTCATCTACCTCATACGCTAAAAAGCCCAGTTCATATTTTGGGATTTGAAACACAGCAATCTGCCGCCTCACCGCCACTTCCTACCACCCTCACCAGTCTTGTCTCTCCCCCTGTGGGTTGTCCAGAAGGACTCTGACGATGTAGAGGAGACAGCTCAGCACTTTGAGTGAGAAGTTAAACATTCGCACCCGCAAGCCTGCAAAGCAAAAAGAGAACACTGAATTTAGGAAAACGAAAAGTTCAGATACCCCGTGCCCCAAGAAAAACCTCAACGCACCACATACATGAAATATTCAAGGCCAGACCAGGCGAATTATGGTGACGAACACTGAGAAACAACACGTCACACAGGGAAAAACATGGAAGAATAAAAATACCCTGTGCTGAAAAGCATATCGCATTTGAAAAAAGAAAAAGAAAATCCCAAAACAAAACAAACCCTTGACAGGAAATAGAACAGAAGGAAGAGAGGCCCCTTCCCCAGGCGCCGGCAATTACACACACACACACACACACACAGACACACACACAGAAAAAACACAAACACCCCGGAACACAGACAACTCACTCGATCTTTGGTTTTTGATGAAGAATAGCTTGAGGCGCTCCTTGAACGTGTTCTCGTTCACATAGAACTCTACCTGCACCCTGACAGGGAGATACAGAAACACACACATCGCCTGAGTTAGAGAGAGCGAGACACGGGGGGTCGCGAGAGAAGGAGAGCGAGGTGACGCGCGCCGGGCGGATACCGCGTGAGAGCAAACGAGAGCCCGGACGCAGACGGGAGGAAGACAGGGTGTCGAGCGTCGCCGGAAAGGACGCAGCGACGCGGTGGACCGAGGACACGTAGCTGGACGCAAAGAGGGTGATAACGATTATGCGAACGCTGATAATTTGGAAACAGGATGATAAGTGTGACTGGCAACATTAAATACTGATGGATCACGGAGGAAATGGCGCTTCTGCTCGTCGATGGGGCCCAGACGGCTGCGGCCTCTCCCGTTATCTGGTTTGATTAAATATAGAGCAACAAATTACTTCCCTCCGATGTTCTGCTCGCACAATGGAGGCCGTAATTACTGCTCGGCTCTCTCTGCCTCGGCCCCGTCGTGGTCCTCTCTGCAGCCGCAGGACGAGGCCCCCGTCGGAAAGCACGCCTCACGCAGCAAAGCACCTGGCCGCGCGGTTTCGCCGGGATCATGATGTTTTTTTCGGGGGGGGGGGGGGGGGGGGGGGGGCGGGTGGTGGTGCACGTGCCTGATCACCGATCATCGCGCTTCGGCACTGGAAGAGCGGGCAACTCAGGACGAGTGTTTCGAAGGAAGCGCGTCGGTTATCCAGCTGATCGTCTCTGCCTACGCAGACGAAAGAGAGATCATCTACTGCTGTCTGTGGGCTGGGGTTGGGGGATGGAGAGGGGATAGGGATGGGCTGGGGGAAGGGAGGGGGGCTAAATCTCAGGAAACCTCACGGTACGGTACACCCTTAATGTCGCACACATTTCCAGCAACATTCAAGAAATGGGGAGGAAAAAAAAGAAAAGAAAAATTGTCACTCTTGGTTGCTATGGTAACAGTGCCCCCCTGCCCCCCTCGCTCTTCTCTCTCTCACACGAGCAGCAACTGCTCATCCTTGATAAGTGTCTTCAGTTGGCACAACCTTTCCAACTTGTAGCAGGCTCCCTTTAACGCTGCCGGCTGTTTGACGGCAATAGTTTCACATGGATAGTGATGCACCAGCGGATGTCGGAAAAAAGCCCGGCCTTTAAGTCCAGGAGTGCATAATTGCACTTTTTCAATTACGAAATGCCTTTTCAACAATGCAATGGAAGGATTGGAAGCCCTGCGCCGGCGGTCCTATATATAAGGGTTGGAAACAGAGTTGGGGAGGGTTAGGGTGATTTTGACGGCAATTCAAAGAAAATGTCTTGGTACATGACAGGGGCAATCGAACAATGTGGTGCCATTGAAATGATCAGAGCGTGTTATTATAAATCCGCAGAGTAGACGAAAAAAAACAAAACACTTAAAGCCTGGACAAAGAACATAATATGTCCATTGTGCGGTTATGTCACGAACATCAGCTGGTTAAATTTCTTCATTAGCTTCGGGTTGTCCACAGCTGTAACCTGATACCGGGCGGATTGGCAGTGATCAGATCACTGAGCAACAATTCTCTTCGGAAAACGACGGCAACAATCATCCCCAGGCTCCCAATCATCACCTGGGAATGAGAATTCTGCACCTTATTTAATTATTATTATTTTTTATTTTATTTCATATACCCTTATCAGTCCCACAAGAGGGAGATTCGCAATTTCTCTGCATTTTACCCATCCTAGTATCTGACGTATCTAGGAGTAGTGGGCTTTATATTTTTCTTTCAGCGTTGCGCATTCCCGCATGTTACCTTCCGTCAAAATCCCGTCACACTTTGCAGGAAGAGGCAGAGACAACTTCCAGAGAGGGTTATTATTTACGGGGTCATTTTGCCCCCGATGCGTGATCTTAAGGCGAGAGCTTTTTCCACTCGAGCGTTCAACGGAGGCTGAGGAGTGAGGAGGAAATACAGCCCAATAAAGAGTCGAGCCCGTACGATAGATTGATGAGAATCAGAGTGTAATCTGGGGAAGACGGGAAGATGAAGGGATGCAGGATGGGGGTGAGAGAGAGGCAAACACATTAAAAGCTCATAAAGTATACTATTTCAAACAAGAGAAAGACACAAACGCGCACAAGGATGCTGCTTATTGGCAGTAGTCCTCACAGATAAACCCCCTCAAGGCTTTCCAGACAGTAATGACAAAATACGATTAGAGAATTGCATAACACACGGTTAAGATAGTGGCTAAGCAACCTGCCGCAGACAATATGTGATTACATCCATGTGCTGCAGTCCAGAATCAATCGAGTGCTTCAACATAGAGCCTCAAGTGTAACATTGCCTCATCTCTATCACACACTTTAGTCATAAAAAAAAAGAAAAAGAAAAAAAAAACCCGGAAAGAAAGAAAACCATAGCTAATCCCAGAGGGCTTAATTGCGCAACAAAATGTTTGTCAATTGTGAGCTGCCGAATAACAAGATAAGAGAGAAATGGGATGGCGGAATATTTTGTTGAACTGTAAGGAAGCGTCTTCCCCTCGATTCGTTCGCATTTGCATTTGAAGTGTGCGAGAAAAGAGAGAGAGAGAGAGAAAAAAAAAGAGGACGGCCGATTGCAAGACACTTAAACTTGACAGGCAGAGGGACATGAGAAATATCGTAGAGAAATAATAATGACCAAAAAAACAAGAACAAAAAAAAAACAAAAAAAATAACAGAAAGCAAGAGGGAAGAGAGAGAGAGAGAGAGTACAAGGGAAGAGAAATGACCCTCTCTGCAGCTTCTACCTCGACTCCATGACGACAGTCGTGGCCATCTAATGGCACGGAGGAAAACAGAAGACCTAACTTTGCGCAGATGAACCTTCTCTATAACTAATGAACGGCACGCCAACCATGTTGGAAAAAATGAAAACTCAAACGACTAAGGGTTTGACATGGAACAGTTGTGAACCGTTCCTATTCCTGGATTTTCTGACCCAGTGTGGTAACTGTACTGAATGGGGCCAAAAGGCGCCGACGTAAGTGTTCGATGATCGGTCACATCAGACACGTGTTATGTTTATATCCGCTCGACAGAATTTTCCTTTTTTCCAACCCATTTTCACCCCTCGTGCTGTGAATATTGAAAAAAAAAAAAGAAACTTTTTTTCCAATGGTACAAGATGTTTATTAATGTCAACAAACAAACAGTGGGTGGCTGGCAATGAAAACGATGCTTTCATGGCCTCCGGCCGCATACCCAATTATCAGTTTTCCTCGTATGTGCGCAGTTCCTCTTCTCTTGGGTCTCCTGTCTCCCCCTGTCTGTCTCTGTATGTGCGTGTGTGTGTGTTGGTGTGGGCGTGGCTCCCGTCGCCACTCTCCAGGCTCCTGGCTTCGCACCTGCAGGCAATCCACACCCTGTTGTTGTTGCTTCACCTCAGTGGATCATCTCGCCCCTGCCTACCTGCCTGCCTGCCTTCCTGCCTGCCCGCCTGCCTGCCCGCCTGCCTGCCTGCCCGCCGCATCGCTTGCCATGCTACCCGCCAGCTACGTCTCTACATTCCCCATCTCCCCATCCTCACACTTCTCTGAGTCCGTGTCCTGCATTTGAGTTCCCCCACAGGCCAGCCATGGGTAGCGACACCTGTGGCTTCGTAAGTGCCTGCTCGGTGTGCACTTGTGGCCAGGCCTCCCATGGCCCTCCCGCAGGTCAACTCCGCCCCTTGCCGGTCCCCAGTTGGCCATGGTCCCACATTGGCCTCGACTTTGTCTGCGGTATTCCACCCTCATAAAGTAACGCTGTTGTTCTGACCACAATGGACAGGTTTTCCGGGGCCATAAACTTTGTTGCTCTTCCTAAGCTCCCCACAGCGTCGGAAACAACCGATCTTCTCGTGATCCACGTCTTCCGCCTCCATGGAATCCCCACAGGCATTGTGTCCAACCGGGGTCCCCAGCTCATATCCAAAGTCCGGAGAGCCTCCTGTCAAGCCCTCGGAAGCCACTATGAGCCTCTCTTCCGGGTATCACCCACAGACCCCCGGTCAAACGGAGCGGGCCAACCAGAACCTGGGAATGGCACTCCGTTGCGTGGTCATCCAAAACCCCCTCCTCTTGGAGCACTCATCTGTTGTAGGTGGAGTACGCCCATTGCCTAGCACCAGAGTTTCCGTCAGAACAAATTGGTGCCGGTCCACGTGTCCTGGAAGATTTAAGTCACGGACGAATGGGAGAAATTCCGGTCACATATTATCTGTTTATTGAGCTTAAAACAATTGATAGGCAGGCTATATACGGAATGACATCATCAAGGCATATAGATTTATAATATTTTTTATTGAATACTGTAAATTAAATAAGTCCCCCCAGTTGATTTATTAAAAAGAATATATATATATTGAATATTACAACTTAAAATAGAAATCTTTCCGTTCGTGAACAATAGGTAACAAGTGCAGCTGCTTTAATTAACATTTCACTTGAATAATAAAGTGTGGTGTTGTCCATGTTCGTCGGGATGTTTTGTCAACATATTCTGTGAATATGGATATACCGTCTGCTTTGGGTCCGAACTGAAATATCCCAGAAAAGGCCAAACTGTGGATGTATGTGTCCCTGTTGTCAACGATACATCATCTTTCTCTTTCACCTTTTGGGTGCTGCGCTCTGTCTCCGCTCCGTGTGTACTGTGTCTACAAGCGCAGCCTGCGGGCGGTGTTTATTTCTATATTGACAAACGGGATTGGTTAGAGGTGAAAGGTCAGCTTTAGATCGTACAAACTGATTGGCGCTCCGTTGCAACGTTCCGAACACGGAAATGAACCGATCTGCGGAATTTTTGATCCAACATGGCGATAACGGTCGTAATTGTGTTATTGCCCAGCACTCATTCAAATTGTGTTCAGAGGGAATTATTTTCACCTGGCATTTTCCCGGTCAAAAACCGGCAATTACTGGATGACGGAAACTCGGCCTAGAGCAGCCACAGGTATGTCGCCTTTCGGGATTGGTTAGAGGTGAAAGGTCAGCTTTAGATCGTACAAACTGATTGGCGCTCCGTTGCAACGTTCCGAACACGGAAATGAACCGATCTGCGGAATTTTTGATCCAACATGGCGATAACGGTCGTAATTGTGTTATTGCCCAGCACTCATTCAAATTGTGTTCAGAGGGAATTATTTTCACCTGGCATTTTCCCGGTCAAAAACCGGCAATTACTGGATGACGGAAACTCGGCCTAGAGCAGCCACAGGTATGTCGCCTTTCGAGTGTGCTAGGGGTTTCCAACCACCCCTGTTCCCAGCCCAGCAGGAGTTGGTCTGCGTTCCCTCAGTCCAGGCCCACCTTTGCCACTGCCACCAGGTGTGGAAAGATGCATCACTCGGCTCCGCTGACCACAGCAGGCGCCTTGGCTGACCGTCGTAGGACATCCGCTCCCAACTACCAACCAGCTCAGAAGGTGTGGTTGTCGTCTAAGGATCTCCCCCTACAGTCGGTCCCCGTTACATTGGTCCCTACATAATTGATTCCATCATCAACCCCGCTGCCATTAAACTCAAGTTGCCCCGACACAACTCCCAATTAAAAACCAGCTTCTGTCAGGACATTGTGTCACACACCTCACCTCAACAACCCTGGCTTCTCACCCACTCATTGTCAGCTTGTTGTTTCACCTCAGTGGATCATCTCACCCCTGCCTCCCATCCTGCCTGCCTGCCGCCGCGCCGCTTCCACGCTACCCGCCAGCTACGCATCTCATTCCCCGTCTTCCCGCCTGCTGCCGCCGGATCCCTTTCCCCTTCTTCACCCCCATGCCATAATTAGCCCACAAATAAACCTTCTCACCCTTCTCAGAGTCTGTGCTCTGCGTTTGGGTCTCCCCGGAGTCCGTGACAGATACTCGCTATGTAGCTGTAACGGCTGCTCACGTACATAAACGAACAGAGCGGCAAGAAAGAATCGGAGAAACTCAAACAAATATGAATCCTCCATTGGGAAAGAATGCGTAAGACCACACGTCCTAAAATCTATGTCAATGCTAACAACTGTCACATACGCGTGACGTAGATGAACGTCGCCGCTGACACATTGTGTCATTTGTTGTCGTCACTGTAGTTTTTCTTTGGGACTTCCTGGTGCTTGTTTCCCAGCTCCGCCGCTGATGGAAACGCAAACTGCAACCAAGAGCCAGTGGGCTAGGCACGGCGTGGCTAGGCACGGCGTGGCTAGGCGCGGCGGAATTTCGGCCTCAGAATGATGGTGGAAATGAGGCTAAAGCCATGCAACAATTGCACACACAGACTGCAAATGAGGACAAGGGAATTCAATGGAGCCACGGGAAGCAGAGAAATCGCACATCACCAGAGTGCCTATCTCACAGCTTAAGAGAGTCAAGGTGTACTCTGCTTCATCCGACTTGTGGAAAAGATATAGCGGCAGCATGCCCCTGACCTAGATAGGCAGCCATCACACACAACACATTGGGTGTGTGTGTGGCAGTTACAGGAGACAGAATGAACCAGAAACACAACAAAACCAAACGGGAAGCACATAGGAAGTAAAAACAAAATACAACTTATACACTAAAAGTGAGACCCAATCACATGAAAGCAAAGACAACATCACTTGTTTTTTACAGCACTCAGAATTCTGACGGATGGATGTTGCCGCGCAGAAGGAAAGTCAAAGATGAGCGAGTCGCTGAAGGACTGCCTCTGCATCTTGCTACTTTTTTCCTTCGCAATGTCTATAAAAGGGGAGTAGGCTTATGGCTCATCCCTTCAGCCCAGAGACTAACAGCAGCATGCATATCTGCCTTTGCCCCCAACACTAATTCTGTTTTTTTCCCCCCTCGCCATCCCATTGAACAGAAAAAGAAAATGAAAGTCATCATTCACCGGAGCTGTGTATTTCATATTGACAGTAAGTAAGTGTTCTCTACAGCCTTTTGTTCAGAGCCACTTTCTAGCCGAGCTTTGGGTTCCCATCAATTGAAACAAACCACACATCATGGAGCTCCTGTCTATTCAGACCTCCTTTGCCCTTCTCGAATGCAGCCAGGGTTCCTTCATCCCCGGCTCAATGAATCGATCTCTGTTTTTGTGTTGTTTCTTGTTTACCTGGATGGAGAAGATAAGCAGGGCTTGTAAGCAGCGTGCTGGTCACTTATGTACTGGATCCCTATAAGCACCTACTAATGCAGTAGCCAGACCCAGATGCATTGTCCATTAATATCGCTTTGCTCTCCGTTCACCCCTCCCTTCTGAACCATGGCAAGATTTTCCCTTATTTGATTCAGTGCTGAACACATCTGCACACTTATGTTGAAGCCGGGTAAGAGGACATCATCTGTTTCTCTTTCCTCTTAGGTGTTTGCCTAAGTTCTCCATAGACATTACACAATTGATTGAATTTTTCCTCTTTCAGTCTTCCTCAAATTACCACTTGTGGGACGATGTAGGGGGACACAAAAAGAAGTGAAATATGAGGAGGAATCGTCGCCGCAGCCGTCCCGAGTGTCTTTGGCGCTGATTGCAGCTGAAGGCAATTTTCTGCAGTGTATTAAAACTAACACAATTTGGGAGCGGGGAAGCTGTGATCAGTGGAGGCCGGTGTTTGTTTTTCCTCTCTTACCGGTGTGTCAGAACACCGCCCTATGTCCAAACTGCCACCGCTGAGCTTATCAGCAGCGTCTTCAAATGCTCGTCCCCAGGAAGGCTCAGACACATGCAAACAGAGCCATAGACCTTTGGCACCCACACCAGCAAAGCGTGGCCGGGGCTTGTCTCTTGGATGGGCGATTTTCTTGCTGGCTAGTCAAAACCCAAAGGGTTCCGATGGGAACTGTGCCAAGCGAGAACTGCGGAATTGTAAGCACATACGCGTGTTGAGATGACACAGTGACACAGTACGTGATGTGTGTTTGGCGCGCACATTGCGCATCGTTAACTTCCTGCACATAGAGGTCTTTATTTCATCTCAGCCTCAGGCCCATCAAAATACCTACCCACCAACTGCATTTTATGTTGGAGCAAGGACGCTAAAATAACAAAACCAAAGGTCCTATACCTTCAGGGAGCCATCGCAATTACTTCTCATCAATGTCCAGACTGTGAAGGGAAAGACCTTTGATGGCTGTACAATGAAAAAATAAAATAAAATACATTTAATAAGCTCTGGCTGTGACCAGGTGTGACCAGGTGAAGTATCTCTTTATGCCTTGGGGCTCTACTCTGTATTTTTCTCAGCCTTCTCACTCTTCTCAAGGGATATCACACACAGCACACAATATTCCTTTTCAGGAGGATCATCGTCAAGGTTGTGCATGAGTACTTAACCCTTCCACCCCCACCTCCCGTTTGTTCTAAAATAGAAACAGAGCCTGTGTTTTATGTTGTTGTGGCAGCCACCTCTCCTATTTGCCAAGGAGGTTCCTGTTTTGCTCCTTTTGGTTTTTGTTTGGGAATAATTAACAGTAATTGATGCAGGGTAGAGTTTCATTTGTCAGGCCTGACGCGCTCTGGGCCACCTACTTTGTTAGGGCCGCTGTCAATCATGCAAAGCCCAGCCAATTGACTCTCATTTGATTTTGGCTTTTGTAAAAGTACATTTTCTACTGGATGTGTAGAATACACCACGGCATACTGTATGACTCAAGAAGGCGGTGACGAGGGTGTTCACAATTCCTTTATTGTTTCTTCCCCAAGACAATCTCACAAAATCACCTTTTCACAGTCCGACTTGTTGCTATACCATCTGCATCACCAGCCACCTCTGTTCTTGGCCGCTCCGGCTATAAAACAGCGTTGCATAAGAGCTCACTCATTAAATTTTCCTCTGCCTCATATAACCTGATTATATTACCTTTTTATAGCCAACATGTTACTTCAGCAATTATAAGTAATGCAGAACCATCCAAGTATCTACAGTGATCGCGCGCCGTCTTTCTAGCGAATTAGTAACGTATGGAAGCTGGCATGAATATTGACTTCCGTTGATAGGTCATGATTTACTTGGGCCTCACTAGATTAGTCCTGGGACAGATTGAATCAGAGAGTGAGATAAAGAGCAGGGCAGTAGGGATGGTGGAGACAGAGATAGATTGAAAGATGAGATTGAAAAGCCGTCGTTTGTACGGTAACCCTGCACGCAGAGTTGGAGCCCCCACACGGGCATCGTTTTGCGCCATTTGTTCAGTGGTGGACCTTCCGTTGTGCTTCGTTTCGCGCACATCAATTTAGACAAACGTGTCGGCCTATGGCTGGAGCCGAGCATGTAGACTGATCGCTGGACTTGATTACGACGTGGGGGTCACAGTGAGCGCCGTACGTCGATAGTCGCTCCTTTTGTCTGAGAGTTCTCAGACAACAGGTGGATTTGAAAACCTCACCGAATGGAAGCTTTAGCCTCATCCTAAGTCATTATAATGAATCAGGATCGGCAAAATAAATCAAAGTTTACACTATCAATACAAATATAGTCAGCGGTGCAAAGAATTGAGTTAGACGCTCACGCTTCTTGGAAAGTCACGGATCAATGCTACAAGCGAAATAAAACCATTTAGCGCCGGGAAAAAATATCAAGTTCTACTCTGGAAGAAATCCAGACTACCCCCCGACCGGGCGAAACCGAGAGACCTGTTTTCGATGTCGAGTCCCTTGGGATTTCTTGATCAAGATGTAAGCGGTTGGCTTCCCCCCGATGAATATAAAGGGTGGAAACCGAGGACGAGCAGCGTCATTAAGACGCCCTCACCGCTCTCCGCGACACACTTACCAGACTGCGGAATGACATGGGTCAGACCTGTCACAGCCTATCTACCAAGTTCAGAGTGAAAGACCTCGGAGGGGCCGGAGGTCCACCAAAACTAAACTGGCAGAGACGCACAAAAAAAAAAAAAAAGAAAGAAAAATGCACTAGAAAGGTCATTAACAGTACAAGCATGCACGGTTGGTGATTCATAAGTAACGGTCTAAAAAAATAAAATAAAAAAATGAAAAAAAATCAATTCACATCTTCAAAAGTCCTCTTGAAAATCCCACAAATGGGAGCTTCATAAAAACAATGGTGCAACGAATACCACTGTCAAAGGAGAGGCACTTGAAAGGGGGGGGGGGGGGGGAATGGTGCTGGAGGCACTTCAATCAGAACAAAGAAAATGGAAAGGTGAGGGTGAGAAGCTATGAGACAGTATTAGCCGGAGAGGGTGAAAAATGGACACAGAGAAGAGCCGAAAAAGAGAGTGGATAAAAGTAGAGGACAGTCCACGAGGAAAGAGAGAGAGAGGGAGTTACTAAGGAATATAGGGCACAATAAACTATTTCCTCTATGGAGAGGTAAACCTTGTACTTCTGCGTTTCGCCTGTCCGCCAACCCAGGTCAGAAGAAACGGCGTGTCTCGCAGGGCCGTCACTGAGAAGGTGCTGTGGATGAACGGACCCTGTGCCGCAGCGGCGACCCTCAAGACAAACTCGCCGTGATTCAGCTTCGGAATTCTGCCAAGTGTCACCATCAGCCATTGCAGTCGACGCTGCCCCTCGCCTCCGAGAGCGACGTCTCGGGCGGCGAGAAACACCGGGGAGCCTGCGACGGCGTCGATCTCCTCCTCCCCGGGATCCCGGCAGGAGTGGCTTCATACACGCGGTAATGCATGCATCCATTGGAGCGCCGTGGCAAAAAAAACAAACAAAAAAAAAACAGCTACTCCAAGGAAAACACTGCTTCTCTGCTTTTATCTAGAGTAACATGTTCATTTGAATATTTCCTGTGAGCGTGTATGATAAAATGTTGCTGTGAGCTCAGGGTCACGGTGCATTTGTCCTTTTTTTTAAATTTTGCATCCCCGTGTACATTGATGGTTACAGCTGAACTCAACAGAGACGGGTGCATGGCAGCAGATGAACGCTCCCCCCCCCCCCCCCCCCCAAATGTCAATTGGATCTTCACGCCCCCGAGAGACCTCGAATGATGAACATGCTATCCCCAAAACACTCATCTGCTAATGAATCCACCCCGCAGCAGCATGTCAGCAGAGGGATTAGCATATTAGTATGTCACCGGGAGAATTTGCAGCCTCTCGTACACTTAAAATAGATAACGCATTATCTTCACCGCGTCACCGGTTGTCTATTCGGCCAAACGGTCCCTCGCAGCTTTTCGTTTTTTTTTTGTTTTTTGTCCGAAAAAAACGGGTTCCCTCTCGGAGAGCAAATGACGCGCTCTGCGGCGACTCTTTTGTTTTCTCAGAAGCCGCAGGGGCAACAAAAAGCCAGGTAATTACGCGACTCGGGGTCACGCTGAGCTCTGGCTCGGTAACGTTAGTCCTTGGGCGACAGATAAGCGCAGAAGGCCGCTGGCGAGTTGATATCCGCTCCCGGCACACGGGGACTGGAACCCGTGGCCCCCCGCTCCGGGAAAATCGGGCCCGCCGGGGAAGGTCATAGGATCCTTTTTTTTTTTTTTTTTTTTTTTTTTCAGAACAACAACGGCGACGCAGCGCCGGGCCGAGCTGCCTGCGACGCCACATTGCGTCAGTGATCAAATAAGCCTTGCCGACAAAATAGGGCCCTACAGGGAGGCGCGACGCATTTTCAGCAGCGTTGCCTTCCCGTCTACTTGCCTGTACCCTTCAACGGTAACCTCACCCGGCTCCGAGGCTTTCAACGGCGATTTTCATCCCAATTATCCCATTTGAAACACCTACTCGAGTCGACGAGCAAGTGCTTTGGTCCTCGTTTCTCACTTAGCAACAAGATAGACCGGGCGTGAAATTGAGGTTAAGGTTTTCCATTAGACGCCGTAATCAAATAGCCGGATCAGGGGTTGCACACCCGTATGTGATATGTAGCAATCACATGAAATAAATCGTCGTGGAGGGATATCATATTTTTAAGGCAAAAAGTCCAATGACATTCGGTGAGAGTGGCAATCCGAAATAGCTCAGCCGGGTGGCAGAGGATTCCCATTCAAAATCTTTGCAATTTCGGCGGTCACTCTACTATGAATATTAAACTAGACTTCCACTCCCCGTTTGCTCTTTTTTTGCCGAGCCTCCGTGTGAAAGTGGAGGCCGGAGATTTATTGTTTTAGTTACATATTCACATGCGGAATGGCCCGTCTTTGAATAAAATGCGGATATAGAACGACGGAATAGAACACTCATATTGCATAGTAGAGGTTTATGGTTTTTATGGTGGCCCCCCTTCAACACATGTAACCACCAGGTCCTAAATTCCAGTCCTGCTCATGCGATGTCCTCAATGTATATTTTATTGGAGCCTCACACCGTGCGGGGGGGGGGGCGGCAGGGACATTTTTGATAAATGCTTTCGTAGGCAGCTCTTTTGGGAAACTCTCGAGTCACATTTGTTATTGTTGTTTTTCTTTAAACGCAGTAGTCATAGCAGTAGTAGAAGTAGTAATGCTCGTTGTAGTAGTTGTAGCAGTAGTAGTAGTAGTAGTAGTAGTAGTAGTAGTAGTAGTAGAAGTAGTAGTGGTGGTAGCAGTAGCCGTAATAATAGCAGTATTAGAATTATTATTAGTAGTGGCAGTAGTAGTAGTAGTACAGCAGAAGTAGTAGCAGTAGTAGTAGTGCTGGTGGTAGCACTAGCTACAATACTAACAGTAGTCGTAGTAGTAGCAGTATTATTATTATTAGTAGTAGTAGTGGCAGTAGTATTAGTAGTATAGCAGAGGTAGTATTAGTAGTAGTATAGCAGAAGTAGTAGTAGTAGTAGGTATAGCAGTAGCAGCATTAGTAGTAGTACAGCAGTAGCAGTAGAAGTAGTATTAGAGGTGCCTAATAGTAGTGTTATATATATAGTGTATATGTAGTATATGTAGGGTTATAGTAGTGTTATATACTATTATATATAATAGTAGTGTCGGCATTAATTAGTAAATTTGTTAAAATAATAGTAGCAGTAGTCGTCGTAGAATTAGCAGTAGTGGTAGCAGTATTATTATTAATAGTGGTTTTGGTAGTAGCCTAGTAGTAGTAGTAGTAGTAGTAGTAGTAGTAGTAGAAGTAGTAGTAGTAGTAATAGTAGTAGCAGTAGTATTAGTAGTAGTAGTAGTACTATAGCAGCAGCAGTAGTAGTACAGTATTCGTATCAGTAGTAGTAGTTAGTAGTATAGTAGTAGTAGTAGTAGTAGTAGTAGGAGTAGTAATAGTGTTGGTAGAATTAGTATCAGTAGTAGTAGTTAGTAGTAGTAGTACTATAGCAGCAGCAGTAGTAGTAGAAGTAGCAGGAGTGTTAATAGTGGCAGTAGTATTAGTATCAGTAGTATTAGTTAGTATTAGTAGTACTATAGCAGCAGCAGCAGCAGCAATACAGTATTAGTATCAGTAGTAACAGAAGTAGTAGTAGTAGTAGTAGTAGTAGTAGTAGTAGTAGAATTAATAATAGTAGTAGTTGTAGTAGTAGAAGTAGTACTAAAGCAGCAGGAGCAGGAGTAGTACAGTATTAGTTTCAGTGGTAGAAGTTAGTAGTAGTAGCAGAAGTGGTAATAGTGGCGGTAGTATTAGTATCAGTAGTTAGTAGAAGTAGTACTATAGCAGTAGTAGTACATTATTAGTATCAGTAGTAGTATCAATTATTATTATTATTATTATTATTATTATTATCATCATAACACCAATTTTAGTATTAGCAGAGGTAGAAGTATTGTACTAGTATAGTAGTAGTAGTAGTAGTAGTAGTAGTAGTAGTACTATAGCAGCAGCAGTAGTAGTACAGTATTTGTATCAGTAGTAGTAGTTAGTAGTAGTAATAGTAATAGTAGGAGTAGTAATAGTGGTGGTAGAATTAGTATCAGTAGCAGTAGTTAGTAGTAGCAGTACGACTATAGCAGCAGCAGTAGTAGTAGAAGTAGCAGGAGTGTTAATAGTGGCAGTAGTATTAGTATCAGTAGTATTAGTTAGTATTAGTAGTACTATAGCAGCAGCAGCAATACAGTATTAGTATCAGTAGTAGTAGTAGTAGTAGTAGTAGTAGTAGTAGTAGTGGTAATAATAGTAGTAGTTGTAGTAGAAGTAGTACTAAAGCAGCAGCAGCAGGAGTAGTACAGTATTAGTTTCAGTGGTAGTAGTTAGTAGTAGTAGTAGCAGAAGTGGTAATAGTGGCGGTAGTATTAGTTTCAGTAGTTAGTAGAAGTAGTACTATAGCAGCAGTAGTAGTACATTATTAGTATCAGTAGTAGTATCAATTATTATTATTATTATTATTATTATTATTATTATTATTATTATTATTATCATAACAACAATTTTAGTATTAGCAGAGGTAGACGTATTGTAGTAGTATAGTAGTAGTAGTAGTAGTAGTATCAATTATTATTATTATTATTACTATTATTATTATTATTATTATTATCATCATAACAACAATTGTAGTATTAGCAGAGGTAGAAGTATTGTACTAGTATAGTAGTAGTAGTAGTAGTAGTAGTAGTAGTGTCAATTATTATTATAATAATTATTATTATTATTATTATCATCATAACAACAATTTTGGTATTAGCAGAGGTAGAAGTATTGTACTAGTATAGTAGTAGTAGTAGTAGTAGAAGTAGTATCAATTATTATTATAATAATTATTATTATTATTATTATCATCATCATAACAACAATTTTGGTATTAGCAGAGGTAGAAGTATTGTACTAGTATAGTAGTAGTAGTAGTAGTAGTAGTAGTAGTAGTAGTAATAGTAGTAGTAGTATCAATTATTATTATAATAATAATAATAATTATTATTATCATCATCATAACAATAATTTCGGTATTAGCAGAGGTAGAAGTATTGTACTAGTATAGTAGTAGTAGTAGTAGTAGTAGTAATAGTAGTAGTAGTATCAATTATTATTATAATAATTATTATTATTATTATTATCATCATCATAACAATAATTTCGGTATTAGCAGAGGTAGAAGTATTGTACTAGTATAGTAGTAGTAGTAGTAGTAGTAGTAATAGTAGTAGTAGTATCAATTATTATTATAATAATAATTATTATTATTATTATCATCCTCATAACAATAATTTCGGTATTAGCAGAGGTAGAAGTATTGTACTAGTATAGTAGTAGTAGTAGTAGTAGTAGTAGTAGCAGCAGCAGCCATCAACACATTGCACGCGCGCAGCAGCGAAGCGGCTCGCGCTCCTACTGGAACGGGCGCGAGCGTTGCAACCTGTTGCAGCGGCAGGCGCGCGGACAGCGGCGTGTGGAGGCGAGGAGCACAGACAGCGGCGTCAGCGTTGAGAGGCGGGGGAGCGGAGGACGGGATTGTCCTTTCCCACAAACAACAACAACAACAACAACAACAACAACAACAACAACATCGGTAACGACACAAATAAACTTGGAAGATAAATCAACGTCCGAAAACACGGAAGCAAGCGACGCCCGACGGTTTCAACGCCCGAGCAGCGGAAACTGCGCGATTTCAACTTGGTTCCTGCCCCGGGTTCTTACCTGTCGTCGGACTGCCAGTCTCCCAGCAACAGGTCTCGGAACCGGTACCGAGGCGGCAGCGGGAGCACCTCCTTCTCCAGCTCCACCATGGTGGTGGTCCGCCCCACCTCGCTCTCCTCCCCGGCGCTGGAAGGAGCAGACGAAGCTCCCCGGCTGAATGGGAAGACGGACCGCACCTCAGGACCGAGGAGAACCCCCACCCGCCGCCGCCGCCCACCACCCCCCCCCCACCCCCCCCCCCACCCCCACCCCAAAAAAAGAAGCGCAAAGTCCCTCCGCCTCCTGTTATTCACTGCGCAGCCCGACGGTGCCAAGTCATGGCATCCGCTCCGTGCGGCTCGGTGGAGGGACCGGGGAGGGAGGCGGGGAGGCGCTGGTGCTGAGGCAGCTGGAGAGCAACTGGTTGCTGCTCTGAGCACCAGCATGTGCACTGGTCTGCTCTGCCCCCGGGCGCTGCAGCCAATGGACTACGGCACACACGCTCCGTCCGAGGGGGGGGGGGAAACACACACACACACACACACACCGAACACACACACACACGCACTGAAGAACTACGTTGTACTATTTTATTTCTTAAATCCAGGTGTTCCAGAAGCATAAGTTGGCACGACAGTTCAAGACAAAAAAAACAAAACAACAAAAAAAACATGTATGATAAAATCTTTTTACGCATTAGTGTCGCATTCGTAAAACGATGGTTTTCTCAACGTGATCAATAATAACATACAAGCAGATCAGGTTAGGAGGAATCAGATCAGGAGGAATTCCCTTCAACAGGGGTCCTTTTAAAAGGTCACTTATTTTCTAATTTCATGTTCTGAGCCTGCTGAAATAGGCTGTGAATGAGAGCATATCAAATATGTTAGCTATGCATGTACAAAAATTACATTAGGAGTGTATTCAAATATAATTTATTAATTCATTACAATCATATCAACAAAAAAGTAAGATTTTGCCCGGACCTTTCATGGAACAACTACTCTATCCTAGTAAATGTGCCCTCTAAAAAAAAAAAAAAAAGAGCTGCTCATATGGTGCCTGTTCAAACAGTCTCATTACATTCATTTGACTTTTATATGCTCTGATTATATTTTACCAATTATCACAATTGGGGTTATGACCTCATTAATATTATCAACGCTGTAATGAAAATCTGCTACAGGGACAAATGTTTAATCACATTTTCTATAACAACACATTTACATTTACTGACTTCAACATTTCAGTCCAATTTTATGGGCAAATGTATTTTATTTGTAACGAAAATAACAGCCGTAGGGTCATTGACATAGTTGGAATTTTGTTTCGTGGGTCTATGACAAAGATAAAGCAACACACATGCGCAAAAACCACTTTGAAAGTTTCGAGATCAAGTCAGTCAATTTCACTCAAGGGTGCTCTGTTGTCTTGCCATCTAGTTGTGTCACAAGTACACAATGAGCGACTACAGTAAATTTCATCGAAGTAAGGAATGTGCATTGAATGAGCAAAAAGAAACAAAAACAAAAAAACAACTACATACGACATTGAACTCAACAGCTTGACATCAATGTTGAATACAAAATGCCAATAGGCTTCGCATTTTTAATTACAAATGTATTTCAAGGAATCGCTTTTCAAAAAGACAGGGCTGGTGTAGCCATGGTAACAACAAAAATGTTCTGAACAACGTTAGAATGGGATAGTTCATCTGTTTCAACTCACATTAAAACACCAATCAGTGTCACATTAGAATAATGGGCACATTAAAGGAGAGTTTAGTCACATGGGTGAATTGATTGAATATACCATAATCTCATGATTTTTTTCCTTATTATAGCATCATCATATCTCATTACTTGTAAAAAACTATTAGTACTAAAAACAGCCAGTAAACTGGCCATAAAAATATATATCAAAATGATATAAAAGTACGTTGGTATTGGGAAACACAAGCCTTCTCAACACTGATCCAATGTAATGTTGACGGAGGCAAGAGCGTCCACAGCCCAGCTGGGGAACTGGTCGCTAGATGGGAACATCCGCTTCATGAAATTTTTTATAAACTCAGGAAACCGGCCGTCAATGATACTTTGTCTCACAGAGCGCATCAGGTTGAGCTACAAAAAGAAAAAAGAAAAGAAGAAAAAACACATGAATTAATACAAGGCCACATATACTCTATACACACCGATCAGCCACAACATTAAAACCACTGGCAGGTGAAGTGAATAACATTGCTCATCTTGTTCCAATGGCATCTGTCAAGTGGTGGGATATATTAGGCAGCAAGTGAACAGTCAGTTCTTGAATTTGATGTGTTGGAAGCAGGAAAAATGGGCAAGCGTAAGGATCTGAGCCACTTTGACGAGGGCCAAATTGTGATGGCTAGACGACTGGGTCAGAGCATCTCCAAAATACAGGACGGACAACCGGTGACAGGGCCATGGGCGCCCAAGGCTCATTGATGCACGTGGGGAGTGAAGTCCAGCCCGTCTGGTCTGATTCCACAGAAGAGCTACTGTAGCACGAATTACTGAAAAAGTTAATGCTGCTACGATAGAAAGGTGTCAGAACACACAGTGCATCACAGCTTGCTGCATATGAGGCTGTGTAGCCACAGACCGGTCAGCGTGTCCATGTTGACCCCTGTCCACCACTGAAAGCACCTACAATGGACATGTGAACATCAGAACTGGACCATGGAGCAATGGAAGAAGGTGCCTGGTCTGATGAATCACGTTTTCTCCTACATCATGTGGATGGTCGGGGTTAGGGTCTGATCCCATGGAGCATCTGTGGGATGTGCTGGAACAACAAGCCTGATCCATGGAGGCCCCACCTCACAACTTCCAGGACTTAAAGGATCTGCTGCTAACGTCTTGGTGCCAGATACCACAGAGTACATACTTCAGAGGTTTCGTGGAGTCCATGTCTCCACGGGTCAGAGATGTTTGGCAACACGAGGGGGAGCTACACTATATTAGTGGTGGTTTTAATGTTGTGGTCACACACACACTCACACACTCACACACACACACACACACACACACACAGACACACAGACACACAGACACACAGACACACAGACACTCATTTTATTTAGTATGAATATAGATTTTTTTCCCATGTTACTTAATTATAAATATTTTTAATTATAAATAAGTTATAATCCTTGCTCTTTTATTTGCCCCTGAAAAGATTACATTCCAGGCAAAATGCCAATTAAATGCATTAATGACTTTTGGGTATAAAACAAACTCTTATGTTCCACAACATTTTCTAATTACCAGAAGAATTGGATGACAACATAACTTATATTATTGTTACACTCGGGGGGGAGGAATCAAGTTGTGGAAGCAGCTTGTTTCAATTTATTTTCGTTTCAGTAATTAGGACCACGATTTAAGTGCACTCGGTAAGCTTTTACTGAGTAAACTGTTTACAATCACGAGCTTCCTATTTGACGCGCGACTGATGCAGCTATACTGTAACTGCTGTGTTAAAGAGGTTAATTCGAACCAATGTTTCTAACTGAGAGATAAAAAAAACCCGTAACTTCTTAATGTAGTGAATTCAGGGGGACGGTCCAAGGGGGAAGAAGGGCTGTCATTCTGATGTACAAGTCTGCCGCTCTCGCTGCTGCACGGCTCTGCTCCAGAACTCGTGGCCCCGGTGGCCGTCGGAGACGCCGTCCCCGAAAAGTGTTATTTTGCGTCAGCGTTTCCTTTCCTTCACTCACCTGATAGGCGATGTTGTGAATGGTGACGTGGTGCATGGCGGCCGTATCGTTCTTGAACAGGGCGTGCAGGTAGGCTCGGCTGTGCCTGAAAGCCAGAAAGCAAACGTAATCACCCAATTTCCTGTTTTTTTTACATGGTTCGTTTTTTCCCCCCCACAACTCCCCGCGGCGAAGCACGTCACGCATGTTAACCATTTTCCTCGTTTGACGCTTTCAAACCCAAATGATGACAAAGGAACCGTCTAAACAAGCTTTAAATCCTGGGAAATTATTCACTAATTTGAGATTTGGCGATAAAAAGACTTTGAGGCCATAACTAAGAGTTTCACAATTACCTTTGGCACTTGTATTACATTTACCAAAGCCGACAATCATTTGTTAGCCGCCGTCATCTCCCCTTCATGAAACCTGTCGTCTGCGCTTACATCATCTTCCTTTTAACCCAGGTTTCTTCAATTGTGTGTGTGCTTTTTTTCCGAGAGATAAATAATAGAAAATATTTTTGGAGTCGAGTTCTCTCAATATCAACACTGAAAATTGTGACATTAACAATAAACATGAACACGCAAATGGGATTATGGTGATGGACAAATCCAGATTTTAATGTAATTTAGACATGTATAATTCAGCATCTATTCATCTATTGCATAACAAATCAGTTATTCATTGTATAAAAAAAGGACTTTTAACGTGTAGCCTGAATATTTCCATGGTTATATCTGTCATCATATTAAAATCTTTTTTTTTTGTATTATATAATATGTTGTCTTTTTTTAATTTAAAGATGATAACGGACACCCAACAAAACTACGACAGAAAGTATTACTTTGAACTCATTAGGAGTCAGTGATTCTATCTAGTGGGCTGCCGGGATTTACAAAATCCATTTATTGGGCTGATGGAGGAGAGTCTACCGGGTATAAGGTAAAAGGTTCAATAAAGTTAAATCTTTTTCCCTTCCGCAATACAATAATATCATATAATAAATATAGATTGTGCTCTCCGTTTACCTCTTGCAGGTGGGGCACTGGCAGTCTGGGTCTATGGGCTGGAAGTCCTTGGCATATTGTTTGTTTTTGACCTGGAGAGAACCCCATGGCACCAACGCAGAGCCGAACCTCTGGGGAAGCAAAAAAGAACAATGTTTCTTGAAAATCCTGTTGTGCATCATTATTCATCGTGACGCGGTAAAAAAAACAAAACAAAAACAAAAAACGGTGAAAAGTGGAGCTGGAAATTCTTACCGCCGTACGGGTGGGGAAGACGCAATCAAACATATCACATCCCAGCGCGACGCATACCACGAGATCCACAGCGTATCTGAATCACACCACAAAGAGATAAGCCGATTTGAAGACACATAATGACACACAAAATTACACACAGAAATGGAGTGTATAAAAAAATAGCGAGGGACTCGGGACAAGGAATTAAAAAAAAACAAGTAATTTCAAATAAGCAATTTCATCGTCGCCACAATCTGTCCTAGATTGTTGAAAAAAAAAAAAGTTGCGTTAAAAAAAGCCAACAACTTCAGATGACACAACAACCAAATGTGACACCGTCACCACAACAGACCATCCCCGTCCCTACCCCACGCCCATGAGGTAGCGAGGCTTCTCCCGGGGCAGATGGTCAGTGCTCAACGTCACCATCCTCCAGAAGTCGTCCTTCTCCTCTCCTCCACTCAGGCCACCGATGGCAAAACCGGGAACGTCCCGTTTGGTCATTTCTGCGGGACGGGAACAGAATGTCTTCAAAAGAAATTTTAAAACTAATAAAAACAATACCGCGACGGAAAAAGAAATCAGTCTGTTCTGCCGGAGGCAGGACGCCTACCGTCAAGGCAGGCTTTGCGCAGCTCTGCGTTCAGACCGCCCTGGATGATGGCGAACAGGTTCTGCTTGTCTGGGTTTTTGTTGGACGCTATGCAGCGGTCCAGCCAGCGAATGGACCTGTGCATGGCCTCCTCCACCCGCGGCCCCGTGACAGTGCTGCTGACTACGTCATCCAGCTGCATCATGATGTCAGACCCTGAACGAGCAAATAAAATTCAATATGTAGGTGACTATTACCATTGACAACCTACTAATAAAGTACTTTATCTGGTAAAAAATAAAAATTGAATTTTTTATTTCTTAGAATATACCCACTGACCCAGACTGTTTTGAATTTCGATTGACTTCTCTGGACTGAGAAGGATTTCTTTGCCATCATAAGGAGATTTGAATTGGACACCCTCCTCGGTAACTTCGGAGAGTTCAACGAGGGAAACCATCTGAAACCCCCCACTGTCCTGGAAGCAGATTATTGAAAAACAACGTTGGCACAACTACCGATTTACATCTTGCGGACTTATGGATATCCCACCATGCAGTCCATTTTTCAAATATACACAGGTACTCCTCACTTAACGACCAAAATCCATTCCGGGGACCAGGTCGTTAGGCGAACTGGTCGATAAGCGAGGACCCGTGTTGTTTCATGGTAAGGGGGCGTGGCCATTGCCAAGGCCAGTGTAGTGAATACTGACAGACTGCAGGAACGAGACTGAGAACAGTGATGAGATGAGATGTATACAGTCTATATAGTATATATATAGTATATATATAGTACAGTGTATACAGTGTATATAGTATATCGTATATATTGTGTATACAGTGAATATAGTAT
The DNA here is from genome assembly GCF_960531495.2 of Zeus faber. Taxonomy (NCBI): domain Eukaryota; kingdom Metazoa; phylum Chordata; class Actinopteri; order Zeiformes; family Zeidae; genus Zeus; species Zeus faber. Next base: position 18,749,268 of record NC_137205.1, read on the forward strand.
ATATTGTGTATACAGTGAATATAGTGTGCATGTGACCCACTGCAGATTTTAGGTACTTTTGGTGCAGTTTCACTGTTTTTCCCCCAAGGCTCCGCGTCTTGCTTACGGAAGTGAAGTCAGCTTTTCTTATTTGCGTAGATTTAAAGGTTGAACTCCATCAAAAGGGTTTAGCATTGTGACTTCACATCACATGGAATATAATGGAATAATCTTCACCTGGACGCTTGCTTTAAAGGAAACCATCGATGGGCGTTGTTGAGCGCTGCTCAGCGTCTCGGTAAGTGAACTGTGTTTCCCCATGTCATCTAACGGGAAAATTTAACTCCACGGTTTAACATTTATCTACTATTTCTAAATCAAACTCGGCTTTGAAAATACGTTGAGAGATTAAAAAAAACAAAAACAACAAAAAAAAAAAAAAAATCAACACAATTCTGGAAAAATCTAATTTTCCTTCTAGAAAGGTTTTTTCAACTTATTTGGCTGCTCCTGGCGATTTTAGAAATGCACGACAATACAGGTTTTGCTGCAGTGGGTCACATATAGTATATATAGAATATATAGTGTATACAGTGTATATAGTATGTAGAGTGTAGATAGTATCTATAGTGTATATAGTATATATAGTATATACAGTGTATATAGTATATATAGCGTATATGGTGTATACAGTATATATAGTGTATATAGTATTCACAGTGTATATAGTATATATAGTATCTACAGTGTATATAGCATAAATAGTATATATAGTGTATATAGTATATACAGTGTATATAGTATACGTATATAGTGTATATTGTGTATCGTGGGTGATGCGTGATGAGATGCTTGACGCTGAGATGCCGTGGTGTTGCACGCAGTGTACAATACAGACTGCTGAGAGAGCTGGTCGTAAGTCCAAACGTTTTTTTAATCAGGTAGGTCGTTAAGTGAGGAGTACCCGTGCATATATTTTGCAATTGGAGGTAACAAACTTTGAAAGGCACGGATGCATTGGTTTTGACTCACAGTTAGGAGATTTCTCTTCCAGTTCATGAAGCCATGGAGCCCATTGGCTTTCTCAATCAACTCAGGCCCCTATTAAGAAGTTAGTGAGAGTTGTTGACACAACAGTAGTTAAGGGGCAGAAGGACACAACTGTAAGTCGTTCGCCCAATATGCACAGATGGTGAGTAAGCTATATAAACATATTGGAATATAATGTATTGTGGTAATACACAAGATAACGCTTTATTAACCCCCGTCGTAAGATTCTGGTGTTACAGGAGGAAAGACAAGTCATGAAAGTGAGACAAAACAAAAATGAATCTGACAACAATGACAACTAAATAAATAACTAAATTAATATAAAAAAAAAAAACGTGTTAAACCCTCCTTCGACGCTGCGTGCTTACCCACCGGCCTCATGCCCAGATGGTACGTGTTTCCCAGGCAGATCTGACACCCCAGACCCCCCAGCTGGTCCGCGGTGATCCCCTTCAGGGTTCCCTGCGTGCCCACGGGCATGAACACCGGGGTGCCGACGGCGCCGTGCGGCAGCGCGACATCGCACGCTCTGGCCTTTGTCACGGGACACTCGGCGACGATTCGCAGGGCGAGCGGGGAGGCCGACGCGAGCGCTTTCACGCACATGCTTCTCCCGGAGGCGCCGACACCGGACACACGCTCCGCGGGCGCCGCCATATTGGATTGGAGCGACCGACACGTGACGTCGCGAAAAAAACGAACGATGAGCTACGTTGGCCATTGGGTTTGTATTATTTTTTTTATTGTATTTTATTTTACTTTGTTTTATTTTATTTCGTTTTATTGTATTTTATTTCATTTATTATTACATTTTTTTTTTTTTTTAAATTTCTGACTCTAATACTCTCTAATACTATTGCAACGTCAGAATGTAGTTTTCACAAGCCTATATTTCAGCTTTGGTTCGCTGTTCCATCCGCCGCTGATTTTTCTCTGACCTTGTTCGTATCATTTTTTCCAATGAAAGAGTAAAATAAATGTCCATTTCACATTTCACTGCATATATGTATGAAAGTATGTATATGTACGTGACAAATAAAACATCTTGAATCCTGAATCATTGACACGTTATTCATTCGAAATGAAAGGCACGCCCCTTACGCAACCAATGAAAATGACCCCTTCGTTGACAAGCAGTAAATTCCGCCAATGAATGCCGCGCTTTCGTTGACAGCGGGCGGGTCTACGTCCACCGGGTGATGCTGCGTTCTGTCGAAACTCGGAAATCGGTGATTCCAAGTCGGGTAACGTTGCTTCTGTGCGGGGGAGGGGGGGGAAACATGGAGCCCTCCGGTACATTTGTGTTTGTTTTTTGCAAATTTGTGAATTGTGAAAGCTACACAACGCGTGTTTACATCGCATGAAAAAAAACAAAAACCCCAAAAAACGACACGAGTAGTTTAGACCCAAATTCGACGTGTTGTCAAATGGGTAAAAATTGCAAAGGGAACCTCATGTCCACGTCTCAGCGGCGTATGACGCCACGTTGCTGTGACGTCAGATCGGTTATCCCGGTAAACCCGGGCCCCGAGCGATGCGACGCGACGCACGGAATCACCTCCTTCAATGGCCGCTCCTCTGCGCTTTAACCCGAGTGGGGCGGTCGGAGTTTTCCGTGTTCCGACCCCGAGGGAACGCAGCATTAGATCGGATGTAGTCTCCGCCTACCGGATGGTGTTTGTCACTCTCTGTACGTTAGAGGAAGTTTTGTTTTGCGAGTTTTGCTCCCACCCGCCGCGGCCGACGTCGGGTTCCTAAATGCGGTAGAAAGGAGCCGGAATGGTCGCACTGTGAACCACCTTAACCGCCAAGCGTCTACGATCCGTCGAGGAGGCGAAGGCAGACCCCGGTGTGCGGCTCTTCACGGCAACCCGGACGCCGTCCCGCTAAGCTAACAGCGCCTAGCTAGCGTACCGGTCTGGGTTTCGGGGGCTGATCCGAGCGAACGGAGCCATGGGGAACCGGGGCATGGAAGACTTGATTCCCCTGATCAACAAACTCCAGGACGCGTTCAGCTCCATCGGCCAGAGTTGTAATCTGGACCTTCCTCAAATCGCGGTGGTCGGCGGACAGAGTGCCGGGAAAAGCTCGGTGCTGGAGAATTTCGTTGGCAAGTATGTGACTGGTTAGATTTGAGGATAGCTTTGTTCATCACCGGTGTTCCAGCAGCTCACATTAAAACAATAGGCAATTGAAAGAAATACGCAATGTAAAAAATGCAATAAACCCAAAATCGATAAATTGGCAATGTTCAATAACCCTAAAGAAAAGAAAAAAATGTCTATGCAACGAACCAAAAAAATGCAGAAAAAAGGACAATATACAATGGATCCTCTTTATCAACAATTCACACTGTCAAAAATAGGAAATTCTGCAAGTGTGTGCATGCATGCATGCATGCATGCATATATATATATATGTGTGTGTGTGTGTGTGTGTGTGTGTGTGTGTAAAATATCAACTTGTACATATATTGTCTGTACCAGCATCTAAAAGATGGTTATAACAATATAAAATATACAGTGTTGCAAAAGAGTGAAAAAGCGTTATAACATTTGAATGACATTTTCCTCTGCATTGTATCCAACATGGGTAGGTCTCCAGTCGAGTTTTCTCGCCTGCTTTGATGCCAGCATACATTAGTTAAATGCGTCGTTATCCATTGAAGTGTTCGGTAAATGTAAAAGCAAGCGTTGTCGCTCTGGGATGCAAAGTGGCTCAAAAGTTATTTTTTTTTTTTCTTCCTCTCTGTAGCTGCTTGATTTAATTCAGCTGTATGTGCACAGGACTTTGACACTGGCCACAGGCAACCTATTCACCCCGGCCTCACACGAGTGCCGTTCATTTCTCGTCATAAAGCACACTCTGACGCTTTATTGGCTCCATGGATGAATTACTTTCTCGGTTTGACTATAAGACTACATCTGATAGTCATCTGATGGCAGATTTTATTTGGCAATTGGTTATAATTGTTATAGCTTTAGAATGTATGCCTGCGCCAAATAAGATCTTCAAGTAAGGTCAGATTAAATTGATTTTTTTTTTACTGTTGACACATTATCATTTTGATAATAATCTGATCTTCACCTCCAAATCGAAAATGGGAGCTTCCTTTAATGCTATTTTTAATTCTACGCCACACCCATAAAATACTACTGCACATGGATTTGTAATTCTAGATGTCAGTACTGTTAGTGTGTTTATGGCAAAGCTGCTAATTGCACTTGTCAACCAACAAAACAGCAGTGTGTCATCAAACAAACTTGTTTGGTTTTTTAAGGGGACTGAGGGCCCACAATGCAATACACAAAGTAAATAATCATTTATTAACCCTAGTCATATAGACTAATACATTACATTACATTACATTGCATTTAGCAGACGCTTTTATCCAAAGCGACTTACAATTAATACCTTGTAGCTTTTAACATTTTATACAACGGTGACAAGTAACACAATAGGCTTACTAGAACTACAACTTCTGGCTTTGATATAAGGTGGAAAAAATTGTCCTTGTGTCCGTGAACCTTGTGTTGTTTGAGGAATAACCCACAGGCGTCCCTAAACAGGCTGGGCCTGTCCCACATCAGCAGTGAGTGAGATCACACCACCGATAAATATACAAAGAAAACTCAAGCAAATGAACCTTGTTTAGCAGGTTTTATTTCTTTCACAACTCTCTTCTGTGTAACCCAGCCCATATAGGAGACACAGATACACCCTCAAACAAGTTGCATATACACAGGCTTGTATGCAGGCAGGCTAGCAGAGCTAAAGGTGTAAGTTGTCTCTGGTGATATAGCCACCATGTCGACTTTCGCTCCAATCCTTTATAATATAAAAACGTGATTTCCTTCAATAATAACTAACTAATACGTTTCTTTACAGCAGTTTGGGAAGGTAATGACGTGACATGTCTCGCCAGTCAAATAGCCATCCAGGCCCATGCCTCATTAACATAGAAGAACCTGAAGCCCATTTCCTACCTGCACTGAAAGCTGTAAATCTATTGGCAATGTTCTGTATTGGCGGCAAGTGGGAAATGGATCCAGTGTCAATGTTCCGTAAAAGTAGTTTGTTTCCCGGTAGAATCAAAAAAAACATTTGTAAAAATGGCGAGTCCGAACTGTGGAGCTCTGCTGCAAAGACGAGAAACTGAAACATGTCCATATTCTTAAATTCTATTATATTCTTCTTAAAAATGCTACTCTAACCCTCGATGTGTCTTTTAGAGTCAGGGATGCGGTGCGCTGATATCAGGCACAAGCGCTTGGCTTGCCCGCTGACTGCACAGCAGCGTGGAGCCGGAGGGAGCGAGCGGACAGGGAGAGGAAGAACGGGTGGAGAATGTTCGTCCTCCGGAGGCGAGGAGTGTAATAATAATAACAAATGAGACACAGAATTGCTGAACTTAAATTAAAATTAACATTAACAATAACACTAATGTTATTGTCTGCATTGTCTCTGCAGTGTACTTATTTTAAATAATAAAAAAAAAAAATGTATCAACTAAACAAATGTCCACAGGTAATCAAAAAACTAAACTTTTGTTAAAAAATAAATAAATGTATGAATGAAAAAAATAAATAATTATAAACAATAAAAAAAATAAAATGCGTCATATTAATTTTGGCCGATTCCGATTATCTCAAAATGCGCAAATATCGGCCCAATTAACCAGCCGACCGATCACCGGTCCCCTCTCAGTCAGCGGAGGAAAGAGTCCATGGGGCGGGGAGATTGGGAGTGAAGTGCTGGTCTAAAAAACGATTCTGTTGCCTGGTCTCGTGTGATATGAGACACCTCTTGTGCGAGCGTTATGTAATGTACCGTAACAGTCCTTTATGTGGGAACAGACTATACAAAACTTTCCGCAAAGGAGCCCTTGTGGGAATGACTACCAACTGCCTTTGCCGGATATTTTTCTTTTATCCAGCAATGTTATGGATTCCATGTGGGGAAGGGGCTTCAATCTATCGTGCAGAGAACCGGCTGCGTTTTGAGAGGAAGCCTTTAAAAAGAAACAAACATTTTCAGAAAATGGAACAAGAATTTGCATTTTTCAAATCTTTCACTTTTGTAATATGTTGTAATTGCTTTAAGCTATCATACCAATACATGCTAATGCAAGTGGTTATTTGGCCCTAAACATGGCATGTCTATGGTGACCTCAAGTTCTTTGCCTAGAACCGGGCGACAATTCAATATTACTGTGACCTAAACTTTCTCGTTAGGGATTTCGGGAAGTCTATTTGTCAACAATGTTTTTGTGTCATAAAACCGATATTTTGTCTTTGTTGCCGGAGGACATTTGAATAACATGGCAGTCTTTGCCACATCTTCCCTACACACACACACCAAAGCTGCAATGGAACATTTAAAGCAACATGAATATGTTGATACTGTGCCAGCCCAGTTAAAGTCCTCTAAGTGCACCAAGGTGGATCTGTGACAGCCAAGCTCAAACATAGCACAAGGTTAATTTGGAGATAAAGGTAGGGTGCGGTTTCTGTTCTAGCAACATGCCTCCTTGTGTGTAGGGCTGAGTCATTATTGGTTTAAGACGCAGTTTCATGGCTGTAGAGGTGAGGTAGCACTTCAGAGCACATTGCTGGAAGCATTTCTGCAACGCGTGTCCTTTCTTGGACCAAAACAATTAAAAAAACAAGTTACTGATTTTAAGTGCCGCTGCCGTTCAAGTTGACTAGCGGTGGTTATTGTCATAGACAATATTGAGGAAATATTTTTCAAATTAATAATTGATGGTCTTTGAACAGTACTTCCATAATAGGGATAGCATAATTACTAGACAGGAATAGCCAATGGCTACGCAGCACACTCCCTTTTCTCACACAGTAAGTGAAGGCATTTGAACAATCTGAAGGCCATGTAGCTAGAATAAGATGGAATGGCCAATGTCTTGAGTTTTAGAAATATATCCTATACAAATAAAACTTCACTTATACATCTATAATGAAAGGGACGTAACACATTACAGAAAGATTAACTTCAGTAGATCAACGACGCTTCATTCACCTTCACCATGTTGTATAGCAGCAGTGTCACGTTTCAAGGCTGGTTGCACAGTGTCAGCGCTGACTTTATGGAAAGTGATGTGCTTGTTATGTGCATTACCACTAACCAAAGCTGTTTTGAGAATCATTTTGATCATTATTCATAACAGATGGCCAGAAGCTGGCAGAATTTGTCTAGATTTGAAAATAAATATTGGTAGTTGAAAATTTCTGTGAGTGTTATCTAATCTTTATGGCGGCAAAGACCCGGCAGAGGCTGGCCAAAATAACTCTTGAACATTCATAGTAGAGGAGAATAAAGAACAACCCCGTGACTATTTCACCTTCCTCTTTGTTGTGGTTGTTGTTGTTCGATTGCTATCACTTCCTTTTGATTTGCAAAATCTCCTTGCTTCCTTAGGGTTAGTGGACAGAAACCAAGAACTGTTTTTTAGACTGCTACGGTTCCTGTTTCAGAAGGCTATGCGCCTAGATGTAAAAGTGTCTTTGTATGTAGACTGTTGAGAATACATGTATGTCAAGTTACCAGAGCAGCAATATTTAGGCTATTGGTACCAGAGTTTCTGTTATCCGGTAATTACTGATTTTTGACCGGGAAAATCTGTTGGAAGTCCGACATATTTAAATCTCTCCGGCCATAATGTCCGGTGAGAATAATTTCCTCTCAGTGCAATTTTAATTAGTGCTGGTCGATAAAACAATTATGATAATTATCACCATATTTTTATTTGATTTCAAAATAAAATAGACTCGATCATTTTGATTATAAGAAAAGAGAAAAAATCCGCAGATCTGTTCATTTCTGCATTCGGCGAGTTGCAACTGGAAGCCGATCGGTTTGGACGATCCAAAGCTGACCTTTCGCCTCGAACCGATCACCTTTGTTGATATAGAAATAAGCCCTGTCCCTCCCTGGTGGACATTTTGCTCTTGTAAACACAGTTGACACACAGAGGGCAGCCTCCAGAACTCGGAGGAGAAGCAGATAGATGGTGTAAGGTGACAACAGAGACACATACATCAAAACAAGCACCACAACATGTATTTTTTAATTGGACCTACTTGCCATATTTATTTCACTTTTAAAATATCAAAATTTTCTTGAAGTGAAAAGTTAATTAAAGCTTGTTAACTTGTTACTTATTCACAAATGGAAATTATTTGATTTCAAGTAGTAATATCCATAATATTTATTTATTTTTAAAACGGCGTTTACTGACAGGATTTATTTTATTTCAAATATCCAATAACAAAAAAATATCATAAATCGTCATGGCTTCATGAATTAATTCTTTATAAAACCTTCCTTTCAATTGTTTTTAATCTCAATAAACACAGATAATATTTAACCGGAATCTCTCCCATTCGTCCAGGACACTGAATTCTTCCAGGACACGTGGCACCAGTTTGTTCTGACGGAAACTCTGACCGATACCCTGCCTCCTTTCTCTGACACCAAGACCTCAGAAGTGCTCTAGGTGGCACTACATTCCATTTTCATTCCATTTGTATCCTCACCGAACTCATGACAAAATGATTATTTTAGTTTGGTAAGCTGGATCAACGTGATGGCACACCGTACTCTCATTGGCTATCTTTGTGTGCTGGTAAGAGGGATGCTGGTGTCAGGCTGGCTTCAGCTGCACTTCTCTTGGTAATATAATGATCTTCCTTTCTCTGTCCACGGAATTGTTGATCAATGGAATGGTATAACACCCGTTACTGGGTGACACGCACAAATGCATACATACTGAGAGTACAAGAGTACAAGTCTTCTCTTTGCCCTGATGTCATCATCTGCGGAGGTTGACTAGCTGCCCAGTTTTCTGCCTCCCAGAATTTGACTCAACTTTTTCAGCATTGCTTCTATTGTTTATGCCATTTTGGATAAATATTTTAGTTGGTTATTTTCATTTTAAAGGCGGCAATGGTATTATGAAAGTAGGTCCCAACAATTTTCTCTAGGCTTTTGTCTCTATGGTGGTGCTCTGGTGCTGTTATTAGGGATCCAGCCCACGGGACTGGATCCCTTTTTGTTATTGCCCGGACTTTTTATTTTAATATATTTATTTATTTATTTTTTAATCAAGGGTTTTTTTCAGGCTAAATGTATTTGAAACACGACAGCGGCAGTACGCGGAGACATGGTTGAGGTCTCGTTATAACCGATACCTTTCAGACGTCTTTTGAGTTTGATCAATGTTGAGCGAGCGACCCACTTTGACATCCGACAATATATAAGTCCGAGCTTCATCTCTCGGAACTCATTCGCATCCAGCCACTTGTTACGCAAAGCAGACAACATGAGTCGATGCTGCGTTTAAAGGAAACTCGGAAAACTGACTCGTGCTGTGTTTTGCCAAACCCGGAAAACTATAAACGGCCCTTTTAGCACTGCAGGAAATTCTAAGAACCTTTGCAGGAACCGACCCTTTCTTGTGTCTGCACTGCATGATCCAGGAACAATCGTTCTTGAGGGATATTTAAACTGATCCACTGAAGAGGAACATTTAGTGGCGTAAGTGCATGGTGATTGATCCAGACTTCAGGCCACGGTGATGGGTTGAAAACATGAGCATAAGAAATACTCATGTGAAAAATAACATGAAAAATGTGATTTCATTTGTAGTGTCTTTATTAATTAAAGACAATTTATTTTAGAATCATTAAATATAAAGGCACTACGGATGTTAATAATGAACTGTTTACCGACAATAAGAATTTTGACCGACTAATGCTGTCCATTAAACAGTTTATACAAATGATTAAATGATAATAAAACCAATTAAGAATAAAGTTTTTTTTTGCATGGTAAAAGACAAACAGGCTATACAGTCTATGTCATAAATCGAACTCATGGCAGCAACACGTGCAACTAGGGCTGTGACTATTACAGCGGTCATGTGACGTCACTGGGGTTGAGCTCATCACCGCTAATAATAAAATTTGTGTGTGTGTGCGCGTGCGCAGAGGAATGCGGCACGATTTCCTCCGTCCCCATTCCTCCAAATAAAACAACTAACAGAGTTAACAACTAAAAACATACAAAACAGCTCCACCTCTCTCCCCGATCGCACGGAAAGCTGTGTTTGGGTTTTAAAATATATTTATGATTCCCATTATTTATAATTATAATTTGTCCAATAAAAAAAGTAATACATTTTTTTTCCCCCAGGGACAGTGCCTTAATATTTTATTATTGTCGGATAACGGTTAATGATCGCTTAACGAGGGTCGGCTATCGGTCATAAAAAAAAGAAATTCTAAATTGGCATCCCTAAAAGGCACTAAAAGGCTGATCACGGCATTACAGAAACTCAGAGGATTTAACCTAACACCACTGAATTGGACCCCATGTACTTCTGCCTGCAGCTTTATTTTCTATTATTATTATTCATTTGTTGAGGTCGGTCAGGAAGGATTGCATATGTGTTTAAGGGTTATTTTTTGTGAAACCGCTGGCAGTGGCTGTCTGTTTTGTGTCTTATCAAGCCTAAGCTCATAAAACTACACCCTGATTCTGTGGCTTTGTTTGTGTATTTGTGTTTGTGTTATTCTTATACTATGCTATATACCACGTTTCTTTTTTTTCATATATTGAGATGTTCTGATATTGTAAAAGCTTTCATATTATAAAACAAATGAGATGATTTGGGTGATGGGGACTGTCCTGCATGCATTTAGTCAGCGTCCTGTAGATGACAACAAGTTGCTCATACTAAAACAACTTATAACATACGTTATCTTAAATTGAAAAAGATTGAATGTCGCGCTCAGCCAATGACCACTTCACTGTTGTATTTCTTCACAAAGGTCTCAAGTTAGTGTCAACAGTGACCTGCATTGCTGCTTTGGGCTGCTCTCTGTTGTGATGTCATTGTCTCAGGGACGTATCAAGGTCGTATCTTGCGTTGCAAGCTTGTCTGGGCGACATTTGATTTGCTGCTAGCCGACCAAGTAATGATGTGACTACAGCAGTGTTTGACTTTGAATTGTGGGGTTGGTTTTAGATGTAGACATCTCATTGTGCTTAGTTGATTACAGCCAACATGGGTGGCATATGACTTTCACAACGCTTGTGTAATAATTGCTAACCACTCTCATTTTCTAAAAACGGTTTTCTCAATCATTTGTTTCCATTTACATTTAAGGGAAACTTTAAACCAATGTTGGCATCCCTGTTTCCCGTTTCTCTCTCAAACATTTTCTTTTAACTGATTTTATTTTAGATGTTTTTATTTTCCTCCGTTTCTTGATTGAACGAAAGAAAGAAAGCCCTGTGTGTCCCGTGTCGGGCTCTGCAGAGCCACTGGTACCATTAGATGGTACTCTGTATGACATCTAAAGAAAAAATCGGTAATAATCATCTGCTTATAGTGATCAATTTGACCCGGACAGACGTGATCACTATAAGAGGTTTCCACTCTACACTATTATAGATTTACACTCTGATTGTGGTGTAAAATGGACGAAACAGGAAATTAAATCGTTAATTGCAATAATTTCTATTGCAATTTATCCTTATCAAGAATGAATGATCACGTAACCCCCAATTATAAATGAATGCCGAATAGCCATCTACCTATAAAGTATTCAAGGTCTATAATAGTCCATTTGGATAGAAGATAAAAATTGACAAAGCTGCGCTGTAGCGTCATGTGATTGTATGGTATGGTGAAACCCATATTGTGTGCAGTGAGTTGAATCCCAGGTGGTGGGTGAAGCAGGACGAGCTGAGTGGCATTTAGCGAATTCTCCCATAAGCAGCTGGATGTTGGAGGCGCTTCAAGAGGCTTTATTGCACTGCGATGCCCGCCGGCGCCCCGAGAGATGTTTGACAGACTGCAGCAAGGCGATGTGGCGAGCAGCGACTGTGCCACGTCAAAGTCCCACATGAATGAGTCCCAGAGCCCCCAGACACATGTTTGGGTATTACTACCCCGCTATAAAAGTTTAACACGCACATAAACGTACCAGTCCCAGCAGCACTATGAGGCGCCCATGGAACTTGAACAGACCGACTGGGAAGGACTTGGGAGTTACTCTGTGGCGCAAAAGGAAGGAGAGTGTTGCTGAGGGAAAGTGAATTTCGGAAAGTGGAAAGTGAATTTCAGAATTTGTGTTCTGTAAGCACCCTCTATCTTCACTTCACGCTCTCACTCTTCGCCACTCTCAAAGCAGGGGACTGGAGAGCCAGAGGCTGATGCTCTCTGCTTGGTCATCCATAATGCATGACATGATACACAATCTGTTCAGCCTCCTCTATCATTTACAGCACATTAATAATGGAATTCTGGCCTCTGTCGTCTCTTTTACTACGCCTTTGTCACTTATCAATCTCTATGGAGGCCTAGATCAATTTGGAAAATATAAACGACTTCTCAAAAAATGTTGGCTCTGTTTTTGTCGAGATCTAGTCGGCTCTGTCTTCACTAGTTGTTTCTGTCTTTTTGCAGTCACAGTAGTCACCTGTTGAGCCTGTTGGTGGCATTTGGGAATCCAGTGAGAATGGAGTGGAGCTAGACAGATAGATTAACACTTAAAAGGGTCTGCTGCAGTCTCTCTCTCCCTCTCCCCCCCCCCCCCCCACCTCTACTCTCTCTGTTCTCCCCGTCCAGGGCTTTCTCTATTGTGAGCATCAGTTACAGTTACAAATGCCTGCATGCTCCACATTATGTACAGGACAAAACACAAGCCAGCAATCACAAACCAGCCACCCAGAATGTTCGGCCACGGATTACAACACAGGGGGGGTTGGGGGACCTTTGCCCCTCCCAATGGTGATCAGGCGTGTTTTTTTTTTTTTTTTTTTTTTGGGTTTTTTTTAAAATGTGAACAGGCATCGAGATAGGGGATTGTCTGGGCAACATATGCATATTCATGAGGAACGTGTCCTCGGCGCACCCGTGTTGTGCCGCACAGCGGAGCGCAGCTCGTGGGCGTCCCGTCGTGCACCATTGCGAGCGCCTGTGATCCCCACTCTGCCGTGCTGCTCCGTTTGCCCGGAGCGGCAAAATGCCTCGAACCGGAGCGCCTGCCCCTCTTAACGTCTCCGCACGGGCCTGTAGACCCGGGGCAGTGAGATCCGGTCACCGGTGGTTGCTCGACAGCACTGAGCGGAGAGGGCGAGAGCCTCCACCCCCTCTCTCTCCCCCTCTCTCCCTCCGCTCCAGGTTCAGAAAACGGTAAACTGCACTTAGACCGCTTCAATGCTCGGATGATTCCTGGATAACGAACATTAAAAAGAAAAAAAAAAATTGTCTGTCATCAATGTCAACCGCGATCGTTCGAGTCAATCGCCAATAGACGATTCTATTGTAAATCTGCCCAAGCCTAATCACCACTAGAGTGTAGTGTGTTGGCACAGCGGCGACAGGTGGTTTCAAAATTGTGATGACGGGTGGAGCCGTGTCCTTAAAGCGAGTGGTGACTAAGCCGCTCCTGTGGTAGGTTTGAAATTCCTATGATGCCATCCCACTTTACAAGGAAGATGCAAGCACGCTGTGTCAAAGTTGTCTATTATTCCTATTATAATTATTTCTGTCTGTTATGAGGTTATGGATGCAAGCAATGCCCTCTTACATGAATGGCATTGAACAAACTTTTTTCCCACCAGCCCAAAAGTTACAAAACGCATTGATTGTGCAATGAACTTGCAAGAAAGTGCAGCACTGTGAATGCTCATGTACAATGTCAAGTGTACGGCTAATATGGCCAAGATGGCAACTCGGCCGATATCCCCCGTATCGACTCAGCCTGATGCGCGCCAAGGCTTGCCGTAGATGCTGTGAAGCCGGGGCTCGTGCCCTGGCTTCTCGAACACGCCCATGGAGCTGTTAAATTGTTCAGCGGGGGACAAGCATGTCGATAGACGCGCCGGCGCCACATTGCAAAATCAATGCGGCCATAACGGCAAGAGTGGGCGTGTATGAATTGATCTACGCAGCACTAATGATGAGAGAAAATGACTGTCACATTTGATTTGCTCTGAGACAGGTTGGAGGCGTGAAATTCCCCTCCGCTCGTCAATTTAACACAGGCCACGCCTGGGGGAAATGGACTTTCAGTGTAATGAATAATTTACATGTCTCTCTCGCTTTTTCCCTTTGTCACTTTGTCTACCCCACTCCCTCACCCCACCCCACCCTACCATCTCTTTCTTTTGGTGTTTTCTTTCCCGTCTACATCCGTCTCTTTTTCTCTTTTTCCTCTCAGGGACTTTCTTCCACGTGGCTCGGGCATCGTTACCCGCAGACCTCTCATCCTCCAGCTGGTCAATAATAAAGCAGGTGAGTCGGCCTAATCTTCTTCCATCGCCAGCCGACATGCGGCACCTCGTGCTGCTTATTCGACACAGAGTATTCACGGAACAGAGCGGTGTTCTTGGAAATGAAGCCTTCCAATTTGTCTCCGCGAAAAACAAAACTTTCAGGGTTTTCTTCCGCCGTAGCGCCATAGCAACCGAAGCTTCCCTCTGATCTCTGAGCTGGGACACTTCTGAGCATTGTAGGCATTCTGTTTCTTCATCTGTGCTGCTGTGCCCTCTCATTGTGTGTGTGTGTGTGTGTGTGTGTGTGTGTGTGTGTGTGTGTGTGTGTGTGTGTGTGTGTGTGTGTGTGTGTGTGTGTGTGTGTGTGTGTGTGTGTGTGTGTGTGTGTGTGTGTGTGTGCGCGCACAGAATATGCGGAGTTCCTGCACTGCAAAGGGAAAAAGTTTGTGGATTTTGATGAGGTGCGGTCGGAGATCGAAGCGGAGACGGAAAGGATTACTGGCAGCAACAAGGGAATCTCTCCAATTCCGATTAACTTGAGGGTCTACTCTCCAAACGGTACCACAGTTGGATCACACATACACTCACACATCTATTATGAACTCATCCCAGTATTGGCATATTGAGGGGCATTTAATTTCATTTATTTAGTCATTCTCTTTTCATTTAAAAGGTGTTTTTTTTTTATAGGACTCCCAAAAAAAATAGTTTTTTTCAAATGCAGTATTGTTTAGGTACCGACGCAAATTTTTACTATTTGTGCTTTGTGACACATTTCTGCCATGAGTGTCTGTTAATATATTTTGTTTGAAACTCAAACAACGCAAACTCTACCCTGATGTGATCGCGTTGGCCGTTTTAAAGCTTCAGGGCGCTTCTAGAAACAGTTGAGATACCAAATGACAAGCTTAAATGCTGAACCGCTAAATTCAGTGTGCATCGCTTAACTTCCAGTCCTCAACCTGACCCTGATCGACCTGCCCGGGATGACCAAGGTTGCCGTCGGCGACCAGCCCGTGGACATCGAGCACCAGATCAGGGACATGCTGCTGCAGTTCATCACCAAGGACAGCTGTCTGATTTTGGCGGTGACCCCCGCCAACACCGACTTGGCCAACTCCGACGCCCTCAAGATCGCGAAGGAGGTGGACCCGCAGGGTGAGGCCAAGTACAATGCTAAGTGGACCAGATTCATATCAAAGCTTTTTTTGTTTTTTCAAGTATCTGCCGATTCAACCAGATTTTTTTTTTTTTTTTCTCAAACAGCTGAGCTGAGCTGTTAATTTGCTGATGATAGCCATCCAAAACAATAAACTCAAACTGTTCTTCATTTTCCCCAAAGAGAGAAATACAAAGACCACATAATGACTTGCACAATAATGCTGCATCCTTTGATTGAGGTACTCTTTTCAATACAATAAACCGTTGAAAGCAGGCTTTCAAACATTCAAATATCACTTAAAGGAAACAGCTACAAGCGCGTTTCACCGTTGCGTTTCAGGGGGATGCATATATTACGCGAACATATATTATGTCTGATATCCAATCCAGGTGTTTTGGCCAATATTGGACCCGGTACCGATATTGAATATGGGATGGGTACATACTACCCACGTTTGAATGAAAAAATAAAGTGAGCTATCATCAGGGAACATGCTCAGGGCTAATGTAAAAATGTGTGTGCTGAATTAAACAACAATTTTGACATCTGTGTGGTCTGAAAAACATTATAGCTCCTTTTCGAAAACGGGAAGTTGACAGTTTTCTCAGACATTACTCAGTTGTAAAAGGGAAATACATCACAGAGCAGACGCATTTCCTCTGCCTTCTAGTTTTCATCCAAACTGTCTTTGTGTTTCAAGGTTCAAGCGGTTAACTCTTTCCATGTGTCTTTTGTAGGGCTGCCCCCAACTAAGGGTTTTCCGAGTTGATTATTAGTCATCAGTTCAAGCAATTAGTCGACTAATCGTCGCACGGTTACAATATAAATAATTATTTCAATATATGGTTTTGGGCTTCAGAAAATGGTTTGCGTTCCAGGGCTGAGAAAGAAAGGTGTAACTAACACTGTTAACACTGTGCTGCAGTGCAGATAAATACTAAACCTAATAACCAGCCAGCCTTTCAAATATACATTTCATTTACATCAATTTCATTACATCGCTTAAACTTATTAGGCCCAATTATTCTTTTATCAATGTACACATTTAAATTACATGTTGACATAATTTGCACTGAAATGTGTGTACGGAATATCGTTTTCCCGGTTTTGTCGTCCCCTCATCAGGGACCCCTCATCAGGCGCCTTCAGGGCCACAGGCTCAGTTACTCGCTGCGCCGTCCCTGTCCCCGTCCTGCCGGGGCTCGGGCATTCCGTTGGGGCATTTCAAATACGATTTGGTCATTAAAGAATGTGATTTCAGGTTTCAAGTGGCTCTCATAACCTACGCAATGTTTTTTATTTTATACGCAATATTTTTTCTGGACATTTAGATTAGTTATTAGTCTCAAACGTCAGGGAAATTAGTCGTTGGGAACATCCCTATTCTGTATGTGTCTGAACAACCAGCAAGGGGACTGAACATTTTGTTCATTTATCAGTAACACCAACACAATAACTTACAACCTGCCTTGAAAATACAAATGTAATTTACAAGCGCTGAGCCGCATGCAGGCATGAAGTGAGCCGCCTGTTAATTACCGGTAAAAGCCGCTCATTAAAACTGTAATTCTTCTGAATGTGTCGGAACAACAAGCAAGTAAACTGAGCCTTTACTATTGTTAAATTTTGTTTCAAATTAAAAGCCCTCTAGCGTTTCGTACACCGGTCCGACCATAAAGGTTTTAAGGTTCATTTTGACAAGGGCAGCTCCCTAACAGAGTTTTTATTTTATTTTAATTTTTTCTTCCTGCGACCGACCGACCCATTACAAAGTTGGTTGACGGAGACCCTTCTTGACATACAAACAAACAACAACTTTGGTGTTTCTGGTCATTCCATTTAGTTTACATCACATGTATATTGTGCATTTTGATATCTTGGTGAGGTTGGGGGAAAAAAAACTCTTTATATATTGTGCAGCCTTAATGTGAGTGTGACATAACTCAATGATAAATGATAACAGACCGTTGCCTGTTTCTAGGCAAGACCATCATTCAACCGTCGAGCCACAGAGGTTGACGTTGAATGGTTATTGGGAAACCAGGCTTCACCCGCTAGTATTTCTAGAATGCGAAAGGATTGAGAGAACTAGTTAATCTGTACCAGCAAAACGAGTATCATGTTCCTGTGCGTGTCCAGGTCTGCGCACCATCGGTGTCATCACCAAACTGGACCTGATGGATGAAGGAACGGATGCAAAGGACATTCTAGAAAACAAGCTCCTCCCGCTACGTCGAGGTGAGACTGGTCACCTGGCCCCAAAACGCACGTACACAAAGAAAAATTCTCCTTCATTGAAAAAGCATGGCAACCACTTTGATATGGGCGTCCTCGGGGTGAGGTGTGGAATTTGATATCGGGGCACAAAAGTTTACGGTGCAAAAAACGTGATGATAAATGCATATGTCGTAATCTTTCATTTACGTACTTTAAACGCCAGAGGGCAGATTCACCGGCGCAACCCGATGGGCCTTGGCGTTGGCGCCATAGATCGGAAACGAAAAGCATAGGTCGGCACAGACGTTCACTCTGGATCAGATATGCAGCAAAGAGCAGCCAGAGCAGAAAATGACAGCAGACTGAAAGTGATGCGAAGCGCCAATCACTGACGCCAGCTGATAAATGTTGCAAACGCCGGACAGCTTGTAGTGAACGCATTTGTAGTTCCACATTCTAGGGGGGGGGGGGGGGGGACAACTATGGAACACAGCACATTGAAATATGAAATGTTAAAAGCATCTCTTTTTAATAGCTGACTTCTTTCATGACAAGTCCAATCAAGTCACTTTATTTATGAAGCCTATCTCATATCAGGGCAAAACAATGCGCTTTACAAAGAAATACAAAAAAAATTAAGTGTATAGCAGCATATAAATGGCAGTTAAAATTATATATGTGACCCACCGCAGCACAACCCGCATTGTAGCTAATTTCTAAAATCGCCAGGAGCAGTTGAAAAAACCTTTCTAGAAGGAAAATGAAATTTTTCCACATTCATGTTCCTTTGCGTTTTTTTTTTTTAATCTCTCAACTTATATTCAAAGCCGAGTTTGATTTAGAAATGGTAGATAAATGTTAAACCGTGGAGTAAATTATTCCCGTTAGAAACACAGTTGACTGACCAAGACGCTGAGCAGCGCTCAACAACGCCGATCGATGGTTTCCTTTATAGCGAGCGTCCAGGTGAGGATCATTCCTCCGTGTTCCATGTGATGTGAGGTCACAATGTGAAACCCTTTTGATGGAGTTCAACCTTTTAAATCTTATGTGTTTTATGTACACACCTGGATTCATTGTTGTGTAGGCGGCGTAACACGCGAAGAAAAAAAGCTGACGTCACTTTGCACAAGTGGCACCTTATTTTGGAGCTGATTCTCCACTTTCAAATGGCGGGGGAAAAAAAAAAAAAAAAGAAAGTGAAACACCACCAAAAGTACCTAAACTCTGCGGTGGGTCACATATATAAAGGAAAAACGAATAGATCAAAGTATAAGGAATTGTTCTTGGAATGCTTATACTTCAATTCATTGGGTTTTTTTTTTGCACATTTAATGCCAAAGGAATCTGCGAGAGAGTCATCATTTGTTTCCATTTAAACTTCATTAAAAATATTATGGGACTTATCAAACGGTGAACCCTGTACGGCGTATCGCACCAGACCGTGAGCTTAGCGTCTTGTTACACCGCTACCCAGGATACATCGGAGTGGTGAACCGCAGTCAGAAGGACATCGATGGGAAGAAGGACATCCGTGCTGCTCTGGCCGCAGAGAGGAAGTTCTTTCTCTCCCATCCCGCTTACAGACACATGGCAGAGCGCATGGGCACGCCGCACCTACAGAAGTCTCTCAACCAGGTCCGTTGCGACCGCCCGGGCGTCCATTTTTATTCTTAATTTCATGGTTAGCCCATTGTATGGCCAAACTGTAACTAACTACTTTCTCCAACATGGCCGACTCCTTCTACATAGCAACTGACGAACCACATCCGCGACACTCTGCCGGGTTTGCGCAGTAAGCTGCAGAGCCAGCTCCTCTCGCTTGAAAAGGAGGTGGAGGAGTACAAGAACTTCCGCCCGGACGACCCCACACGCAAGACCAAGGCCTTGTTGCAGTGAGTGCACAGGAATCCGCCCCCCGTGAGCGACCGCGTCCTAATTTGCCAACGCTCACATTCACCTCTCATCCTGTTCTTCACCTCCTCCTCCTCCTCCTCCCAGAATGGTGCAGCAGTTTGGCGTTGACTTTGAGAAGTGCATCGAGGGCTCGGGGGATCAGGTGGACACCAACGAGCTGTCGGGCGGTGCCAAGATCAACCGCATCTTCCACGAGCGCTTCCCGTTCGAGCTGGTCAAGGTGTGGCAAGCACGCTTGGACCTATACGTGTGTTTTTGTTGAACATGTTCACGGACGCATGTTGGAAGGGTCTACAAATTACAAAAGTGTTGTGCTTTCATAAGGCATTAACACATGCAGTTATTAGTAATGTGGATATTGTAACCACGCGGTCGAGTGTTGACTAGAACCGTTTATGAAGCTCACAATATGACATTACTTCATTGTTATGCAGCCTTAAAGATGTTATACTGTTTATTACAATAACCAAAGTCCCAAACAATGTCTTGTCTTATTATATCGTTATTATATCGAGTATCGGCTAGAGTTTCCCTTCGAGAAATCAGTGCCGGTCAACGTGTCCTGGAAGGTCCCGGACGAATGGGAGAAATTCCGGTCAAATATCTGTTTATTGAGCTTAAGAACAATTGATAGGCAGCCTTTATAAAACAGTAATCGTGAAGGCATATAGATTCATAATATTTTTTATCATTATTCTAAATGAAATAAGTCAGTTAACACCATTTTGAAAATAAATATATTTCAAGAATATTACTCCTTGAAATGAAATAATTCCTGTTTGTGAACAATAAGTAACAAGGGCAGCCACTTTAATTAACATTTCACTTCAATAAAATTTGGATAAAAGTGTGAGTTTCTCCCTGTTACACATGGAGGAAAATAAATACATTAAATACATCTACAATAAAAGAGCATTGGGGTCACGCAAAAAATAAACCCAGAATTCCGCCACTGTGGTCGCGCGTGTGTGTGTCCGTGTCTGTGTGTCCGTGTGTGTGTGTGTGTGTGTGTGTGTGTGTGTGTGTGTGTGTGTGTGTGTGTGTGTGTGTGTGTGTGTGTGTGTGTGTGTGTGTGCGTGTCCGTGTCCGTGTCCTCTGAGGGAGTGATCACATTGTGTTTTTATTTAAGCCGTATTTCACTAAATTTTGAACGAAGCAAAAAATATATATATAAAAAAAAGCCGTGCCCCTGTCTGGATTTAAAGATTTCGTCCGCAACCTTGAGCGAGGTACACGGTCCCAAGCCAACAACCGCCGCGGTGCATTTGCCTGGCGTGTTTACGTCTGTACGACACCGCGCGTGCAGGTCGGTTCAGGTCTGTTACCAGTTTACACTGGAATCTGACATTGGTCACATAAAAAAAAAATAATAATAATAAATAAAAATGAACAGCCAAACAAAAAAATCTGATCTGAGCAATAAATGTGAATGGAGCACAAAGGCTTGCAGTGTTAATGTAGCGTGTGTGTCCCTGTTGTCAAGGATTCATCACCTTTCCCCGTCTCCTCCGAGTTTTGGACGCTGCCGCTCTGTCTCCGCTCCGTGTTCACTCTGTTTACAAGCGCAACCTGCGGGCTTATTTCTATATCGACAAACGTGATTGGTTAGAGGTGAACGATCTACTTGAGATCGTCAAATCTGATTGGCATTCCGTTGCAGCTTGTCGAACGCGGAAATGATGAAATGCCGAATTTTTGTTATCAAAAATGATCAAGTGCATTTTATTTTGACGTAGAGGAAAAGATGATGGTGATAATTATGTTTTTCGTTATATCGCCCGGAACTTATTCAAGTTGTGCTCAGAGGGAATTATTTCCACCAGACATAATGATCGGAGAGATTTAAATATGACCTGACTTTGACAGATTTTCCAAGTTTAAAAAAATAATTAAAAAAAAAACGTCCCGGATAACGGGGACGCTGGTGTCGTCTTCAAAGAATAAAGTGTAACTCTAACTTCTTTGTCCCTGCAGCTTGTGTTCGATGAGAAGGAGCTGAGGAGGGAGATTAGTCACGCTATCAAGAACGTCCACGGTGTCAGGCAAGTTGAGCGGGGACCGGGAATGATCCTATTTAATACGAAAATGTTAAGAGCGCCGTCATGCTCTGTCATCCACACAAGTTCTAAAAATAGGGTTCGTTTTTTAACCCTGAGCAAAACAAGAAAAATAGTGAAGAAAATGTAAAATTCCACTTGTCGCTAGGAATTTGCAAAAATATGCAAATACAAATGTTTTTAGTCGTCCACCAGAGGGAGATCATTAAAACCAATATGGAGAGAGGACATAGCCGTAAGGAAGCTCAGAGGAAGGTAAACAGGAGGAGAAAACAAGATGTCCTGGGATGTTGTGATACATTCAGATTTTTTTTCTTTTTTCCTTGATGGTGCCGGGCAAATGAATAAAATTATCTTCTTTAAAAGCAGTGTCTCATAACAAACAAACCCTGATAAACAACTTATCTGTCGCTACGCTCTCACAATTCATCTTATCTTTACGGATTTGTCACGTTTTGTGCGCAAGCCATGCCCCTTGGCGTCATTGCCTTTCTTGATGTGTCTTCATGCTTGCCCACAGGCTGATAAATCACTGAAACCTGATGTCCTAGGAACACACAATCTATGATGCATAATGTAAAGAAATAGGCTACATGCTAGACTCACTTCAGAGGATGCCAATACCCTTGTATTTCTTGTCAAAACCTGCGCTGCACTCCATTGCTTTGTTGAAATTCCGTTTACATGGGCTCTTTGCAAAATTGGTAGAAAGAAGCTCCCCCATCAACACAAAACAAAATTCAACATTGTAATTTTTCTTAATTGTTTTCGCTTTGAGGAAACGCCATAATGAATTTTTTTTTTCCCAAGTTCGTTGCCAAATGAAGTGAAAATAAGCCGTTAAATGATTGCAATAATTTGATTGTGATAATTTGTCTTTATTTATATGTTTATCTATTTGTTATTGAGCTATTTACAAAATTCAGTCGAATACATTTCGGTTTAACTGCGTTTCCTGTCGGGTGTCCAAAAGAAACCGTTGCTATTATGGAATCACTCTCGATGGCTGTTCATTGATTATGAAGACTTTTCTTTGGAAAGTGTATCCTGAGTGTGGACAGCAGGCCCATGTGCTTGACCACAAAGCACATTTGACGCAACCGAACAGTATATGTGTCACATTTCTTCTGCTGCTGTTGATATTTCTTAGTTTGTTTCAACAACATTTGACTGGTCATTTCAAAAAAAGCTCTGAGGAAATGTGTGCTGCACATGTGAAATGAAGTGTTTAATTCTCCACTGTCCTCTCCCCCCTTCCCCTCTCTCTCTGTTTTGCTGCGACGCCACCGACTTCGCCCTTTGTCCCCGTTCCCGCTGATGCACACAATCAATGAATTTTGTTTGAGTTGCCTGAACCTTTCTCCGTCCTGCTTCTGTGTCGTTGTCTTGGTTTCTGTTTTCGGATCGTCCCATCTTGTCGGCCGTGTTTCCTTTGTGGCTGTTTGTTGAATTAAGCCTCTGACTGGCCTTTGTAACCCTTTTTCCAATGTTCAAATGCAGCTGTCTCGTCTGTTTGTCTGAACCCCGCTGTCCTGTCTTTCCGTTTCCTTTCCCTGTCTCGTCTGTTTTTGGCAGACCTCAGTTTAATAACGTGTCCACCTGTTCACATCTCTCCCTCTGTGTCCATCTTTATTTGTCTGGTTGCTTATTTGTCTTGTCTAACTGTCCATCTGTCTGCCTTTGTGCCCTTGTCTCTGTGCGTCCTCAGAACGGGCCTGTTCACTCCAGACCTGGCGTTTGAGGTCATCGTGAAAAAGCAGGTCGTTAAGCTGAAAACGCCCTGTCTCAAATGTATCGATCTGGTCATTCAGGAGCTCATCAACACGGTCAGGCAGTGCACCAACAAGGTACTGCAGGTGTCCAGCATCTGCTGGCCCCCCGGCCTGGGTGGGGCGGGCGGGGGCGAAACTTCCTGGCGGAGAGGGCAAACTGTCAACAGACCACCTTTTCAACACCAGGAGAAAGATTCCTGGAGCGCAGTTAGGGTTCGCCGCCTTGAGTTAGTTGAGTTTTTGCCACGAAAAGGTGTTCTTTTTGCGGCTTGCGCTCTCCGCCCGGCCCGCTCCGCGTGCAGGCAGCGCTGTGGTGTTGTGGAGTGTTGTGAAGGGTGTAGTGTTGTCGTGGTGATGCTTCGAGGGATCGTCGTGTCGCCGAGCGTCCCTGGTCACACCTTGACAAGCTGCAGGTCTCATGGCCCAGGAGACGTAGCGAGGAATGCTTTGGCCGCCCTTTAGTTGTAGTTGGGCTCAAGTTTGGCTCGATGCGTCCTCCTCTGCCCTAGTGATGAATAGAGCGGTCAGATAAGACCATGTGGGAAAACCTGCGGCTTGTCCTTCTCCACTGCTTGTTTTTCTTCGGTCAGTGACTAGAACCAACTAATAAACAGTCTTTCTCTCTTTCTTTCTTTTTTTTTTTCCCCCCATTTATCCTTTTCTGTCTTAATTTCTCTGTTTTTCCTGACTATCCCTCTCTCTCTTACGCAAACACCTAAACGTAACCACGACCCACGCCCGCTCAGAACGGGGCTCTTCACCCCCGACCTGGCCTTCGAGGCGATAGTTAAAAAGCTGATCCTCAAATTGAAAGAGCCCAGCCTCAAATGCGTGGACCTAGTGGTGTCCGAGCTCACGGCGCTCGTCATGAAGAGTGCCGTCAAGGTAACCGTGGGGGGGCGCACCTTTCGGGGGAGACGGGACGATGAGAAAAGGGGTTTCCCCTCTCCTTTGCAAATGGCCATCCCCGTCGATTCCGATACGTCGGTTCACCCTAATGCCATCTGCCTCACCCCCACCCCCCCCCCCGCCCTCCACAGACGACATCCATTGTCATTGCCTGGATTGTGTCTGCGCCTCCCATTCCTGCTCCCCTGCTGTTTGGTCCAAAGCCTCACCTCCTTGTCACACGTCGACTTGCAAAATCAAATCTGAAATTTCAGGTCTACCCTAGATATTTCACAAGCCTTCCCTCTCACTCCTCAAATTATAATATTTATTGTCCTTCCTCTGCCATGGTGTACACCCGGACCCAGGCCTAGTCTCTCTGTCTGGTTTCAGCAGAGTCCCGGCTACATTTCCTCGCTGACCCACATGGCAGATTGACATTCTGCTATCAGCTTAACCGGATGGAAAGGGAATGATGTGAGGGACACAATACAAAATAGCCTGTGGCTCTCAGGGCCCAGTCTCAGGCTTGAATGGAACTGTTTCCATAGCAACGGGGCTCCGCTGCCACCTCGTGGACGGAGGAAGGATCTGCACCCCATCTAAGCTTTCCCAAAGTTCCCACCTCCCTTCCACAAGAGTTGAAATCACCTCCAGCCGAAATAGGTCTCTTGCCTCATCCGCTCGCTCGCTCTTTGCCCTTCTTAACCAATAATAACCAACAATCTGAAATGGTGCCAGAGCCCTAACTATCAGCGAGAGATGACTTGTTTTATAGTAATTATTCTCCAAAGCACTTGAACTATTCTCTCAAGCAATATACAAATTGACTCTTTCTGTGGAGATGTTGCCACATCATTTGAGACTCATCATTCACCTGGTCATCCCTCATGATGGTAAATGGCTGGACACCCCACAGAACACACACAATCCTATTTGTATACTCAAAGTGTGTGTGTGTGTGTGTGTGTGTGTGTGTGTGTGTGTGTGTGTGTGTGTGTGTGTGTGTGTGTGTGTGTGTGTGTGTGTGTGTGTGTGTGTGTGTGTGTGTGTGTGTGTGTGTGTGTGTGTGTGTGTGTGTGTGCGCGCGCGCGCGCGCATTACATTCAACATTGGCATTTTCACATACATGTATGCGTGTGGTGTTTTTCCTGTCCTCCTGTACCTATTTCTCTGACTTCCATCGCCTTCCTCCATGACATGCCCTGTTAAGTTTTGCCGGCTTTTCACGGGGCCCGGCCAGAACACGGTCCCCTGCTGTCGCTGCAGTTGTGCGGTGTGTTATGTTTCAGCTCGGCTCTTATCCCAGACTGAGAGAGGAGACGGAGAGGATCGTCACCACTCACGTGAGGGAAAGGGAAGGGAAGACCAAGGACCAGGTGCGTTTCCTTAAAGTCTAGGATGTGTCACTTAAAATACATCCAACCGCTGTGTTTTGCACTGAACCCGAAGAGATAAAACTCAAAAAAGGTGTCTGTGTGCTTTTGAGATTTGTTTTTACTTTCAGATCCTGTAAGTTCCGACTTATTTTGATGTTGCAAAGTTATTTTAATTTCTGTGCTGTAATGAAATTCTGTCTCTCATCAAGGTTCTGCTGCTGATTGACATTGAGTTGTCCTACATCAACACCAACCATGAAGACTTTATAGGCTTTGCCAAGTATGCCTCCACACAAAATGTGCACAACACACACACACACACACACACACACACACACGCACACGCACTCCACACTCACACACACCCTCCACCCAAACACATTCAAACCTTTGCTAGGTAAGACACATTCCACCCCGACCCCCATCTCACCATGCATTACTGCCCAGCCTGCCTTTGCACCGTCTAGCCTGTGACCTGCTCTCAGTGGAGATGTGGTTGAAATCTCGGGCCGTACCTGACTCAGAATGCTGTCAGTCAAACGCAGCGTCGCATCTTGCTTGAGAGAACAAGTCCACTAGTTAACAGATCGCGAATGGCGTCGTTCTCTCAGACGAATACAAAACGAAATTAATGCTAAAATGGGCAGGCGCATTGTAATCCAAATGCCTAATGCTTCTTTTGCCCAAGGTGCATGTAAGTGTCCCGAGCTCACCTCCCCCAGGAGGGAAGGAAACTCTCATCCTTCAGTAGATGCTACGAATGACGACCGACCTTGGTGTGGGACTGGTACGGGTCGCCGGTGGTGTAGCTGTAACCTTACAAGAAAGGGTTTTCCCAAACACTATGTGGGTGCTCAGAATGACGCAGTACACTGGCCAGCGGAGAGGGAGGCCAAGGGGCGTCTCTAAAGTGCGCGGGAGAGTCAGGGATTGCGGCGCCAAAGTCCTGTCCCTCTCCCTGCGTGTTGCTGCGCGGCCCCGACCTAACATGTCCGGTTGCTTTGCGGTCCTAACTCTCTGCCTGCCGCCAACTAGCTAAGGTACGGTTAACCTAGTATTTTTTAATATTTCTATTACTGATTGGATTTAGTCAATTCTAATATCCATAGTTTGTTTGGAAGTTATGCTTATATTAAATAGATGTCACAGAGTTACAAATATACACCTAGGGTTGATGTGATCAGGGTTGGGGGTCAAAAGGGCGAGAGTCTGGCAGGGCGTTAGTCATTAAAATGTAAAAATAGAAGCATATCATGAGTCATCTGATCAATATTGGAGTGAATCAATACTGATTGGAATCTAGAACCTTTATATCAAAATCGAAATCGTGACATCCTGCCCGATACCCTAATGATCATGAGGAACGCGAACTAGGAGTGCGCCGCGAGACTGAGCGCCGGGTAGACGCGCTGCCGCTGACGTCGCCACCGCCGCCGCCGACGGCTGAAATCTTGATTGCACGGCGCCGAGCCCTCAGCGGCTCACGGTGGATGTCTTTGTGGGGATTTTGACGCGGCCCCTCCGGTGAAGCGGTTGCATCCAGACCTCGCCCCGCCCCTCCTCAATGAGTTACGCCGCTGACCAAGTAACAAAGCAAGTCGTGTGCGCATGTGTGCGTGTGTTGGGGTTTTCTCGTGATCTCGCCGCATGCCGTGCTGAGTGGATTGCCGTAGTGTTTGAGGGGCCGGCCGGGGGTGTTTAACCGTTCTCGTCACGTCACTTTCAGTCTTGACTACAGAAGGCTGGATGACGGTAGCCTCCCAGGGTACGGCAATAACAGGTGGGCTGTCAGATGACATGCAGGGGGGCGGTGTGCGTGCGTGCGTGTGTGCGTGCGTGGGTGTGTGGAAGCCTCTCACCCTCCCCAATGCCCAAATCCCCATACACCCACTTTTCACTTTTCCTGTGTGGTGTCATTGCAAAATATGTGATAAAACAAGTACGGCTTTTGTTATTGTAAATGGTTTGATGTTTACTGTGTGTGTGTGTTTGTGTGTCTCCGTCCTCGTGGGCCAGCGCTCAACATAGGAACACGGCAGCAAACAAGAAGAGGGCCATTCCCAACCAGGTACACTTCTTCTACCTCGCCACCTCCCCCCCCCCCACATCCTGTAACTGCAATCCCAAGATAGAGAGACCTGTTCAATTAATGTCGTAAAAAAAAATCAGCTCATTGCCATTCATCTGGTTCACCGCGATGTGAATGACACCACCCGATGATCGCTTAGACGCTAATGGTAAAAAGTCCTAGCCGTGGTAGCTGCTTATCCACATGGGAAGCTGGCTGAACCGTGTCAACCATGTTGTCAAGCTGGAAACTCCCCTTTTCAGAGGCTGTCTTCTGGACTGATGTCATGTGTGTTTGTCGCCGATCACAGTGTAAAATTGCCGTCAGACAGTGTGTGTTTTTTTTTTTTTTTGTTTTGTTTTTTCGATGACTCTGCCACGGTTTAAATCTCCGTTTCCAGCGGCTGCAGAGCTTTTGCCTTAAAGAACTTGAGAAGGGGGGGGATAAATAAAAAAATAAAAAAAACAGCCGCCCTCCCTCCTTTTACTACACTTGGAAATGAGCGTTTTGTTTCCACTGCTTGCACTTATTGCCGTCTGCATGTGCTGTAATTTACCGCAGGCATGGTATCCCACAGCAAAGCAACCGTTACTCATTTTAATTGCGCTGCTTGTTTTGTTGTCTCCCATATTAACCCACCAGCATCTCTCTTTTTTTTTTTTTTTTCTATTGAGATTCAGAATTTTGCATGAAGCAATTTCAATATGAAATAACCAAATTGTGGTATTCTGGAAGTAATTCTAATTGCATGTAACTCTCTCTCTCTCTCTCTCTCTCTCTCTCTCCCCCCCTCTTGCTCTCTCTGTCTATCTTTCTCTTCCTCTCTCCCTCATCCTCTTTTTTTGTCCTCTTATTTTCTGATTGCCCCATGGATCCCCACCCCCCCCCACCTTTATTCATCGTTTTGCTTTCAAACCTGCTGTTTCCGCCCTACCCTCCCACAACTCTGCCACACTCCCTCTCTCCTCCCCCCTACCCCCCCCCCCTCCAAATCCTTGGTCATTTGCCTCCTCTGTCCTTTGGCTGTGATTCCTTTCCGCCGTCTTTGGCTTTAACCACCCCCACCCCCTCCCACTTTACCACAGGGTGAGATCCTGGTAAGTACGCCGCAAATGTAATCCACGCCCTGCCGGGGGTCAGCAGGGTTTTTAGACCGAGCAGGAGAACTGAGGCCATCGCTCACAGGTCAGACAGCTAGCTTAGCCGCAGCGGGCGTTCAGCCGAGATGGGAGAGAAGCGGGTACGGTACTGAAATGTTCCACAGCTCCGCAGTAACAACGGTTCCTCCCTCTGCAGCCGGGCGGACTAGAAGAGGGCCACGAGGAGAAGGTAGAGTCCCTGGACTCAAGAGCCAAATTGAGATCAATCAGAATCCTAGCGCACGGTGGCCAGTAATCTGCGGCCGCTCGGTATCACGAGAGCGGGCGACGTGGGGGGGTTGTAATTCTTCATAATATTATTTTAACAAGACGGTAATGGTGTAAATATCGCTACTAACAATTGAGCGTCAAGCATAATTCGGATTAGTTTGTCACTGTAATTTCTGTGAGACGGTGGAGAAGATGGCTTGCTGACCTCTGCCAGCGTCAGTTCTCTTGCGTTTGTGTTGACATCACTGCTGCCTCAGGTATGGTGACCAAACCGTTTGTCCTGTGGAGAATCATGCTGAACATCACTGGGGAGGAAACATGGAGGGGAGGGCGGGGTAACCAATCATTTGATTCCAACCAAATTCTTCCAACAGATTTTAATGGTCAATTAACCTCTGCTTTTTATAAATCACCTGTATAGGCGCATGTTAAAATGTGTAACTCTGTTTTTAACTCCACTGTTTTACCATCACTCACTGGTCTCTATTTTCTCAGGTTCTGATTGGTTTGGGCGGTTTAACTTTCTGTTTCCAAAGTTAATCACATCCGACTCTACAATCAAATCCATAGCCCTGGGGCCTCATTTATAATGGAGTGTTTTGCATAGAAATCATCTCCAAATCTGTAAAAAAAAAAAAAAGGCGTACCCGGTAATCTGAATATGACAGCCAGCGTTGAAACGGTCAGGTATTGCGATAAGATTCTCACTTGACCTCAGTACCTGGGTGTGTCCCGAGGGATTGGCATGAGGATCTCCTCACTCGGATAGCTTTAAAAATAAGAGTTCTCCCTGAAAGGAATGAGGGCCGCTAGATGAATAGCTGGCGTTCATAAATTTCATATGTATGTTTATTTGAAATCAATACGCCTTTGCAAAAAGAAAAACATTCAAGACGCGGTTCAAATACATTTATTATAAATGAGGCCCTTTACACTATAAGCAACATTATAATTAAAAATTCTAATATAAAGTTTTTTATTTTTTATTTTTTATTTTTGTTTCATTTAGAAGCTTGAGAAAATAATGAATAGTATTTCTTGGTTAAGCGTCATTTTGTTATTAGCCATGTTTTTGATACAGCCAAATAGTTGATCACAACACGCCGCCATTTCAGTTTCTGTTCCGCTCTCGTCCAAACTCATCCTCAACTTTTCCAGCTGACTTTTAAGACCTGGAGGTTTGAGGCATTTCCAAGGCAAGCGAAGGAAAGGCAAACTAGAAAAAAAATTTGCGTCGGCGTCCTCGCCTCCTCTCTTTAGTTTATGTTGGCGCTCTGTGACCGCCGGACGCCGCTTCCCCTCCTGACTGCCTGCAGTCCTCACGGAGAGGACTCCGGAGCACATACTTAACTCCTCCGCCGTGCTGCGGGAGCATCCTCTTCATTGATTGATGCCTCTCGCGCCGACGCTTTTAGAAGCGCACGGGAGCCGTCCGCAAAAACCAAATGGAGGGGAATTACGACCGAGAGAGCCACTCTTTTCAAAATGCGCAGTGTCTGTGCTCCGAGTGCCTCTTCACCCCGCCACTTACCTCCCTTCAGGAGTTTTTCTCTTTCCCCTCTTGTTAGATTTCCGTCCCCACGTGAACACAAGGTTCAGGCATCGAAGCTCATGTTTGTCCTTAGACCACATCCCCCCTTCCTCTTTAACTGAGCCGCAATATTAACCCGCCCCGGTCTATACTGGACCGTGTGTCGACCCGTTTAACCCCACTAACCTCGCTCTGTTTAACCTGGCAGTGTTCAGCTGTGTTTTTGACTGACCCCGTTTGACCCTAACATACCACCATCGACCTTTGCTGTTTGACCCCTCGTTGGGGCAACACCGGTCTGGACTCCATCTGGTCCCGTTTGCGTGTGTTGGTAGATTTGTCTGCTCTTTAAAGGACCCACACCGCTGTCGAATTGAGTTTTCGCACGCATTTTACAGTTATTACCGGTGACCATTTTCCCGACGGTGACTTTTAATGTCGGTTTTAGAAAAATTTGAACAATATTGCGGGAAACCTACCTTAAAAATTTGTATGTCCTGGTTCTGCAACATATTTTTGTCAGATACGTAACGCTGCCCTATTTTGTATACGTTCATTCCATTTGACAAGGCATAAGTGCCGTTGCTTTACCATCAAATCAACACATAGAAATGCTGTTCAACGGACTCCAAGTTGACACTGGTGTGGCCCTTTAATAGAAAGTCATCTTTATAAACCCATCGTCCACCATCTAGATTCATGCTTTTGAATGCATATCACAAATATGAATGCGTTATAATAGAACCGTCTCAGATTTAGCTTTGAGATTTCAGATTTAACTCTGTTTTGCAGTAGATATTTATGTGGCATTGCACCCACAGACTCCTAAAGAATACAGTATATGTGAGTATTGCTTAGACAAGGGACACCCTTACACGGTGAGTAAGCAGCGGTGGTTTTATTAGCATCGCTGCCAAATCGCAAGATGAACAAGAAAAGCTTAAAGGGGACCGATCGTGCAAAACTCAATTTTTCCAGTGCTAGTGCACACATTGTGGTCTCAGGTGGGCCGACTAACACACAAACTGTGAAATAAGACAACTCAGTCAGTGTTTTGTTAGCATTCTAACTCAGAAGACAAGTCCTGAAATCAGCCGATTTGTGTCTCAGTACTACGTAGCATTGAGACATATTACTATTAGAACCTCCCTCCATCTGAAGAACTCAACAAACACATCTTTTAAAAGGAAGAGGAATTAATACCAACTGTCTGTTTATAAATAAGAAAATAATAATAAATCCAGACGATGTGAATGTATTTAGTGAAGTATTTGGGGTAGATGTACTGTAGGCTGCAGCACACATCCTGCTGTGCGTTTCTCCAAACAAAATCAATAAATATAGTGTGGTTTTTATTAAAGATGTATTTATTTATTTTATTTTATGATGTTTACATGAAACAAAAAATCCCATCGTGCGAGAGTCCCGGTGCAGTGTCCGTGTCCCCCACAAGCGAAAGTCAGAACAAACTTTTGAATGAGGCCTTGTAGATCTAATATGAGTGAAGATTCATCAACTGGATTGCTGATTTCCCGCCTCAAATTTGTTCAGAGACAGATTTTGGTGGACCGATATGGTGAAATCAAGTGAAAGTTACGGAATAAATAGAAGGAAACTCAGAAGCCACGCTCAAACGCCATTGGCTCACAGAACTAGGAACTTATTCTCACAAAACAGCCCGTTTTGGAACAGGATTGTTTAGAGGCATGTTAGAAGGGCTAGAATGCATAATCTGAGTTGTATCTTCAAAATAACTGAAATAAACATGTTTTCGGGACCTCAGAAACCTTTTATTAACTTATGTAAAAAATAGCACAACAGGTCCCCTTTAATGCAGCCCTGCCTTCACTATTACAGCGAGGCTAAATACTATGTTTTTTTGTTTTTTTTCTTCCTCTCCATTCTCCTGCACCCTCTGCCCCTTTTACCAGCGTTTCTCTCTCTTTCTCTCTCCGCACAGGTCATCCGCAAAGGTTGGCTCACCCTGCACATCAGCATCATGAAAGGAGGCTCCAAGGAGTACTGGTTCATTCTGACCGCCGAGTCCCTCTCCTGGTACAAGGACGAGGAGGTGAGAGGAAATCCAGCACAAAGTACCTATTATCACCATACATATTGATCAGCGATATCTGCTCGGTATTTATTATTTTGAATACGCCATTATGTTGAAATATGTATTCAGACAGAAAACTGCAGTTTTTACTGGGGAGTAGTTTCTTTTCATCATCATCATCATTAATGACTCGATTACACGACAATACGAACCGCTGAAATACCACAGACGATATTATCACGCAGCCTCGACCCAATCCATACACAAGCAGCCACACAAAGAGACATAACGTACAACAAAGTGGAGATTTCGGAACGTCCTCCGAGATGCAGCGTCCTCTTTGCGGGATGCGCGGGCGTGTGTGTGTGTGTGCGTTTGTCCCGGCCCAGCCTA
The DNA here is from genome assembly GCF_960531495.2 of Zeus faber. Taxonomy (NCBI): domain Eukaryota; kingdom Metazoa; phylum Chordata; class Actinopteri; order Zeiformes; family Zeidae; genus Zeus; species Zeus faber. The sequence goes on from NC_137205.1 coordinate 18,782,409, forward strand.
ACCAATGTGCAGACTACTGTTCAGCTGCAGCCTGATGAACAGGTAGTCTGAACACTGGGCAGGCGGGGGGGTGAGGAGTCACTGTGCTGGTGGGGGTGGGTGGTGGGGGTGAGGGCGAGGAAGGCCCTCGGCGGGAGGAAGGCCCCGGAGGTCGTTGTGGCTGCGGGTCACTACCCTAGGGACAGCGGGGACAGAGAGCAAACACTCTTCTGGTTAAACAACTCCACGCGCGGACAGAGGGTTAGGTTTCACTCCGAAAGTTAGAGCAGCTTAAATAACTTTGTTGTCCTCCTTTTTTATTTTTTTATTTATTTTTTTTTCCTTTTTTTTTTATTTTTTTTTTTGGTGTTCGTCTTCCAGATGATTTCAGTGTCCAAGTCAGCACAAACAAACTTTACAGAGCAATACAATTTTAGTCCATTTTTACATGTTGTTTTGAAGAGCTTCGCCACTCGTACATCAGCTTTTAGAGAAGAATGCATAACAAAAGTGAAAATAACAGCTTGTCACGGTTTGTTAACAAATTTGAGTAATCTTAATAAAGATCGCTGATTTATTCCTTCTACTCACCCTTAAATGCAGTGTGGGCCCTCCGCATTATCCTCTCTCCCGGTCAAACAAAAAGACCCTTAAAAGACACCGGCGCCCCCAAACTTTCTCTACTTTCGATAACGATCTTCAACCCCCCGAGCCTCGGGGGTTGAAGATCGTTCGGTTGTGCGTCGAAAACCCGAGTGCAGCGCGGTGCCTTTGAGCGGCCGCCTCCGTCGAAAAACGGCGCAGAAAGAGAGTGAGTGAAGGCGAAGGAGGACGCCGCAGAAGCAAACTGACGTGGCAGGCGGGCTGAAATGTTCCAGCCGGGATCTGACTTTGGAATTTGCAGGAAATCGTACTGGGTTACGGGGGCTGGTGGGGAGGGAAGGGGGGGTGGTCTGTGTGTGTGTGTGTGTGTGTGTGTGTGTGTGTGTGTGTGTGTGTGTGTGTGCGCGTGCGCGTGGCCATGTTGACATATGTTCATGTGTGAGTTAGTATGAAAAAACAAAACTACAGACTTTCTGTTCAAGCACATGTGTGTTTGCCAACCTTAATCAACTATTTTTTGTGTGTGTGTGTGTGTGTGTGTGTGTGTGTGTGTGTGTGTGTGTGTGTGTGTGTGTGTGTGTGTGTGTGTGTGTGTGTGTGTGTGTGTGTGTGTGTGTGTGTGTGTGGGGCTCTGGCAGTGATGTAACTGTTGGGCCTGTGCTGCTCTGTGTGAGTGCAGACGTAAACGCTTCCAGATGTTTGTGCTCCACAGTGAACGCTGGCACCCCATCCCCCAACACTCCGCCATGCGCCTCCTTTCTGCCTGCGCGACCTCTCCTCCTCCTCCTCCTCTCTCTCATCCTCCCTGTCTGCTCCTCCTCCAGACGGAGGAAACACATTCCATTATGTCTGTTCATTAGGAGCACAGTTTGTCTATACAAACATTTACCTCACAATACAACTAAATAAGAATCTCTCTCTCTTTCTTTCTCTCTCTCTCTCTCTCTCTCTCTCTCTCACTCACACACTCACTCACTCACTCACACAAACTGGTGTGTGTGTGTGTGTGTGTGTGTGTCTCTGTGTGTCTCTGTGTGTGTCTGTGTGTGTCTGTGTGTGTGTGTGTGTCTCTGTGTGTGTGTGGTCCCAGGAGAAAGAGAAGAAGTACATGCTGCCCTTGGATAACCTGAAGCTGAGGGATGTGGAGAAAGGCTTCATGTCCACAAAGCACATCTTTGCCGTCTTCAACACAGAGCAGAGGTCAGGGTTTTGTCTGCGTCAGTGTGTGTGTGTGTGTGTGTGTGTGTGTGTGTTTGCTTGCAGGGCCGTGAGTGCATGTGCGTGTGTGTGTGTAAACAAGCAGCCGTCTGTGATCTTAAAGGACAATTCGTCCAATTTAGTTTTAGTCCATTTACTAGTGAACACATGCATTTCTTATTATCACCCCTGACTGTTTTCCTGGTGATGGCTCGCATTCTATCATTTTTAATATCCCTATTTTTGGATTTTAGAAAATTCTAACAAAAAGCAAGGTACCCTCGCCTTTTCAATTTGAATGATATATTATTATGACTTAAACAATCTAAAACTGCGAGCTATCATCGGAAAAATGATCAGCACTAATGGCAAATGTGTTCTGACTAGTAAATGGGCTAAAACTCAATCTGACACAATCTTTGCTCCATTAATCCCATGTGAATCTACCACGTTGTCATTAGTCAACATTTGCCGATAACGCTTCGCCTCTCCACACATTTATTCTCCCACCCGTGTGTTTGCTGTGCACAGGAATGTGTATAAGGACCTGCGTCAGATCGAGCTGGCCTGTGACTCTCAGGAGGATGTGGACAGCTGGAAAGCCTCTTTCCTCAGGGCAGGAGTTTATCCTGAAAAGGAGGTATATGTTATATATATTTATGTTGTGTGTGTGTGTGTGTGTGTGTGTGTGTGTGTGTGTGTGTGTGTGTGTGTGTGTGTGTGTGTGTGTGTGTATTTAGGTTTATTTTAAATGGCAATTTAAACTGTTATCTCTGTGAATCTATGCTATATTAGATTGCCCCCGACTGCCCCTTCAAAGTCGACAGGTCGAATCATCAGTTGTAAACCCATCGGTCGACTGAGCTGTCGATTTTTTTTTTCTCCTGTTTAAGTTTTTAGTTTTTTGTCATTGTGCTTCACAGTAACATGATAAAGCAGAAGCTTACAAAATGCACAGGGATTTCAATTGGGAATTATAAATAAGGGGAATCATAAACATTGTTTTATATGTGTGAATTACACGGACACAGCTCTCCGTGCGACCTGATCGCCATGCCCCGTTCCTCCAAATAAAACACCTAAAACCAGTGTGGGGACGCGGCACGACTCGAGGACTCGTCAAGATAATTTTCTGCGCGTAACGCACGGAGAGGGCGGGATCGGCGAGAGAGAGTCACGTAGAAAGTGTCCCCGTTGCGCACGGTTTGGTTCCACACTGTACCATAGGCACTTGTTTCGTTCCATAAGCAGATGTCAAATAAAATAACCTACACCTCAGATAAAAACGCAGTGTTTTGGCGCGGCGATCGCAGGCCCCCCCCCTGCGTGCAACCCTCAGGATGGCACCCTAGGCGGCCGCCTATCTCGCCTATAGGATAATGTTTTTTAATGTCTCATTGAAGCATTTGAGATGCCCTTGTGTATGGAATGTGCTGTGCAAATAAACCGGCCTTGTGGGAGAGATAGGTAGGTAGGTAGGTGGGTCGATAGATATAATATAATTTCAATCCAAACCAGTCAAGACCAGTCAAATGCAGTTTATGGCCATAATTACATGCGTATGCTTCTTTTGCCCGCCTCCACCCAGGGAGAGAAGGATGACGCTACCCCGGCAGAAACCATCTCTATGGACCCTCAGCTGGAGCGACAGGTGGAGACCATCCGCAACCTGGTGGACTCCTACATTGGCATCATCAACAAGACCATCAGAGACCTCGTGCCCAAAACCATCATGCATCTCATGATCAACAGTGTGAGTCCACGAGGGAATATACCATAACCGCGATCTGAGTCCGCCCCCTAAACTAACAGCGGCTAAGAGGTTGAACTGCGTCCTCCCCCGCAGGCCAAGGAGTTCATCCAGTCGGAGCTGCTGGCGTACCTCTACAACACCGGGGACCAGAACAGTCTGATGGAGGAGTCGGCCGACCAGGCGCAGCGCCGGGACGAGATGCTGCGCATGTACCACGCCCTCAAGGAGGCGCTGCACATCATCGGGGACATCAGCACCACCACCATCTCCGTCCCCGTCCCACCGCCGGTCAACGACACCTGGATCCAGGACGCCGGGTACGACATCCAAACGACATCCAATCCAAACTTTCAGAGTCACAGAGCGAAGTAGTTGTGTTTTATTTTCTAACACAGAGGTTGGTTCAGAGAAAACAAACATTTTTCTGTTTGAAGGGAAGCTACTTGTATCAGTGTTTCGTCAACTTATTTATTTTTTTATTATGTACATGTGAAACTGAAGGTTTGAAACGAACGTGGCCACATCTGTGTTGGATGGATTACACCAAAAGTCCCAGAATTTTTATAAAAAAAATGTTTTGTTTTTTTAAATTTTCCACCATCCGATGCCCACTTTCTTTTCTCAAAGTTTGCCTTCTGATTGATGCCTGGAAAGACGGATTCCACTAACAATGGAGACAGCATATACTCTAGAGGAGCACATTCTTAACGCAAATACATTGAATGGCGATTTCTTAAAATCTGCAATTTAAAAAAAAAAAATAGTATAAATTTTTTTTACAAAGTAATCATCACAGATTAACATTTTAAAACAGTAGATATTTGTCGGTGAGGCAGGAAGTGTTGATATACCCATGTGTGCACAGTGAACAGGTGCTGCAGTCAGCTGGCCACAAAATGCGTCGCAGGAATCGTGGAGAGAACCTAATCTCCTGAAGCTGTGACGAAATGTTCATTCCACTTTCTACCACCTGTTCCCCCTCTAGCCCGAACCATCATCCCAGGGCGGCGGCGGCGGCGGCGGCCGTCCCTCCCCCGAGTCGTCCACCGGCAGTCCGGGGCCCTACGCCGGGACCCCCTCCCAACCCCTCCCCGGCCTTCGGGGTCCCCCTGAACCCGTCGCCCGCCTTCGGCGCGCCCCCCATCCCTTCTCGTCCGGGCCCGCCTATAAATGCTTTCAACCCCAGCCAGGACCCCTTCAGTGCCCCACCACAGATCCCTTCCCGGCCAGCCCGCATCCCCCCCGGCGTACCCAGGTAAGATCCCGCCCCGCCCACCGCCTCAGGTTTTTGTTGCAGCCTGCAACTGTTCGTCGCCGGCTTCTCCGTTCTGTCTTCTCCGTCCTTCTGTCGGACTTGCCGCTCCCTTTGTTTCGCGGTTCATTCCCTCGCGCTCTCACGCGAGCCTTTTCCCCTCCGTCCCTTTCGTCGCCAGGGAAACACGGATGCCGCTTTAGGACGGCAGATGTGGATACTGAGCGCGGGGAGCCATCGCTGTTACCGTGCGGTAAATCGTTTGGGGCTCGAGAGCCTAAACAACTGGCGCGTCGTCCGCCTTTTCCTCCCTTCAGGCTTCTCACGCGCTTCAGTGTGCCGAGAAAAAAAAAAAAAAAAGCTCATGACGAAACAGAACTTCTCAAGCTGAAATACGAGAGACAAACCAGAGGGGGCGGGGTGTGTGTGTGTGTGTGTGTGTGTGTGTGTGTGTGTGTGTGTGTGTGTGTGTGCGTGTGTGTGTGTGTGTCGGAACTTGACCAATTAAATAATGTGGTTGCTTTATAAAGTAAATCAGTTGGGGTTCTGGTTCGTAGTGAGCATACTGACAGGTGGCTCTTTTACTGCATTCATAGTACGCTGCCCACTTCACCCTCCTCCCCCTCTGAACACTTTCCCCTCTCTCCCTCCCCCTCTCTCCCTCCCCCCACTCTGCCGTCCTTCCTCTCGTCTCTGCTGGGGGCTGTTTTGGGGTTTTCTGAGATTTTTTCAATCCCTGTTCTCTCTACCTTCTCTCCTCCGTGCAGCCGAAGACCCCCTGGTGCTCCTCCTCACCGGCCCACCATTATCCGCCCTGCCGAGCCCTCCCTGCTAGACTAGACCTGTGGTGTGTTTTAGTGTGTGTGTGTGTGTGTGTGTGTGTGTGTGTGTGTGTGTGTGCGTGCGTGCGTGCGTGTGTGTGTGCATGTTAGGGCCAGAAGGGGGGGAGCTGGAGTGATGTGGCTGACTGATATCTGTGCAGTTCTATGCATCATCCAGCCTTAGCTAAATCTAGTCTATCCGAGCGATGTTCGTCAGCTGTTTAGAACACAGTCGACTTAACCACCAGGAGATATCAGCGCGCGCTGCCTCCACTTAGTTTTTGTCACCAAATAAATCCAGCTGATCTGTAGGATGAAGTCATCTTTGGCCGCTTAGTGCCGGCACATCATCTGCCTCCGCAGACCTTTTCAGGCCGAACGTCGAGGAGGATTTATTTTAATTGTGTAAGTATTGTAGGCCTTAATTCCTCCGACAACGTGTCTCGCTGCAGCTTATTATGCAACGTGTTAAAGTGTCACAGGCTGGCTTTCCTCTCCCCTCTTTAGATCGGCCCTTAAGATCCAACCCTAGACCTCTATAATATACTCGCTGATCCTATTGTTAATGTTTGTTTCTGGGTGTCCATTTTCCCGAACTGATTTCATACAGAGAAAAATTAAAAGGTTATCATTGTTCCGGTGTTGATGTCAAATACAATTTTTTTATTTTTATTTTTTTCTCTCCTTCCTTCTTCCATGTATTTTATTTTATTGGAGTGACTTTGTCCTTTTTTTTTTTTTTTAATGACCCTCATAAACGTAGCTTTAACATGAATTTCTAATTCCGGCTTGAAAAAGGCCTGTGTGGCATTTGAAAGATGAACTCCAGCCCCTTTTGTGCATATCCTGCCACAGCCGAGCACTTGAACCGTCTCGCCTTATTCGAAGCCACGCGCAGCAGTGAGGCTTCAGCTCACCACAGTAATACTATGCATTAAAAAGAAGTACAGCCTGGGAGAGAGGACGCAGAACGCTTTTTGTCTTGTGATTATAACCTTATGGCCTGGAACACCAATCCCTTTAGCCTTGGTTGGGTACAAAACGAGGCCTCGGGCCTTTCTGGTGGAGCTCATTCATTCACTCGAGTTTTAATTGATTCCTAAAGGACGTTGTAGGGTTTCCTCTCCAAGGGGACCAAGCAGTGTGAACTGGCCATGTGTTTAGAGAAGGAAGCTGCCTTTTACGGAGCCAGGGCCTGTGCAGGTGCAGCGTCGGGGCGTCTCCTTTTTGACTTTGCTGTGTCCAGGACGCTCAAACGTCGCTGTAAATCCACTGTTTTTAAAATAAGCAGTCCGTGCAGGGGGGAGGGCAGGATGGCCGATCGTTAAAGATGCTGTGGATAATAATCAGAGCCCGACATAAAAACAACAAAAAAAAAAAGAATTGAAACATAGTAGTACTAATGAAAGCACTAACAGCCTGTTTTTTAATACATTACATGTAGAGGAAAGAAGCGTTATTTATAACATGGTATTTCTGTCGTTTCTTTGGATGTTGTGATTGTGATTCCGTCGGCCTCTCCCCCCTCCCCCTCGCGTTGAGTCCGTTGCATTAGCGCAGGTTCACCGGGGCTCCACAATTATCTTCACCTGAATATCTTTTTGATTGCTTAGTGAGTATTTGATCGTTATCCTTTTCCTTTTTTTTTTTTTTTTTCCCCTGAACATTATGGATGACAGAGGGAGACACAAGGACAGTGGGCTACTTTGATTTTTTTTATTTTATATTCTTTTTCTTTTTATTTTTTTTTCTCGTTTATTTTTCTGATTCAATCGGTGGTGGTGGGAGTTTGAACGTTGCTCTTGTGTCTGAATGCGCATCCTGCCTGGAGGATGTCCAGAGGTTCCCCTGTAATTAATGAAAGAAACACTACTCGACACGAGAAATTACGCTAACTTGGCAGCGAGACAAAGCTTTTTGGGGGGAGGGAGCTTTTGTGCTGTGGGACATTGCTCGAGGCAGAATGTGCGTCTTTCTTCCCCCGCATCTCCGAGCCGGTCTGGACACGGCGACGGCGGCGATGGGAGCCAGACAAGTCGCTGATCATGAGTAGAGTTGTGTTTTTATTTTTATTTTTTTTATCATTATAATTATTATTTTTTTTGTTTCCGACCTAAAGTTGTATCGCGCACACCATTCAAATTCCGATTGGTCACCATCAAATTCCTTTCACGTCATTAGGCGTCTGTCTCTATATCGAGCACCCCCCCCCCGAAATCCTAGACTGTTAATGTCCAGTGATGCTTCCTGATGGTAGAACCCCCTCCCCTTCCACCTCCCTTGGTGGAGGCTTGGGGCGAAACCAACCTATATACATACATACATACATACTTTTTTCTTCTTTTTTTTTTAATTATTATTATTATTTTTTATTTTGTTGTGCAAATCCTTGTCAAGTGCCTCTGTAGCGATTAATGGATTTGAATAAACAAAATGAGCCGCTTTCTTTTTTTTTTTTTTTTTTCTTCTTCTTCTTCTTCTTCTTCTTCTTCTTCTTCGGAAAGAAGAGTCAATAAAGAGGTGTTGTGTACAATAAAGGGCTCTGGTGGCTGGTGTCTCCTTGTGTCTCGCGTGGTCCAACTTTCATGCCGCCTCTCCGTCAGTACCCCTCCTCCCCGTCCCCGCTGCACCTAGAAATGCACTTCACGAGCGACCGCATTCAGATTGTCAGGCAGAAGATCTTTGTCCCACTCAAGTCCTCTTTCATAAAGAGTTTCTGTCGTGACGTTTGAGATTCACAGTTTTCCTCGACACATTAAATCATTTTTCCTGGCACAGCCAAAATTGAGTTGCAGACTCTTTGACCCCTTTGGTAACTGTGATATCAGAGTGTGTTGGTCAGACCTCGTAGTTGACATTGAATCCGATACTCATAAATTGGATGTAGAATGAAGTATAACAAAGGTTTTGTCTGTGCACGGGAGAGGGGTGGTGAAATCATCAATTTTTCTTTCCGTCCAACGGTCCCTTTCCCCCCCCCCCCCCCATCTCCTAAAGATTGTGTTGCATTTTGATCAGTTTTGAAATTTCTAGTTTCTGTCTGATCCAACATTATCTGATTCCTTGCAATTCTCGCCTTTGTATGGTTTTGTGTTTTGCCTCGGGATGCTCGTCATCGGCGCTGCAAGGCCAGTCGAACCCCAAACCAATCGGGTTTGAGATGTGTGTCACATCTCAATATGTGTGGAGCGAGTGGTTTTAATGTTGGCCGGTTGTTCCTGAACAGGCGTCCTGCACCTCGTCGAAACCAGTGGTGACCTCGGCCGGAAGCGCGTTGGACGAGGGGAATCCAGGAAGAGGAGCGGATCACTGAAGCCGTTAACTGCCACTAATTTATATTTCCATGCAGGGCGACCACCGCAGCTGATCGTGTGTGTGTGTGTGTGTGTGTGTGTGTGTGTGTGTGTGTGTGTGTGTGTGTGTGTGTGTGTGTGTGTGTGTGTGTGTGTGTGTGTGTGTGTGTGTGTGTGTGTGTGTGTGTGTGTGTGTGTGTGTGTGTGTGTGTGTGTGTGCGCGCGCGCGCGTGCGTGTTTGCGTCAAACCGAAACTCCTGTGCACTATTGGCACTTTCTGACACTAAACCTGGTGAAATCTGATCATGAATTCTGTTTTTAGACGTCGATGCTTTTGTATCGGTGTCCAAATCATCCATACGGTATCATCCTGTATTTTTTTTTTCTTTATATAGACTCCCAATAGTCATTTAAGCTAGTTCCAATAATGTGTAAGATTTATGTAGGTTTTAACTCAGGAGTTATTTTTTTTTCTATAATAAACGAATTAGTTAAATAATATGAAAAGGGATTTGGATAATAACATGTCGGTAATTTGTTTGATATTGTGCCCAAATGTATGACAGAAATGACACTGGATAACTGACCATGTACAGTAGTCCTGTTTAGGCACCAGTTAAATGGTGACGTAAATCACGGTGAACGCTTTAGGAATGTAACTGATTATTTAGAGTCATTTGTGGGTAAAGGAAGGAAATCTGCGGGCCATCGATCACAATGCATGTTGTACCATAAGAACGGTATAATAGTTTCTAATGTCGTTTTTATCAATTGGAACGGTGGCAACCAAGGGATTTTATTTCACTCCCTGCGTGTTGCTCTCAAGGTTTGCAAACACTGAAGAGATAGCTGAGCTTTTGTGAGGGTGTTGATAGTTTAGCAATATGTTTTGGCACGAATGATTTTATTGCTCTGTGTGTTTAATATGATTTTATTGCTCTGTGTGTGTTTAATATTAAATATTAAACACATATTCAATTAATATTAATATTAAATATTAAACACACACAGAGCAATAAAATCATTACCGTGCCAAAAAATATGCCTTCAGCTACTTGTCATTTGGCTCAGAAGAAGCCAAAGCCACGTTTTTCAGTTCCTTCCCAAGTAAATCGGGTGTTGGATCGAAATGTAATGACAACATGGAAAGGAATAAGTCAAAATTATATAAAGGACAAAGCATTGTGCGGAGAAGATTTTTTTTATTTTATTTTTTTTAAAGATATTGTGGATGTTTATTTAACAACATCCTTATGTATACCCTCAATAAATACCCTATCACTTGATAATCCACTTGTAAAAGTTGTCTACGTTTACTACGAACACTGGGTCTCAGCATCTTACGGGGAAATACGGTGTTATTCAGTGTTTCCGACTTGAATGGGGAACAGCACAGCAATCGCTATTTAGAAGGCTGAGCAAAGGGGAGTGTGTGAGCTCACAAACTAATTCCACCCTCCTGAGTTCACAACTCTATGACTGTACTGCAGCTGAGTCATTCGCAAAGAGTTTTTTTTTGGCCATTCAGGGTTGATTGCTTCAGCGTCCAGAGACTACCATCGGTTGAGTGCCTCCCGTAACTATGTGACCACCGTGTTGTTGCCGGCAAAGAGCCGCCGCAGGGTGTAGATCTGGGCGGCGGCCACCGACAACATGACCAGCAGGTTAAGGCAGGACCAGAAGGACACCCGCCACAGGTTGTCCTCCAGCAGATAGCGGTCCCGGGCCTCCAGGGCCCGGAGCGTGGCCTGGGTCTGCAGGCTCCTCTCCAGGCGCCGCTGGACCTGCTCCAGACTCCCCTGTCGAAGGCAGAGAAGTCAACCATGTGGGAGGGTGCGTGGAGGATGGTTCATGGGTTTTATAGCGGGGTTCTGCCCCGTCATTTGTGACTGCTCCTCACCCTGACGTACTCCAGTTCGTACTCCGCCGCAATGTCCAGCGCCACCGCCCCCGTCCACTTCTCGACGTTCAGGCCCCGGTAGTCGAGGATCACCTCGAAGAACACCATCTTCCCTGAGAACTTGCTGAAGCTGTTGTCGAAGCACAGACGATAGTCACCGTCCTCCGTGGGATCGACTCTGTTCCCAACACCAAGAAATACGGAGAAATTAGTTTCACAAAGGGTTTGAACAAGTTGATGGTTTCTCTTCACTTTACATGTTTTTTTTTCTCTGTAAAAATAGGAGCTTTTGAAAGCTCCCAGTAAAGGAATTGCTTGTAATTATTTATAATGGCTCTACAAAGCCACACTTAACATAACTGCTGAGACCCTGAAACAAGATCGATATTCAGCTCGATATGGGTCGGTGCATTGTAGGAGATATGTCACTGGGGTTTTTCTGACCTGTATCGCACTTTGATTTCCAATATTGTTCGCTGCTCAGCTTGAGGAAGAGGTGGGCAATAAAACAAGCGTCGGCCACCGTTTACCTTCACAACATCTGCAATCCTTTCTTGGAAAGGTGTCATACACGGCCTGAACCGTGTGTGGTGGGATGTTGCACCGTTCTTCAAGACCCGTCTTGCATTTTCTTTGCGGGATGAAGGAGGTGGGAATGTCCCGTAAAGGCAGTGATGCCGGGAAGGGGCGGTTGGTCGGAGGCCGCGGCAGGAGGTCAGGGCGTCATCCTGGTGTCGATGAAAGCCCTTGGCCGTTATTCGACCGTGCAGACCAATTATCGGGCCCAATGCCTCCCACGCTGTTACAGAGCCAACAGCGTGTTTCGATGGTAGGAGACAGGCGTTTTGTGTTGGAGGCACGCTTTGGCTTAAACTGAACTTATACCCGTCTAGATGTACGCAACGGGATGAAGGATGACTCAGACCGTGGAACCATTTTTTATTTTTTTTTTCCCCCATTGGGCGGGAGCGATGGAACAGATTATGCTTTTGTGTTGGCGTATACAAGTGGTTTCGGATACAACCTCGAAGCCCGCGCCGTGCCGTCTTTGTCGAGAGCGGGTCGCAGAGATTCTGATTCGATGACGCGGTCGCGTTTGAGGCTCTCCTTTGTTCGCGACGCTCGCCCGTTGTCCCCGTCGCCATCCTCTGCCTGTGTGCGCTGCCTTGCGACCGCTGGGCCCCTTGGCTGATGCACTTGGGTCCATGTTTGGCAGATTCTGTCATGATGTTTGAGATTCACAGTTTTCCTCGACACATTAAATCATTTTTCCTGGCACAGCCAAAATTGAGTTGCAGACTCTTTGACCCCTTTGGTAACTGTGATATCAAAGTGTGTTGGTCAGACCTCTCCTAGTTGACACATACAGCTAATTGACAGTGAACACAATATGACCCCTAACCCATTGCGTTAGTAAGTGATTAAATGACCCTCAACTCCTTTTCCATGTGGTGTCTCTGTTATTCTGGTATATAATTCATCATTCACCATTTTGGGTTTCCTGTAGTATAACTTGGCACACTGGTGGTCCCTTGGGTTGCGGAATTCTTCTCAGACTCTTAGGGCTTCAGGAATATCGAGTCACTGTGCTCAATGCCAACATAAACGTCTCCTAGCAAATTTTACTGACCCTTAAACACTGATGTGCACAGTATGTTGGGATGAAAGCGTGTTGTGTTGACTCACGTGTGGATCCCATCGTATCTTCTGAAGTCGGACACCAGTCGGTATCCGCTGGGGGAGATGAGGGCGAAGCCCACATCCAGGCCTGCGCCAGCTATGACCTGGTGGCGGTGAACACATTCATCTTCTTTGTTATAAAAGGTACCGAAGCGCCCAACCATATGATTCCTCATTCTCTACTTGTAATGTAGAGCTGCCCCTTTTTTTTTTCTATTTAAAACATTTGGTTTTACAGTCACAACCTCACCAACTCTGGAATTTCCCTTTGGGGATTGATAAAGTACCTTTATCTTTATCTTATCTTTACCAGTTGCATGATCCACAAGCACCTGTGTTACTGGATTCCTTATCCATATATTACTCTAAAGACGCTGCTGTAGAGCTGCTGCAGATGCTGTAGAGATGTATTTTTTTCTTTACCATTATGTTTCACCCTCTTATAAAACATTAAAGTCAGGCACATTCCACCCACTTCATACATCAACCGCAGCTACTGCATCATTATGAATATCCTGCTTTCCTCTTCCTACACGTCCGACTGCTCTGAGTTTCCCCCACGGTCGCAGGATGACACCGTGGTGGTTGATTTCTGCTGCAAATTAACAATGAATGTGGTTTGAGATGCAACGGCGCTCCAGAGGTGGTGATCGCTACTTTACAGTCACAGCGCGTGCTTTTTCTGAGGGCCAATCGCACGCCCCGCAGTAAAGACGGACGACTTTTATCTGCGAGAGAAACGCTGCCCGGGGAACTTCCTGCAACCGCTGCAAACACACAGAGACCTCTGCAGTGATCCAGCCCAGCCCCAGATTGACTGCAGGGGTCAGAGGTCACAGAGATGCCCCCCTAGAAAGGGGAGCAGGGTGTGGTGACATGATAGATCGATGGATGGATATTTTAGTCGTACCCGGAGGGAATTTGCGGTGTTACAGCAGCTCATATCAAAAACAATAAGCTATTATAATAAAATAATACAATAAATATAGAGAAATGGCAATATGCAATAAACCTCGAACTCACAAAACAAAGAAAATTTGGCAATAAACGTTAAAATAATGAAAAAAAACAATCATATCTTACTACAGAAAGAATAGGTCTTACCTTACTGTTTGAAGGCTAAACTAAAAAAAAAAAATAATAATCCTTTAAAACTGTCTGCTACTTGCAAGCGCTGCGTATAAATGCAGTGAATCAAAAAGAAAACCTCGCTTTGAAGTAGAGCGGAGAAAAATGTAGTGAAAGTAAAATGGAAATGCCGTGCTCAACTTTCTCTTTCTACTCTGAACTCTGGGTTACCATAGCGGTTCAGCGCCTCACATGCACCAAGGCACAGAGACACCGGTGCAGGGGAGGGGGAGGGGAGGGGAGGGGCAGGCGTTTACCTGGTATTCCACCTCCATGCTCCAGCTCTTCAAGGTGCTCTGGTAAAAGCATTCTGTTTTTCCCGCAGGTAATAAAAAGGTGAATTGCGTCCCCAGGGTTTGGCCCAGACACCAAGTTAGCTCCACGGTCGCCGCAAAACAAAGCAGCACGCCGGCCTTCACTCCTGTCCGCTCTCTGAACATCGTAGTTCATACGGACTGAGGTGCGGCTTCGAAAATAAATCGACTTTCTCCAAGGCTGCGTTGCAATAAGCCACACTGTGCAATCTCACGTTGAGTCTCTTTGTCATTGCTGCAGCTTTGGGACCAAAGTCTAATTGGCCAAAGTTAACAGCACATAATAAAGAGAAACCACATGCAAAGCCAAGGAGCCAATGCAGGTGTAAGTTACATAAGTTAAGCTTGATGTGGACATACTGTGAACATTTTATTCTTTATTCTTATTTATTTAATTATTTTTCTTCTTCTTCTTATTATTATTATTATATTGTCATTATTATTATCATTATTATTATTATTATTATTTCATTATTATTATTATTATTATTATTACGATAATGATTATGGTGATGCTGAAGATGATGATGATGATTATTATTATTATTACTTGATGATTATTATTATTATTACTTGATTATATTATTATTATTATTATTATTATTATTATTATAACTATTTGTATTATTATTACTTCATTATGATGATAATAATAATCATTATTAATATTACTTTATTATTATTATTATTATTATTATTACTTTATTATTATTATTATTTAAGTAAGGCGCTCGTGACTCAAAGCTTTTCTGTGGCATAACTTAAACTCCGCTTTGTCATAAAAAGAAACTGATCTCTGCTCAATACACAACAGTAAAACTGGAAGTGACATTTGTATGCACGCACCCACACACACACACGCACACACGCACGCACACGCACACACACACACACACACACACATTCTTACCCCCTACAGATAAACGCTATGAACTGGAAGTGGAATGCCCACTCCCTTTTTCCTTTCTTTTTAAAATAGAAAAACCCCCACTATTTTCTAGTCCAGCTATGCAGTCTTAAACTTTCCTGACATCAGAGGACATCGTGCACTTTTCATTTCAATTTTACCTTCAACCCAGACTCACAAGTCAGTCACTCTTTGCTCAAATAGAGACTGAAGACAACCTCCCAGGTTTCGTTGCCAAAACTGGGCGGTAACAATCAGAGAGTTAAAAAAAACAAAAAAAAACAACAACCTGCATTGCAGAATCAATCAAGAGTCTTTAGGGTGGTCCTTCAAATTGGGGGCGGTGACATGCAGAAGTCGTGTGTGATTGTTAACACTGTCCCACCAGCAACGTGGGCATCTCTCGTCCTTGGTTAAAATGATGAGACAAACTCGCTGTGAATCCTTTACTGCAGCGATCTTGTGGACCCGGCACACATTCGACAAAACAGAATCAAATCGTCGCGACATCCACCTTCCACCTTTGAAGAAGCGCTCTCCCCGTGACAAAGCCATTCGCTACACCTCCAGTTTGTTTCACCACGGAGGAGAATAGAAGGGAGCGGTCTGGTTTCATTTGCGAGGCGTTCCAGCGACTCACTAGCGTTTGGAAATCCCCAGATGGCTGGGAGGCGACGAGATCGCCAATGGTCCGGTGTGGCGAGCCCACCTTCGACCGCACCCACGTGAACCCAGCAGGGGGAGAGCCCACGGAAAGAGGCCGAGCCCAGACAGAGATGGGACCAAAAGCACCGCGGGGATGCTTAAGCCTTTTTTTTTTTTTTTTCCAGGATTCTAAAGGTTAACTAAAACAAACAAGCAAAGCCAGCGGGACAGAGGGGGAAATTGCCCAATTTAAGCACCGCCGGCACTGACACGATGAAGCATCTTGCTCTCTTGCCTACAGACACAATTATTCCTAAAAGATTATTTTTAGGTAACACACCGACATATTATATCTTAGAGATAAGATAGATAAAAACCCTCCATCGCCGGGCACGGTTTTCAGCGCTCACCGGGCTGACTGAACGGCTGGTTTCCCCCGAAAATAAGCCCTACACGCCACTGCTATCAGGGAGAGACGCGGAGGAAAAATGGAAAGGTGTTCTGGGAATAGATGGAGCATCCCGAATTTCAACATAATTGACATCTCTCCCGGAAAACCTGACGGTCGATCTCTCGGCTGAATCAGCCACGCCGCGCTTTTTCTAGGACAGCCCCAAGAGAGAAACTTGACGGTTTTCCTTCCCCCGCCCCGGCGCTGCTGTCTCTCCGGTGCCGGTGCAGCTCCCTCCCGCTCAGGTCCTCAGCTTCCCGCCCGTCTCCCGGCCGCACTTGCGTTCTTTCTGATGATCTGCCACAGCGGTGGATGTGTGTTCCCTCCGTCTCTGGCTCTGTCTCCGCTCCCAGGCTGTCATTATTACCCGCTGCTCTGTTTGGTTTTGAATTTCTATGCACGGTAAATTAAATAAAGCAAAGTTTAAACGGGGCACTACCAGAAACCTTTGTAGCCTGGAACTCGTCCATAACAATGCAACCCTAATTATAGTTGTGGGCCTTAATTTGCTTTGCAATTTGCTCGGTTTGAACGCAGAGTGCCATATGCCTTCCCTCTGGACTCCTGGAATGGAATTAGGAAATTCATCGCCGTTCAATATGCGAGCTAACACGGGGCGGTGCCCGAGGCAAACAGAAAATACAATGGCCGCAGATGTCTGCTGGGTTATTTTAGCAGAACTCACACCGAGATGCGAGTGCTTTGCAAGCTACAGCCGTGCGACATGTTGAGTACATCTGCTCAAGCAAGTGAGACATTTATGTTTTGACATTGCTGTCCCTGTCATTATGGATTCCCCTGCGTGTTGGTTGACAACAAACGGTGTTGGTTGAATGCGACCTTGCTTCTCTCCAAACCTAAACCTGTCTGGATGGCGGAAACAGGGTAGAAGATAACTCATCCGACTTTATCCTTTTCAAACTTCTAATCTTTGAAGACACCGGCCATAGAGTTGATGATTCACTTCTTGGATGCTTGTTTTTGTAGCATTTATTCACGATCCAGTTAAGTGTCAATCCATCTACCCCTTTATCTGTTCTCCAGCTTGCAACAACTGAGCCTCTTTGGAGACTTTGTCCATTTTTGGCACACACCGATCAGCCGCAACATTAAAACGACCGCTAATAACCACTAATATTGTGTAGCTCCCCCTCGTGCCACCAAAACAGCTCTGACCCGTGGAGGCATGGACTCCACAAGACCTCTGAAGTATGTACTCTGTGGTATCTGGCACCAAGACGTAAGCAGAAGATCCTTTAAGTCCTGGAGGTTGTGAGGTGGGGCCTCCATGGATCAGCCTTGTTGTTCCAGCACATCCCACAGATGCTCCATGGGATCAGACCCTAACCCCGACCATCCACATGATGTAGAAGAAAACGTGATTCATCAGACCAGGCACCTTCTTCCATTGCTCCATGGTCCAGTTCTGATGCTCACATGTCCATTGTAGGTGCTTTCAGTGGTGGACAGGGGTCAACATGGACACTCTGACCGGTCTGTGGCTACACAGCCTCATACGCCGCTGTGATGATGCACTGTGTGTTCTGACACCTTTCTATCGTAGCAGCATTAACTATTTCAGTAATTAGTGCTACAGTAGCTCTTCTGTGGGATCAGACCAGACGGGCTGGACTTCACTCACCACTTGCATCAATGAGCCTTGGGCGTCCATGGCCCTGTTGCTGGTTCACCAGTTGTCCTTCCTTGGACCACATCTGGTAGGTACTAACCACTGCATACCGGGAACACCCCACAAGACCTGTCGTTTTGGAGATGCTCTGACCCAGTCGTCTAACCATCACATATGGTCTTTGTCAAAGTGGCTCAGATCCTTACTCTTGCCCATTTTTCCTGCTTCCAACACATCGACTTCAACAACTGACTGTTCACTTGCTGCCTAATATATCCCACCCCTTGACAGGTGCCACTGGAGTAGACGCACAATGTTGTTCACTTCACCTGTCAGTGGTTTTAATGTTGTGGCTGTTCGTTGTGAGTCAGCGTGGTTTTTTAGATTGCCCCCTTCGGCACTTTGAATAGATCTTCAGTTTTTCTGGCTGATGCATCTGCATGAGGCAGAACATGGACTCACCATTGCAGCTTTATGTATAATTGTGATTTAGTTATCGTAAAGTCTATGTTGTATATGCCTGCAACTTTCCTCCTCCATTTCAATCACGATCACGACTTCCTGACAGAGAATAGGAGTGTGTATGAGTGCACTAGAGAGGAAGTACGATATTTCAGCATCTATTTTACAGTGGGCTTGAAGAGGAGGGGCTCAGGGAGGAGGTGAAGAAAGACTCTGCATGGTCTCCTCTGCTGTTCGGATTTTTTTACCGTAATGTGCAATGTGGAACTTTCCATCTTCTTGATGTTTGTCACATCCTCACAGCCTGGCATGGTGGTCTGCTTAATGTCTGTTACGGGCTGAAGGTTCTTCTCTCACTTTCCTTTTGGCGGTTTAAGTCAAGCCAACCTCGGTTGATTCCATCCGCGGCGCTTCATCTTCTCGCCCCTCCGGAGTGTCCTCTTCTTACTTTATTACTGCCGCTGTGCCGGAACTACACCCGGAGGGAGACGTCATCTTTGAGGGAAAGCCACGTATAGGCATGGATGAAGCCGGCGCCCCCTATCCGTCTGTTTTTGTGGTGGACGGCTGCGCCCGCGGCCCCCCGGTGCCCCCCAGGCTCAGAAGCCCGAAGAACAGCGGCCGGTCCGCGCAGACGCTGCTGTTCCTGATGGTCAGCCTCCTGTTGGCTGGCGTGGTCATCGAGGGGGTCTTCATCTTCCGTCTCCACCACCCCGACGCTGTGAGTAACGGCCTTGTGCCGCCGTTGGAGTGCGGCGGCCAAATTGATGTCTGTGTGAAATACAGTAAAACACTCTACTCTTTCCACTTTATTTATAGAAAATATGATTTTGTTTAAAATATGGATGTGGTGTTATCGTTCCAGTGAGTATCTATCTGCTTAAATGCTTGAAAAAGGACAAAATACTATAGAATGCTACAATGCATACATTCATACAATGCTAAAATGTATGAAAATGTGCACAAATTCAGCATTTAAAAGATGGAGCTGGCACTGAAAAGACACTGGAGAACTGTGTGTAAATCTTTGACAAACCGGAGCATAGCTATTATATCTAATTTTGGTGCTTCAACACCTGTTTTCTGCCATTAAAATCTACAATGACATATGAAAAATTATCATATATTTTCAAATAGACACACAAGAGTTTGGTGTCTTTGGCTGATTATGATTCTAAATGGCTTCGGTGAAAACAATGACTTAGGAGGTGGAAATGAACGTGATATTTTCATTTGCGAAATTAATGACGGGATTTGCTAATTACCGCTGCTATTAATGAAGAATAGTAGAATGAGGATGCGACAGTCCCGAGATTATAATCTGATATTTATTTGTAATTGTAATAAATTTAAGTTTTAATTGTTTTTTGTTGTTTTCATATGTTTTTATGTATTTTTTTATTCTATATTCTATGTGAATATTTCGATTTTTATTGATCAAAGTTGAACACATGTATCCAAATAAAAGTAATTTTGCCTAGAAATGAATCCCTTGGAACAGAGACAATTACATGGATACTAACCCATACTGAAAGTAAAACTATAGTATTACTATAATATTTATTGTAGAAATATTTTGAGAATACTTAGAATAATACTTGTGGGGCTTCTATGTTTTTTTCCCCAAACATACCATGGGGAAATTATATTGAATATTATTTTGATATTTTAGCGATATCACTGTGATATCCCTATAATATTCGTATAATATGCAATAGTGTGTATTCAACCCTATTATAGTGATACCACTGTGATATTATCTTTGATTTCCCTATAGTGGGTTTGAAAAAACAAATAAAAACCCTTTAGTTACCCCACAGTAAATGTTATAGTAATATTATATTTCCGTATGCGTAACACTCTCAAACCCAAGCTCTGCATGTGCAACAAACAAGAAGTATCCTGTGTTGTCCCCCCTTTCAGGCTGAGTCACAATCTGCCTTCAACATGATCCAAGGTAAATTTAATTAAAGTTTCAGTTTCCCAGGATGCTTCATGATTCAGCAAAACCTGATTTATTTCAGTTGCACTAAGTGGCCTTTTATGTTTTTTGTGTTTTGTTTTGTTTTTTTCAGATAAATCATTCAATCATTCTGCCCCTAAACCGACTGAAAGAACAAACCCCACCATCCCACCTTCCAAACCTGTTGCACACCTGACAGGTGAGACTATCAGATAGGTGGACGGATGGATGGATGGATGGATTTTCATCTTCATTTTATTCATATTAATTCCCTGACTGACACTTGATCCTTACCAGGTGGACACCGTACCCCTCCCAGACTCCCACTCCGAGAAGAGCAGGTCGTGCTGTGGAGCGCCGATGCCTCCAACCTCCTGTACAAAATGAAGTACAAAAGGGGAAAGCTCTACGTCGAGCAGGAGGGCTACTACTACATCTACTCCAAGGTTCACTTCTCCAAGGACGGCGACTTCTCTCACTCCGTCTGCCGTCTCAGTCCCAGTCGCCACTCGGGCGGGTGTATTTACCTGATGGAGTCCAGGAAGGACCGCGCGGGCTCGGGTCCGTTGAGCAGCCAGTCGAACAGCTTCCTGGGCGGCGTGTTTCACCTCAACAAGGGCGATGCTGTCCTCGTCAAGGTGAACGACGCCAAACAAATCATACTTTTTCGGCCCTACGACAATTTCTTTGGTGCGTACATGATATAGACAGGCCTTCAAATTTGTTATATAGTATAACTGTAAAAAAAAACATTATAATAATAATAAAGATATTAAAAAAAGATAATGTTATAAAGATTTTTATATATTATAAAAAGGAAATTATATCAAAATATTATATTATATTATATTATATTATATTATATTATATTATATATTATATATATATTATATATATATTATATATATTATATATTATATATTATATATTATATATATTATATATATTATATATTGTATATTTTATATATAAAATATATAAAATACATGAATTAGAATATCCTGTATATAATACTATATCTGCAGCTTTGTCATAAATTAATTTAATATATTTAATATTTTATATGGAATGTAATGGTAGTGAAGAAATGGTGTCAAAGTTTGACCTTTCTGCACGGATTGCGGTAAAACAAAATGCACGCAACAGTTTGTACGCTTAGAAAAATAAAATATCTTGCTTCTTGGAAATTGATTTTGAATTGAATCGATTTCATGTTCTGATAACCCCATAATTATTTTAAGCTGTTTTAGGGTTTGTCATAATTAGACAATTTCGTCAGCATTAGACAATGACAAAATTGAATTGATTGGATTGAATGTACAAGTCAATTATAGTGGGATGATTAAAAATGCATTTTGATTTGTACGCTGTACAACAACTATTAATCTATGAATTGTTGCTGTCCGTGAAAAAAAGAGAGTAGCTGTGTGAATTACTTTTATATCTCTGCTGTAGTTGAAGAACGTTGCCCATTCTGTTACCTCTATTGTTGCATATAGACTAGAGAGACATAGAGACTCAGCCACTCGGGCACCTTTGTCTATTGATGCTGTTCTGTGGCGAGGCTTGTTTTGTGTTGAACACAAAGCTCCCCTGCACTCGTGAAACAGTTGGCCGAGGCCGATGTCGTAGCGGAAGTGTCACCTACACCCTACACCTCACCACATGGTGCACACGGCAGGGAAAGCTGTCCAACCCCACCCCCACCCCCACCCCCCCTCCCCAAACTCGACTTTACTTCGCTGGGGGCGTCTGGACGAGATGCGTGGCCTTTGCAGAGAATTATCAAAGTGTCCCATGTTCATGACGATTCACGATAATAAATATCTTCAATACACCTTGTTCTGCTCTGCTCTCTGTGTGTGTGTAGTTGTAGGGCAGAGAGGATGTGGCGACGGGGTGGTAGGTGTGAGATACACGGAGCCCAGATGAGCGGCTGTTTCACTGACTCACTTTCCGTCCTCTGAGCCGGGGGGCGGTGAAAAGACATTTTGTGAGTTTACACCTCCAGCTTGTGATCAGTGATCAGAACCAGTTTATTTGGCAAAGTCCATTTTCATATACAAGAACTGTGTCGTGGCAAGGGTTTGTGTATTGACAAGTAGCATTAAAAAAAAGCTTAACACTTAATACATACTGCATATACAAAATGTACTCTATAAGATAAAGACGAATTAAAAAGCTATGAGAGAGGCTAAGTGGCGGTGTGGTTGCAAGTATTGACTGGGCCTGGCCCTTCGTTAAAGTTCAATGGACGAGTGTGCTTTGTCTCTATGTTCCGGTGTGTTTTGTGATGCAGAAGTTAATTTGTTCCGGCCTGGTTACAGTGTCATTCTATGATCGGATGGTGTTTGCGACTGTGGGTGGGTTTCCTACCCCACAACTAGCGATTATCATTCCGAAGTATTGCGATCACGATCATTTATCACAATTATTCATCCATTTTGGGGAACATTATTATTATTATTAGCAATATTCTTTTATTGCACTTTGTAAATCAACAAAAAACTGCATTCACATTGATAACTGATTTTATAAACCTATAAACAAATAAATTCAAATGTACAAATCTTTGAAGACCAAATTGAACCTTGTTCACATGCTATCATACATGATCTGTGCACTCTGTGAACTTGCCCATGCGCGCAATGATTTCTCCGTCGCACAATACATCTTGCACCATACATCTTGCGCCATACATCTGCCACCATCTTGGTGAGGTGGCGATTGTTGATCACAAACTCCATCCACAATACTGAACCGATTTTAATAAATCAAATGGCGACGTCATGTTGGAACTGCCCCGAAAACACGTCACGTTATTCAGATTGGCTGTGGGTTCGTCGGATCCATGACATCCATGAAAATCTGACGTTAGTCACATGGCATGTGCCGCCACCTTGGTGAGGTCCTGATTGTTGACCAATCACCAGACTGCAATGCATTGCACACACGTGGCTACGATGATAAAAAAAAAAATCATTTTTTACTCAATTATTCCACAATAATGGACCCATCTGGATCAAACTTGGACAACGGCATGTTAGACTGCACCGAATACATATTTTATTCATATTGTCTGTGAGTGTGTCAAATCCATGACATCCATAGACCACTGACGTGATTTTTTCATTAACGATAAAAACAATGAGGCTCCCTCCGCAAAGGGGCGGGACCCCTCAATAATAATGATAACAATAATAATAATAATAATAATAATAATAATAATAATAATAATAATAATAATAATCATCATAATAATAATAAAATGGAATAAATAGTTAAATAAAAATACAATTAAAACTGCCAAAAATACACGGTAGCCATATACAATAGCCAAAACATATGAAACAGAAATTGTCAAATATATAAAAATATGCTTAGATACAGATGTATAGACACATATACAATGGATGGGTTAGGGCTAAATTATTACAGTATTATTACAATATATTTGACAGATAACCCAGTCTGTCATTTTGGGATGAATCAGTAGAGACTGTATGCTTTGTCCATAGATGTCTAATCTGAAAGGAGCTGATTGGCACCGTGCACTGGTGTGGAAGGGTTCCAGCTGAGGTGTGGTTTACCTTCTGTTTAATGAAGCACAACTTGAATTCCCCTGTAGAGTCGGGTCTCAGCATACTAAAAACTATATTTAGCAGATTGGTGCCGTACAGAGGTATTCACGGCTAAATGCTGTCCCCTTGTGCCAGTCTGGAAATTTTTACATGTGTTTTTCCATAGAAGCCGTTCTTCCTTTAATACATCAGTTCTCTTTTTTTTTTTTTTCCAAAGTGAAGAGGCAAAACAAAAAAAAGACATTGATGAGTAAAGTTATAAGTGAAAATACTGGCGTTTGACTTTTGTTCCGAGCGTCGCCAAGTATCGGGTTCGGGTGGTTGCCTAATCATAGGAACAGTTTTCCATTGTCTCTGGGTTCTCAGCCCAAGTGAATATGAATTACACACGGATAATAACGGAAACTACCCCGCACCTTCCGCCTTTACGTCTGCGAGTGGAAAACAAGCAAGAGTTGCAAGCGCGGAGTGGAGCGACGGCTGTTACCCAGACGGTGTGGGAGGATGAGGTGTTTATGTCGAACAGGCAGCTTGGACCCAGCGATTGCATCTGGTGGTTTGTGATCAGAGGCTGCCATTGAAGTTTGGAAAAAAACAAAACAATAAACGAACAACAACAAAAAAGGTTTTGAATGAAACCTCAGTTGCTGTAAAGTGTGATGTGTATGTGAGGGGGTCACATGTTTCTGTCAGCGCAGAGCTCCTACACGTGCGTCGTGAAATGTGAGGGTTTTGGTGTGTGCGCTACGATGCTTTTAGGCGGTGGGCCTGTTCCTCGACAGCACTGGAGGGAGTCGCCCCCCCCACCCCCCGAACTGAGCTCAAATAGCTCTTTTTCACACCAAAACCTGGCTCTTGTTTTGGAATAAGAGGAAAAGAAGTCGCTCAAGCTAAATCTCAAACTGAGCTGAAGGTTTTTCATGTTTTTACTCAAATTTTTTTTACTTTATTCTGTTTCATTGTTTTTTAAATAGTATTTCAGACAAACAAACAATAAATTAAGGTTAAATTAAAGCAAACAAACAAACCAAAAAATTGTTTTGTGACAATCAATGAAGTTGGTGACATTATATTATTATAATATATTAGTTTATCAAAAAATATATTGCATTAACAATAAATGTTTTCAATTATTAAAACAAAATTTTTGCAACACTCTTTGGTATCAAAAAAGTCAAGCATACAAAATATTAATTCTATCGACAAGTTTGCACCATAAGTGTCGGTAGTACATTCATTGGTTTCCTGCCCCGTATCATTGATATGTTGATATGTCTTCAGATACAAATCAAATACAAATGAATAAAATATCAACACATGACGGGCTCACAATTGCAGCAAATGAATGACTATTTCAGGAGTCAAAACATACCCAAGCAAAATCACCTTTTTGAGAGGTGTTAAACGTAAGGTGAAACACACCACTGTTCTCTCCTGCAACACGTCTTGGTCATAATATTTACTTTTCTTGACAAACGTGATTAAATCGCGATTACAGATCGTGGGTGTCGCAGCAGCGTGCAGGGCGGATGCGGACATAGATTAGTACTTTTGGTGCCTCTCTACATCACAAATAAAATAAAATAAATAAAGAAGGGCCTTCCCCCTCCTCGCCCCCACGTCTCGCCCACTTCTCGACATTTAATTGTAAAAAACCCACTCAAAAACACAAGTTTCTTTTTTTTCCATTATGCCCTTAGTAGGTACCATTGATCGGTGCAATATTGCGGAATTACGTGATCTGAGTTCATATGTTTCGTTACTTTTTTTCTTATTCGTTATTATCACTCTAAAAATAATTCACTGAAAAAATAGTTTCCCCACTGACAAACTGCTTCACCACCAAAACATGAGGCCAGGATGTTTGACCTTTGCTGCCCATTGACAATGTGGTTTTGCAGTGAATCACAGCATTGCAAGTTGTACGTGTGACCATCAACTCAGAGCAAAGAGGAAAAAATGATCACATACTATTGAAAAAGCAGGGGTTTG
Source organism: Zeus faber (assembly GCF_960531495.2). Classification (NCBI taxonomy): domain Eukaryota; kingdom Metazoa; phylum Chordata; class Actinopteri; order Zeiformes; family Zeidae; genus Zeus; species Zeus faber. The sequence continues at coordinate 18,807,960 of NC_137205.1, forward strand.
TGTGGGAATTCTAAGTTTAAACCCTGAGTTTACCACATCCATGCCCCCTAACACACCATATTTTCTTACTGTTCCCATCTATGTGTGGATAATAAAGAGAGTATTTATATAATATTTATATAATAATAGAGCTCTTCCTAGATCTACGCAGGGGAATGCTTGGTCAGGTAGATGATGCCCAGGTTAGTTTTACAGGCTTTATTAGTGTCAATCCTTGCTGCCGGACTGACGGTGACCACCAGCCTGTCCCCTGCAGCGATCTCCACCACCTTTCCCAGAAAGCCTGTGCTGAGGGATGAGTTCTGCGTCTTGCCCACTAGGATGTCATCGTTGTTCCTTTTTAGGATGACTGTTCTCTCCCCCTGCTCGTCGTTTTTTAGTGTTACCGTCAGGCACAGGAAGTAATACCCGTCCTCCTTTATGGTCATAACCTCGTTGGCTGTGGACATCAGGGTCGGGTCTTCTTTCCTCATTCGCCATTGGATCTTCTCCTGAAAGTTGTCTGTGAAAGTACATTTTTTCATTAAGAACATTAATGTCTTCCCACAACCATTGTTATTTATTCTGACAGTTATTTCGAACAGTAGAGTCATACCTGAATTGGTCTCAAGGGTGAGCATTTTGCCTAAATCAGGTTGAGCTCCCTTCTCCATCATCTGCAGAAACAGAAAGAGTTATTTTATTCTCTATACTGGGGGTTCCCAAACTGGGGTCTGCGGCCCCCTAGGGGTCTTCGAGGGAATTGCAGAGGGTCTGTAGCAAAATAATAATGGTGGTGGTACCTTGACCTACGTCTGTAATTCGTCGTAAGAACGGTCGTACGTTTAAACAGTCGTGTGTCGAAGCAATTTTTCCCATATACACCACGCTCATATTTTTCAATGATTTCCTTCTTAGTTTCAATGGGAATCATTGCCTTTTTCTTTTTCCCATCCTTCTTCTTAGGACTCATGATGAAGGGTGAAAATAAACAAAATACACAGCACAAACACAGCAAATATGAAAAAAATATGGATAAGCCACGAAATACGTGCACGATGTAGTGACTGACTGGCTGCTGACTGGCTGCTGACTGGCTGCTGACTGGCTGCTGACTGGCTGCTGACTGGCTGCTGACTGGCTGCTGACTGGCTGCTGACGCGCCAACTGCAAATTTCCACGTCGTTTCTTGGAGTAGTCGTCGCAAGTCGATACAAATTTTCGCGACTATCGCTACTCAATCTTGGATTAGTCGCAAGTAGATGCAGTCGTAAGTCGAGGTACCACTGTAATAACAATAATAATAATAATAATAATAATTATTATTATTATTATTATTATTATTATTATTATATTGTTGTTTTTTGTTTTACTTATTTTTTCACGAAATATTTTTACTCTTAGTTTTTCTCTTTTGTCCGCAAGGTTTAGATTAAATGTTAATCACACAGCAGTTTATTACAGGCAGATAATGTGAAAACATGGGGAACTTCTGGTCTATATGTAACTTCACAGCGTCACAAAAATGGAACAAACAAAATTGTGTCCAAAAAGAAACTCTCAACACCAGGTTGGAAAAGTGAAAAGTGTGATAATGTAGAAGGTGTTTCTAGAGAAAGGAGTAAGAAGAAACAAGAAGAGTGAAACAAGTGTAATTTCCTGCTGTCAGTGTTGGTTATGATACTGTATCACCGTGCAGTGTTTGTTCCGGGAATAGTTTGTCGCAGTTGTTGGTGGTAGAAAAAACAAAAAAACAAGCTGCATTAGAAAGACACATTAGAAAGCGTGTGCTCTACTTCACCGGGCCATGAAAAAAACTGTCACAACTTTCCCCATGACGTCAAAGTAAATACAGGGAAGTTGGAGGCGCGCGTGGTCAGCTCAGCGACGGGTCGCCCCTGCCTGCCGGTTGGTCTTTTAGGGTCGGCTGGGGACGCTGATTCCTCTTCTGAGACCGGGGATGTGGTGAGAAAACATGACGCTCGGCTTGAGCAAAATGTCAGAGAGAGGCGCTTCAAAAACACCCCGGACGTGTCGTGAAATCAAAAGTAGTCCGATTTCAGTAAAATGTGATTATTTTTTTTTTCGGGGTAAGGGATGCCTGGAGAATGGACTGAAGATCCATCCATGAAGGACGTCATCTATGGGTTAATCTTCAACCCTCCGTCCACATCCCTCGATCTGGGACTTTCGCCTCTCTCATCACTGGTTACTGAGTGGTTATGAAACTGTGTTGCAACCAGCTGTGCGCCACAGCTGGGGATTGCTCGCGTTGGAACCGCTGGCGGTGGGCGCTTTTTCTTTTTCTCGAAACCCACCACAAAGGGCAGATGTGCGGCACAGTTGTCGGCACAGGTGTCGACACAGCGAGCACAACAAGCAGGGCGGCCGCGACGAACGCGCAGACGACGTCAACGTGTGAGATTTCGTGTCAACACGCGCACGTGCCCCGCTCCCCTTGAAATAAAATTTGAGAAACACCGCACGTTGACGCGTTCGACAAAAGCTACACGGCTACAACACGTCGCATAGTGTGTGTGTGTGTGTGTGTGTGTGTTCTCCACTCTGGACGGCCCTCCTTTAGGTATCCAACCCATCCTAGCGACACAATTTGGTGAGTACGAGGAGATCTCACCGTGAAGTAGAAGGTGAAGAAGGCCACCTGCCCCAGGGTGAGGAGGACGAGCCACGGCAGGAGGACGTAGAGGCAGCGCTGCTCCCGGGGCTGAGACATTGCGGTGCGTTGAGGAGCCGTGGTTTGCCTGGGCGGTTGCTTTCTCCGCGTCTTGCTTCCTCCGTTGTGTGTGTATGTGTGTGTGTGTGTGTGTGTGTGTGTGTGTGTGCGCGCGCGAGAGAGAGAGAGTGAGCGAGAGAGTGTGTGTGCGATGAGGCGGCGGCGGCGGCGGCGGTGTCTGAGTGAGCTCCAGGCAGCGTTGTGAGGTGGCAGTGCGGCGCCGGGGTGTCCAGGTGAACTTCTGGTCGTCTGGTACTCTCCCCCCACTTGTTATATAGAAAGGAGGAAAACACAGCAGGCCCAGACGACACTCCACCCTCCTCCCCCTACCCTTCGCGACCGGCTGACACGAGGAGGGACGAGACCTCCTCCTGTCCAGGTGAAGAAGCATTGAGTCACAAATGTCATCCCACGACATCTCCACAGATGAGTCACTCACTTCCTGGGTTCTGATATTGTAAATGTGCGTTTTAGGGGCCGCTGACGAAATGATGTCTGTTTGGATGTTCTCTGTTTTTACAAAATATGTGTTGCCGTTTGAATCCACAGTCGGGTCACAGGGGTGAGGGAATTCATTACCATGAGCATCTCGACAAGAGTTCAACGGGTTCAAAGTTAGGAGGACTCCGAGCTCCTGAGAGACGGACGGCGCGTGAAAAAAAAAGGTTCTCTCTGCGCGATACGATCTGATTCATAGATGTGATTTCATCGCCCTTTTATTGGCCCCCGGTTTAATTGAGAGTCTGGGTGACGGCTCGGAGCTGCGGGATCCTTCATGTCAAATAAAAACCTTCTTTCTTTAAATAAAAACCGAGCGCAAGCACGCACAAGGAGCAAAGAACAAACGCAAGAACAGAAGTGATGGATGAAACGGTGGGAACTGAATAATAATGTGCAGACCATGTGCTCTGGACTTCCCGTTTTTAAAGAGGAAATGATTTTCTTGGGATTTCTTCACTTAATGAATCACTTCACATCCCAAACCAAAGGAATTATGCTCGTAAAGAGCCAGGGATGTCGCTGGCTTGGCACTGTGTCACACAGCAAAGATTTTCACCCTGTTTTCCCGTCAAAAATCGAAAGATGACAGAGCCTTCCGCTGAAACCTTGGCGCGACGCCTATTTACAATTTATGTTCTCAATCTCCCGGCTGCATTTCAACACCTCGTATGGACCGAGAATATGTGGTTTTTCTTTTTTTGCAATGTGCGGTTTATCTGGGGGAGGTTTCAAGGCAAGTTTACAGGTTGGCTGCAGGTAGAACTCTTGGTATTTGTCATCCGTGTAAAGCCCACGACAAACAACAGTCCATAGAAAGATGACTAATATGGCAAGGATGACCTAGAAACAAACATGTCTGGGCTTGAATATACTGTAAGTAAAATACTGAATATTGAATACCATCAGTCAAAGTTTTCATTTGTTGTCTTTTTTTTTTTTTTTATTAAAATCTACGCAGTTTAAAGCATAGAACAAATAAACAATTGGAGATAAAAATAAAAAACAAAAAATAAATCATGGAATTGTTTGTTCGACAAAATTGAATCCAAAGTTTTGAATCATCAAAGTAGCCGCCTTCTGCCGATATAACAGCCGAACACACACGTGGCATTCCTTCTACAATGGAGATCAAATATTGTTGGGGGAGTTCTTCCCGAACACTGTTCCTTCGCTTTCACCCTTTCAGTCTCATTCACCCCCAAACCAGCTCCATGGGGTTTAAGCCTGGAGGCCGTGCCCGGCCGTCCCATGATTTGAAGCCTGCCGTCCTGCTCTTTTCTTGGAAGGCAGTTGTGACATAGACTGGAAAGGCTGTGTGTTCTGGGCCACCTTGCCGTAGGATGCCTGATGCCTAGACCAGAGGGTGTGGCACGGCACTGCAAAATGCTGCGGTCGCCCTTTTGGTTCAGGGAAGAGCCCCAGACCGTCACGAGGTAGAGCACACGTCACTTTCTTTATCTTTTAAATTTTTTACCTACTTATTATTTATTTTTTTTCTATTTCAATTTATTATTATCATATCCTATATATATTTATTAACTTTTTTCCCCTCTTTATCCGGTTTTACAATTTAATGAATGACTTTAACTCAAGTTTATTAATGTGCCTTTTAAATTCATAATCTCGACACTCTGCTTTTATATCATCTGTCAAAGCACTTTGTAAATGGTCTTTTTAAAGGTGCTATCTAAATAAAGCTATTATTATTATTATTATTATTATTATTATTATGTATTATGTAACCATCCTTTCGCCATACAAAAAAACCCTGCGTGATGAGCGGAAGATTTCAAATTTTGATTCATGGGTCTGCCGTATAAGACCTTCTTCCGAGTCCTCAGCGGTGTGCTGGCAGTGCTTCACGGCCCAGGCGACTTTTTCTTTTTACCGGCACTCGACCCGTCAAACGTCAAAAAAGTGAGACATCCTTTATTTCTGCGATAAGCTGCGCTTGAAGCCGAATGTCCTGTGTGCCGCCTATCACGCATCAAACCTGCCGCGTGATTCCGTTGTGGCTTCGGGTCTGCCAGATCTCTTCCTGTCAGAGTTTCCTCCAGTTTCCAAGTGGCTGTCGCTGGTGTAGGAAACTTCACTCACTGACACCTGGGTGTTCTTCACAATTGATCGAGGGGAAAGATTTGACCTTTCAAGTGTTATTATTGTCCATCTGTCTTCTGTGGTAATTTGCCTTTACTCACCATTATGCAACATACAACTTCCTCCGGTGCAATATTGTCCAAATAAAGCTTCAGAGGGTGTAATAATACAGTCAGTCCCAACACTGCTTTTATAAAGACAGAAGGTTTGTAAGTAACCAACAAAAGTTGGGACACCCGCATCAACTTCCAAGGCTTCATTTACTCCCACTGCAGCTGCACTGTAAGTTGTTAACCCTTTACAGTCACGCCCACAGCCGCTTCCCCCACCGGGGGCCGCTCGTCCCTTCGATCGTGCAAAAGTGGCCCGGCGCCAACCCCTTCCTGGTCCCCGCTGCCACGCCTTCCCCCTGCATCTTCCCGCACACCTGAGGTCCCACACATCCCTCCGCCCTCGTCCGTGCCGTCCCTGCCCAGTCTGGCCTCGTCCCGTCCAGGTGTCCCGCCTTCCAGGACCCGTCCGCCCGATTCCTCACCCCTCGTCACGCCGGCGACTCACAATAAAGCTCCTCTGTTAAGCCCGGTCCGCCAGCGGTCTCTGTGTCGTGCGTTTGAGCCGCGTAACAATTACCTGTTCCCTGAAAAAGGCCTTGGAGTTTCACATCATTTTTCAGTTTTTGGTCACCTAAACTTTATTTTTTTAACCTCCGGCAGTTTCCCGCTTACCTTTGTACCATTTCAGGTTATTCACTGGACCCTCTCTGCGTTCGGGGCAAGGGTTGAGACGTCCGTGCTGGAGTGCCGGGTCAGTGTCCTTTTCTTCGAAGGCTTCGTTGACGCGATTTACCAAAAAAGAAGCAAAGTTGGACTCCTCCGTCCACGGGATATTCTCCCGAATGGATTTTCGGACTCGCTCAGGTGGCGTTTCGGCAAAACTCCAGCCAGGCTCCTCCCGGGATCACCCGCCAATATATCGAGTCGCTGCCGGCTGCTGCGAGTTTTTAACCGTTCCACCCTGCGTCCGAAGGTCAGATCTGCTCCGCGGCCGTTGAGAAGGTTCTTTCCCCCGCCGTTCGAACAAATCCTCCGACCGCGCGTCTTTGATCGATTTCTCCCGCCGCGGCTGGGGAGGCCGGCTGCAGCCAGCGCCGCGGAACCTCAGCCTCTCGGGGAAATTGCAGCCTCGCCCGTGCTTGGATATCGTCTTCCGTCCGCCCTCCTCGGACCATCCTCATCTCTTTCTTGCTCTTTCTATCCCTGCCCGCGCCGGCTGGTACATCCGGAGACGCAGAACAGCAGAACCAGCACTTCTCTCCATTCGAAACCGGTTCCGATTGCAGGGACCCGCGCCTCGATCGCTTTTCTATTAAAAGGAGAATGACCGGCTTGACATCTTGTAATATCGTCTGAGACACTATAGTGTTCATGTGGTTTTTTTTTTGGTTTTTTTTCGACTGCAAAAGATGATTCAGCCTAAAAACATTTCCAGCAAGAAGTGGTCCAGTAGAGTGGAGTCCAGGAGAGAATTAATTGGGTGGGGCTTCAAAGGGAAAAGGTTTGCTTATCTGTCGGAGCACTTTTTGTGAATTGCAATATTATAATCCGATTTCATCAGGGTGATGTCCCGGAAGTCTCCCTTGGGCCTCTGGTTCCGCCTGTGGTTCTGCATTCTAGATGACACTAGTTTTGCAAATACCTTTGGCTCACAGGCAACACTAACTCCAGTCAAGGACACTTATATTTGGATACTTGAACACTCATATAACAAGTTTATGACGTTCCCAGGGCCGGAGCGGTGAGCCGCCGAGACCACATTGATAAAATCTTGCGGGTTATCATTAGCAGTTCGTCGAAAAAAAAAAAAAAAAAGGCGCCTGTGATCCATTACGGTTATGACATGGCAATCGACGGACATCTGTTTACCTAAAACCGACACTTTGGAAGAGCGTCTTATCGCGCTGGTGTTTCACAAGCGGGAGCAACACAGTGACTGTAACCCCGCACAGTAAATCAAATATAAATCACGTCCGGGTACGTCCAATCACACCCTGTCCACTGGGCTCTGTCGAGATATTTGTGTCCCTTAACTGTAATCAAAATATTTTTCTTTCTTTCTTTCCATCCACACACTGGGAAATGTCATTCAACGTTCCTTTTCGGAGCGCTATGGATCTCGAAGCAGGTCTAAAGTCACGGCGTCCTCTAGGAAACATCTAAAGTGTCACAACTTCACATCGGTCACATTCTGTGGTCGGGTCGGGTTTGGCTGCGTTTACTGTAATTTACTATCATTATTTTTCTTTTCTGTCTGGCAACATCAGCGAGGGGAGCTGCGGGTTAAGTTTCGATCGTTTTTCTAGAAAATGCTCAGCATCAGAGTTGGGTGATACAGCCATCTTGTGGAAACACAAGCGCAAACTAAGGAAGGAAGGATAAAGAATGAATGACGAAAAAAAAATGCAAAACGTGTGTGTGTGTGTGTGTGTGTGTGTGTGTGTGTGTGTGCGTGCGTGTGTGTGTGTGTGCGCGTGTGTGTGTGTGTGTGTGTGTGTGTCTGTGCGCGTGGGCGCCTGCATACCGAGGAGAGAGAGAACAAGAACTGATGTGGGAATGGAAGCAAGTTACAGAGAAATACAATTTGAATTTGCTGCCTTCTTATTTTGCTCGGGTGGAACGGTGGACGTCGCATGTTGAAGGGGAACAACATTGGACTGGTTGCCATCTTATTCAAACACAAACAAACAAACCAACACACAAACAAACACACAGACAGAAAACCCGCGGCGCAAAAGCCTTTACGGTTTGATGGAATTGAGCTTGTTGGCAACGCAACTGTGCATTTTCCTTACACTGGGGGGCACACTTTTCTCACTAAAGTCGAGGAGGCAGCGAGTGGAAAAAAAGGGAAAAGGAGAAAAGAAAGAAAAACACCATGACTCTCATTATAAGGGTATCAGATGACAGTGGGCGTTCCCTGCACCTGTGGCACAGAACTCCGCATGTGTTTTAAACCTTTTTTTTTTTTTTTACGAGATGCAAAGCAGTGTCTGCAATCATTTATTAGTGATTCTTCAGAAATCACTATAGCAATTAGAGAGCAACAATAAAGTTGTTATTGTTATTGTTTGTATGGTAGTTATTTCGAACAGCTATAGGATTCGTTGTTGTTTTTTTTCAAATGAAGAACATATTAACATGGAATATGATTGACGTACTAATAAAATACATATAAGTGACTTAGTAATAACACTTATTTACATGATTTTAGTGTAATTATTTAGGTTATGTTCCTATTACTTCACAGAAGGAGGCAATTAAGTTGTAGTAACTAAACCAACGATACAACCGGTCAACGTGACTAAAATGATTCAATTAAGTCCATTAATTCCTAGGTCCACCCGTGACAGAGTTTTAAAAAAAGAAAAAGAAAAAAGATTTCCTTGAGCGTGTGTTGTGTGGGTCTGGGGAGGGGCAAAGCAGCGCGGAGGGGAGAGCGCTCTCCCAGTCACATGTAATGGGGCAGTTTGGGCTTGAGAGGCTCAATATGGACCAGCCAGGCTGATCGATCACATCGGCCCAGAGGACACTGTGGATATTGAGCCTGTTTTTTATTTGAATTTGAATTTAATTTATTAATTATTATTATTATTATTATTATTATTATTATTATTACTACTACTATTATTATTATTATTACTAGTAGTAATAATAATAGTAATAATAATTATAATAATAATAATAATAATAATACTTTTCTCGGGGGTGCGTTGGTTGATAAGTTCACAAAGAAGGACAGTTTGCAAAGAATACTTAATTGTGGTTGAGTGTAGCTGGGTCAACTTTTCTGTACTTTAATTATCAGTCATATACATTTTTTAATTCTTATATTTCTTGGGACTTTTTGGGACTCTTTCATTCCTCGAGAGATGAATTTTCCAACTTGGCGAATGGACTGACTGAACTTTTTTTTTTTTTTTTTTTTTTTTTTCCTTTTTCAGTTTCGACACTGGAACAACAACAGTCTCGACAGTCGGTTGTGTGACTGTGTGTGTTGTTGTTGTTTTTTTTTTTTTTTTTTTTTTTTTTTTTAAAGAAACTATGCAGAAGTTTAACTCCGGTACCGCGCTGCCCCGCGACGCGGAGCTCCAGCTGCGGCTGGCGGACCACGCCGGGGCCGGGGAGACGAAGGAGAACGGAGCCGGGAAACATCTCCTCACCCAGCACGAAGAAAGCTCCTGTTTCACCAAGAGGAAGATGCTGGTTGCCCTGGATCTACTGTGTCTTTGTATAGGTAAGAATCACGGGGTTTTCTTTCTTTTTTTTTTTGGGGGGGGGGGGTTGTTTTCGTGGACGTATTTTAGGATTTTTTTTTTTTGGGGTCTTTTACTTATTCATTTTTATTCAACATTTATTATTGTCACACTAGTTGAAAGAAAAGTAAATACGTGGTGGGGGGGGGGGGTTCAATATAATAATTGTAAAGAAAATGAAAAAATGTTTTCAGTCCAACGGAAGCTGTTGTCGAGCGGACTCGGCTGCACGTGGGAGAGTTGAATTCAATCTTCCGTTGCCATGGCAACGCCCAAAGTTCGCGAGAGGGAAAGAGAAAACCGGCAACAAAACATGTGGGATGAAAACAAGATGCGACGGTGTGTTGCCGCAGAGGGTGACCTTAATTGTTCGTTATTGCCTAAAAAAAATCGCACGCAGGCAGGTGGGGCGCCATATTGATCTAAATGTAAACAAACGCTCGTTAACTGAACTGGGCTCCTCGTGTTGGTTGGACTCTACAGTCTGTCTCTGTTTGTACGTCAGAAATGGCGTGACACGGATGGAAGTGCTCATACGCTATTTCCAAACCATGTCTTTTCAATGTAAGTTTATTAGGGAACGACCCCAGTGCCAGTGGAGCCGGCTACGCTTTGCACGGGGGATGGATTTTAAACTAGTGCAACACAAATTAGTAAGAAAGCAAGGCCCTCACCATCAAACTTCACCGTGATTGTCATCGCTGCATCTATGGTATGGACACGTATGGGAGTTTGGACTGTCTGAATGAAAAGTCAAAATGAAAGTCTTCTCAGATTCATTTCGATCAATGGTTCTCAATGGTTCTCATCACCCATGCATCAAATGGGGTCTGTGGCCCAAAACTTTGCGAATCACAGATTAATATTACAATTTGACGATTTGATGAACATTTTAAACCAATATACTATAAATTCTATAACTCTAATGAAAAAATAGAGTAATGTAAAATAGAAATAACATACTCCTACTGCTATTATCTCATTTTCAACTTATGATGAAAACAATCAGGAGAATGTGGAGAGTTGTTGACTTTAACTTATGACAGAGAAAGATAAGTAAAAAGACTTGTCTGCCTGACTTCCAGTGGAACTAAACCTCTCTATTGGATTTTAAACTAGTGCAACACAAATAAGTAAGAAAGCAAGGCCCTCACCATCAAACTTCACCGTGATTGTCATCTCTGCATCTATGGTATGGACACGTATGGGAGTTTGGACTGTCTGAATGAACAGTCAAAATGAAAGTCTTCTCAGATCGGGATCCCACAGACGACATCCTGTGGAATTGAGGGTCCTTGATGCGGGAAAGGTTGAGAATCTCTGACTTAACCGGCGGAATTGGGTCGTGATTTCAATTACGCAACTGAAAAACAACATACTGTGAGTGTTTTGAACTGGCGATGTCTTCCGGATTAAGCTTATTATTCAACGTCCCAGTGGCATCGGGCCGCCGGGCGCCATCTTTCATGTAAATGGACTGAAAAGAACACATGTAAAGCACAGTTTGAAGCGCACACAATATTGTCTAAGGAGTTTCTAGTCGTCATCTCACATGACTACAGGTATAGCGAGCACCGCAAACAGAGACACATCAGAACCCGTCCAGGCAGACAGACAGGTCTGCTGGCTCCCTGGCAGCTATACACATATAAAAACTGGCCAGACACGCACTCAGCTAGTTTTATTTATTATTTATTTATTTAATTATTTTTACATAAAACATTTACATCTAAACGTTTCATCTTATTATTGCCCCTGCACCCCTGCAGGTATGCTATAAGCGGCTGTGTCTGCATGCATCCCCGCAGCCCTGCTCAGCATTTTAGGAAGTGGCGCATGGCCCGGCATCAGTCAGCATGCAGCAGGGGAGGGGGAAGTGGTCTGTCTCTGTAGGCCGCAGACTCACTAAGGCACGCAACCTTCTCCACGGCACGATTATTCACTATAATCACGGTGAATCTTACGCAATATTGAATCACACGGGGTCTCTGAATCTATTTATATATTCAAGTTTTACACAATCCTTTAATGGAACTCACCAAGATATTTCAGACCTAATATCATGACAAGTTTGAGGTACGTCCTTTAAATTAATTTCAATCAATGGTTCTCAACATGGGGTCTGGGGACCCATGCATCAAATGGGGTCTGTGGCCCAAAAGTTTGCGAATCACAGATTAATATTACAATTTGACGATTTGATGAACATTTTAAACCAATATACTATGAATTCTATAACTCTAATGGACAAATAGAGTCATGTAAAATAGAAATAACATACTCCTACTGCTATTATCTCATTTTCAACTTATGATGAAAACAATCAGGAGAATTTGGAGAGTTGTTGACTTTAACTTACGACAGAGAAAGATAAGTAAAAAGACTTGTCTGCCTGACTTCCAGTGGAACTAAACCTCTCTATTGTGTCTCTGCTTGGCTTCGCTCTCACCACATCCTGCTTATCTCTTTTTTCCCCTTAATCACCAGCTATGGTAACGGCAGAGGACTTGACCTTGACTCATCTTTGGGGATTTGCCAGTTGTGAATGCCGTCCCTTATTAGAAATGAACTGGCCCTTTCAGCCAGTGTGCCTTGTGTCCGAGCCAGTCTTCACTTAAATGTCTTCTCGATCAGATTTCCTAGGGTGCTGACCTTTTCGTCCTAATCCATTCCAGTTATCAGTCAAAGAGGAAGATTATACTTTTTTCCCCCCGGCTTTTCATAGTCTCCCTTATTTAGTTTCAAAAACTCGTAAACCCAAATAAGTCAGTAGGGCTTATAGTAGTATAGTTTTTGGTCGTTAATTTAATTTATATCGTGGCTGGATAAAGACATTGTATTTTGATTTATAACTTAATAGGGCTGAAATACATTTCTGACTATTTGAAAACTACAATATTTCAATGTGATGAAACAATTACATTTCACATATAGAGACATAGGGCTGGACGATATTGCCAAAAATGTTTTCACAATGTGTTTTTATATTGATCGATGTCGATAATTATCACAATATACACTACTCACAAAAAGTTAGGGATATTTGGCTTTCAGGTGAAATTTATGGAAAATGTAAAAAGTTCACGCGACAGTGATATATCACGAAAGTAGGGCATTTAAGTAGAAGCATGCAATGGTGATTTCCTCATCTCAAACAATTTATTGAAAACAAAAGCCAACAACAGTGGTGGTTTTACCACAACAAAAAATGTCAATGTCTCAATAACCTGTCATGAGCATCAATTACAGCTTGACAACCACGTCTCATGCTGTTCACAAGTCGACTTATTGTCTGCTGAGCCATCGCACCCCACTCTTCTTGAAGGGCGGCCCTCAGGTCATTGAGGTCCTGGGGTACAGAGTTACGAGCCTCTACACGGCGACTCAGCTGATCCCATAGATTTTCTATGGGATTCAGGTCTGGAGAAAGTGCAGGCCGCTCCATTTGAGGTACCCCAGTCTCCAGCAGCCGTTCCCTAATGATGCGACCTCCATGAGCTGGAGCATTGTCGTCCATGAAGATGAAATTAGGCCTGTGTTGTTCATGCAGGGGCACAATGACTGGATTAATGATGTTGTTCAGGTAGTTTGGGCTTGTCACTGTACCATTCACAAAGTGTAGGGCAGTTCTGTATTGACTAGACACACCTGCCCACACTGTAACACCACCAAAGGCTCGTTTGGTGACAACAGTGGCTGATGCATAGCGCTCTCCTTGACGTCTCCAACATCGTTGGCGGCCATCATTTCTGCTCAACGTGAATCGACTTTCATCAGAGAACAGCGCTGAGGCCACTGGTCCCTCGTCCAGCATAAATGCTCCCTGGCCCATGCAAGACGATGATGCCTGTGCCTGGTGGTGTGGTCAGGTACCCTTGCAGGTCGTCAAGCACGTAGACCACGCTGATGTAAACGGTTTTGAATGGTCTGACGTGACACTTCGGTGCCTCTCACCTCCCTTAAATGTGCCTGGAGTTGAGTGGCATCATCATCCGGTTCCGCAGGGCACTTTTCACAATGAAGCGCTCATCAGTGTGGGATGTGGCCAAAGGACGTCCACTTCTATGCCTTTCTGTGACTCTTCCAGTCTCTCTGTAGGAACCTGCTGCTGTGACCCTCTAAGCTCAGTGGCCACTTCCCTCTGAGAACATCCTGTTTGAAGCCTCACAATGGCGAGGTACTGTTGATCAATTGTTAGGTGTCATCTTGGTCTCATGATGTCAAAATGTGAACAGCATGATGAAGAGGACTGTTTAAATACCAATTCTAATTGAACCAGGAAATCTATTGGTCGATTCATGGATGAAACACCTGTTGTGAATTTTGCCGTTCAGCTCCTTCTTAGAGAACAGCAAGTCGTGCAAAAAGTACTGAAACATTCAACAGTTGGACATGTGCATTCAAAAGTTTAGAGAAGGTAAAATTAAGTTCACCTGTAAAGATTATAGTGCATTTTAGGTTCATCCTGAAATTCCACCCGAAAGCCGAATATCCCTAACTTTTTGTGAGTAGTGTATATTTAATAATTATGATAATAATGCTGAATTATTATTGAATTACTGAATTATTCTCATGGCTTTATGTTAAACACTGAATAAATAATGTAAAATAATAAATATGTAAACAAAATAAGAGATAAATAATAAATATTCTATTAATATATATAATATACATTTAAATATATTGTACTTTATTAATCCCTCTGGGGTATAGTTATCCTCTGCATTTGACCCATCCTGTCTATACCTTGGAGCAGTTGAAAGCTGCAGTGTAGCGCCCGGGGACCAACTCAAGCTCTTTTGGTCAGTGGCACTGACAGGAGTATTAACCCCTAACATACATGACTTTTGACTTAATATAATCATCATTGTCGTCTGAGAATTGTCCCAAAAGTTCAGACTTTTAGTGCAGGCCGAGGCACACTCTCTGACCGTGTCAGAGCAGATGTCACTGAAAATTGCGGTTTCCTTCTTTAATCGCTCATTTTGCGGGGATGGAGGCTGCGTTGAGCCCGGGTTAGGAGAAGGCTGAGTTCAAATTCGAATTGGAGTTTGAGGAAGACCCCCCCCCCCTCGCATCAGCTCCGGTGCCTGGCTGGAGTGCCCGTGGCCGGGGAGAGAGCGGAGGTAGACCCGGCGTTCCTGCTGTACGATTGGCTGCTCATGTCGGTAGAGGAAAACACACTCAAAAAACTGTATTGAAAATTTTTTTTTACAAATTGATCATTGTTATCGGGGAGGTTTTTCTCATGAAAATGATGAAGATATTTTATCGCCCAGCCCTATGGAGACATTCATGAATCCCCAGCTGGGGATTATTAAAGTGTTGTCTCATCTTATCACATTTTATAATAAACAGCATATCATTTTTGACTTGGAATACCTCCCTATTCAGCACCAGACATTTATCATGGTAACATCTTGGCTCATTAACAGTGCAACCATTGTTTATGGGGGCTCTCTGACATGCAGGGATGATGGATGCCTTAAGGAGATGGAGTGTTCTGTTCATCCATGTGCCAGGGGTCTATAGAATACACATATCTCCAACTGTTCAAGCAAGTGTGTGTGTGCGTGAGGGAAGGAAGGAGGGTGAATATTGTGAGTGCATGAATGCGTTCCTGGTGACAGTGCAGGGCTTTCAGAGGGCGAGGTCTCCACAGTGTCTATGCCTTGTGGCCACAGTTAAATCCCCCTGCATCCAGAGCCATCAGCAGGAGTCAAGAGGTGATTGAGTTATTGTCATACCTGTGGAGCGTGCTGGGGCAGGCCCCAAAAACGGCATTGCTGACCGCCCCCCACAGCAAATATACAGGTGGTCCACACTCTGTCTTCAACCCCGTAAAGTCAGTTATTGACCTCCCATAAAAGAATCATTGGAAAATGGTTGTTGAATAGGGTGACCAGGCGTTCGCTCATGTTGTGCTGCACAGCCTTTTTATCCCTCGTACTGTGTCCCACATATTGAGGTGACCTTCCACATTTAGATTGGCTCTAGTTTTCAAAAACGAACCGCTGCAGAACAGACACTTTTCTTAAATCTGGCTTTATCCAGTGGTTGTGAAGAAAGCAGGGAAGGCTGTCATTACGGGGCTGCGTTGGATAACAATCAAACTGGGCACATGTTGGTCAAGTGCAGGTAACCTGTCACCGTCTCTACTACGCCCACTGAGGAAAATGAGGCAACACAGTACATGTGGGGCTCACAAGAAACATGTGGCTCACAATGGACAAAGCACAGAGATGATATGAGCTAAGGGGCAAAATAGAAATGTACATTTTTTTAAGTTAAATAGAAATTGTATCAAAAGTTTTTATCAAATCAAATGTGGGACAGAGTATGGGACAATGTCAGACACGTCACCAATGCTGAGCGTGTCTGACATTGTCCCATACTCTGTCCCACATTTGATTTGATCTGGTCACTCTATTGCTGATGAAGACTGGGTCCTCCATAATCACCAATTAGCTTTGTTCTAGTGGAGAAGTTGAATTGAAAATATCTTGTCCTCCTTATGATATAACACAGAATGAAACCAGCAAAAATTCCTTAAAATCCTACAAAACCCAGTTCTCAACATATCACACTGAGTGATGGACAGACCGAATTCTTCACTCTGCATGTGGTATGTGTGTTGCTTTGCAGACATGAGGTGGCATGCTGTCCGAAGAGCCATTCTATCTAAAATGATCACAAAAAGCTCAAAAGGGGCCCCCTCTTTCCTGCTTACACCACCCAGTCAAGGTGGAGTAGTCAAGGTGTTTTGACACTAGGGTGTGTATGTGTTGAGGTGTGTGAGGTTTATGTCTAGATGTGTGTTATTTGTGTTTCAAAAGCTCTCGTTTCAGTTCAGTTGGCAGGGAAAGCAGTTGAGTGAGACTGTGAGAGAAAGGACATGTTGCAGCACGCCTGTGTGATGGTGGCCAAGAATATTTAACTCTCCACCTTTGTGTGTAGCCTATGTGTCAATACAGCGAAATACATGGCACGTTACTACACCTGCCATGTGCGCATGAGTTGCCTTGTTGGCAAATTTGCCGGCCTAATTTCACAATGTATGTATGCCTGATGAAACACTCCCTGAAATGACAGAACATACCATCCTCTAATGCCCGCAGATAGAGGGCCACTGAGAATGGTCCACTCAATTCAAACCATCTGCTAAAACGTAAAGCCATTAACTCCCCCCTGTTAGCGTGTCAATGCATCTGCTTCCTCTTTGATAGGGCCACAGTGGTTCGGGATTACATCCCAGAGAGACACCGCATTTAATGTATGTGGCCGTCAGTCCACATGTCCACGCTTCACCCCACTTATATTAGCTCACCAGAGACGGAGCAGCTTTATGCTTGGCTGGTTAAGGGCGGAGGAAGGAGAAAGCCTGAAACGTGGAGACAGCCCCAGGGTGTAAGTGCAGAGTAGGTCTTGGAAACAGAAGCTTTGAGGAAACAACGGTGGGGGGTGAGGATCTACAGTAAAGGTTAAATGTCAGGCAGAGGGGTGCCGCACCGATCGAGTCTACAGCTGTCTGTTTATGTCCTGGAGAGGAAGTGCTACTCAGCGAGGAAGGAACACAAACTGAATAGCCACAAATGTGCCTTTAATGAGGCAGCCAAAAGCCCTTCCTCACTAAAAGTTCAATAAGTGTAAATTCTTTGTGTCTATTCTATTAGCGGCAATAACTGGAAAAAGATGTGTACCACAACTGAGTGCTCATCGGTCATTATCTTGAATGGGTATTGAGAGACTTCTTACAGTTTCTGAGTATCTACCAGAAGTACATTACTCCATTGAGCCTCAACCACAAAGATTCTTGATTACTTCAGCTTGAATACCCTGCCTTTTCTGCCCCACCTTTATCCTTATATGGACACCTAGACAAACCCCTTTTGGTGCGGCGGCCCTGTTCACTATGCCTTCTACAATTTTATCAATGTTGCACATCTCACCTTCCGGAGACTTCTCTTCTTTCATCTCCTCATGCTCCACTCTGAGGCGACCCCTGCTGCAGGTTCCATAACAGACTTAAACATCCCCGCGGCCCACAAGACTTTCCATACACCCTGCCATAGACCAAAGGCATCTGCTCTTCCGAGTCTCACCCACAACAGCCCTTGTTTTCTACTTGTGCTGGTGAGAGATGACCCACACTTCACACACCCTCACCTTTACACAGGAAAAAAAGACACCGCAAGCTCTTTAAAGTTGATATGGCATGTACCATTGTTGCAGGCCCTTTGTGTCCCTGCAGAAGGAGAACAACGGTGCTCTTCAGATCTCACCACTCATGCCCTGAGCTCCAGAGTCAAGCTCCAGGAAGCAGGTCAATGGAGTGTGGAGGGAACAGCTGGGGGAAGCATGTTCGCACTGCTGAGCAGGAACACTACTAGTAACAACAGTAGTAGCTAAAGCATAACATTGCCAATGTTGTGTTTGGTGCGTGGCAAAAGGGCACGGATGTACTGTACGACGACTGGCCCTAACCTGCGGATTGGTTTTTAAAAGAAAAACATTATTTTCCCGAATTGGATATATCGACCCTAGATGTAGATGCAGACTAACCGTTGAAGAATGAATTCTGTCGGGCTACCTCCATAAAGGTTGATGTGGGACCAACTGCGGGAAATTTGCATGGTAGCAGATGGTGAGTGAAGATCGAGCTGTTATGGTTCGCCAGTGCCTTTCAGTCCATCTTTGTTCTTTCTTGATATGTCTCTTTGTGTTGTCATCAGGGTAGACAAAACAGAGCAGTCAGGACAATCCAGCAATTTACTAAGAGAGAAGCCCGGTGAGTTTGTGTGTGTGTGTGTGTGTGTCTAGGTGTGTGTGTTTCTGCTTGTCTGAATCAGCCCACCAAGGACGAAGAAAAGGCCTATAAGATACACACACATGCACACACACGTACACACACAAGATGTACGTTTGGAGACACAAACTGCAATATCACTCTCCTTACAGACAGTTATTTTAATAGGGTATTTTGCAGTTTGTGGTTTGCCAATCATAATCACAGCCCTGGTGCCAATGACTTCATCTTCTGTCTGAGTTAACCCACTTCCCAGCAGAATACCTGGTGTTTGTGTATGTATGTGTATGTGTGTGTGTGTGTGTGTGTGTGTGTGTGTGTGTGTGTGTGTGTGTGTGTGTGTGTGTGTGTGTGAGTGTGTGTTGTTCTTATGAATAAGCCTCCCCCCGGCCGTCAATGAAAGACAAAGGCTTTCTTCACATCAAGTGAAACACGGAAGACTAGACAAGGCTTTTACGAAAGCCGATTGATTTGTCACAGTGCATGCAGACCGAGCTTATTTTTTACTGATTAATATTCGTCGTGTTTTGATATTTTTTTAACAATAACAGTGCCTGTCCACCCGGTAGACTGGAGTTACAGTCACATAAGTAGTACTGTTATTAGGGATCACCATACTTATACAGATGATACAGTATTTACAACACCTCTCCATGATTCCGCTCACGACCATGTGTTTTGCAAGGTTGACTTTTACGTAAACAAGAAGCTTAAAACTCAGGTTGGTAAAGCTGGCATGTGTCCCAGAGACTGGTGAAGGGCCAAGGTAGGGTGCATAACCCCTGCCACAGCCTGTAGCTACAGCTAACTGCTTGCTCTTCTCAGTCCTGTTCCACAGAATCTGTGAACTTTTCACAATTCGCATTTGAGCCAGTTCGCATGGAACTGGGTCTACACAACTCCACGCCACTCGGCTCTACTCACTTTGGTACCAGGTACATCGTTTGCCACTGCAGATAGTACCCATAGCGACGCCGCATGAAACTGCCATGACATCATCTTCAACGCGACACGCACAGGAACAATGGAGGCTGTTGACGGGATGGTGTTCTTGATTCTCGGTGTGTGGCTGAATAAGCTTTTCTGGTTTTCCTGGCATCCTTACCTTGAAGATCTGGAGGACGATAACTACCATATTTTTAACCTTTTCTAAAAAAATAAAATAAAATATCTCCGCTCTCCGATCAGCCATCTCTCCGAGTGATCAAACAAAACCAATAATAACGGTGTGTGGGGTTATTTTTCCATCATAGAGGTATTTACAGTATTTTCCTCATTGAATTAATCAAAAAAAAGCCCCGCGCGGGGAGACATCACGCAATGATGACGCAGACCCAGTGACGATTCTCTCTGACCAATCGGTAGTCTGCAGTTTTTCAGTTTTTTCATGTGACATTTAAGTACCACCTTGCTTGGAACCTCGACGGAGGTGGTATCAAAATAAGTACCAGGTACCAGGTACTATCCGCAACTTTTGCCCGATGGAAAACCAAGAAGTCGAGTTGAACAAATACGCCTTATGTTAACACCACACTTTAATATTGTGCTAGAGGCCAATAGAGGACTCGATCCTGCCGAGCCAAACGAAGCAAATTTCCAATACGCTAGCTGGGTAACAGCGTTAGGTGGAACATTAATCTATCTGGTTGAAT
Organism: Zeus faber; assembly: GCF_960531495.2. Lineage (NCBI taxonomy): Eukaryota > Metazoa > Chordata > Actinopteri > Zeiformes > Zeidae > Zeus > Zeus faber. The sequence goes on from NC_137205.1 coordinate 18,828,038, forward strand.
GGTCTTTCAACCCCGAAGCAACAGATTTATTAGTGTCTTTGTTAGTTTGCGGGCTGTTTGCCTCAATGCCTGCCTTTTGGATTATTTGGTTTGGTGTGGTTTGCTGGCTCCAGTTGAGGTTGGTGGGGTGAGGTTCCTTGTTTTTTTTCCCACTTGTTAGTCTTTTCATGGTTAGGGTTTTCACGGCTTGTTTGGTTGCCTTTTCAGTGTTGTGGTGGTTATTTTTTGGTTGCATATGTGCGTGTGTGAATGCATGCATATGTAAGTGAGAGTGTAAAAGGGGGGGTTCTGCTGGATGAGGCAGGGTCCTGTTTACAAAGTGGGTCCCACAAGAGCCCAGATCTCTGACCCTCACATTCCAGAACCACTGCTAATCGCCTCCGTCTGCTGTAATTCACAGAGAACCCTGGCCACATCTCCTCTTTTGCCATCACTCTATTTTTCTTTCACGTCAGCCAGCCCCTGCCTCTCCCCTGTTTGTCAATTTTCTTGCCCCCTGGCAATGTATTTTGGCCTAGTTTTTGGGTTGACACTTTATTGACTAGTACACATTAAGCACAATGCCCTTAAAGCATGTATGTGAATAACTACCATCTGGCCTTTTCTTTTTGGTGCTCTGCCTTTATTCACTTTCTCCTTAGCTGATCTTTTTTCTTTAGTTTTCCTTTTTGGTCGTTTGTTGTTGTTCTCCTTTCACAGTGAGCTCATTCTGGGCTGTGCTCATAGATGTGTAAATTAGTACCAGAAGGGTTTCTAAGAGTGTGAGGCACACATCCCCTCTGCTCCTATTCGTCCATCCTCCCTTCTTCTTTTTCCCCCCTTTTCCTCTTTCCTCCCCTCTCCATCGCTCTCTCTTTCTGTCCGTCCCTTTGGACCATTTGAAAGCATTCCTGCTTTGACTGTCAGGGGCCCAGCTAGCGCCACATTTTGGCCTGGCTGTAGAATCCCTTCTCCCCCTTTCTGGTCCCCGTAGCAGGCCTTCCTGGCGGGCCTGGCTTCTTGGCCAGGTGCAGAGGCTTGCACACAGCTGTCTGACAGATGATGTGAGGGACTCCAGAGTGCTTTTGCATCTTGTTGTGAAGACAGTTAAGAGGCAATTGTTAAGCATGCAGGTTGACTGTGACAGAGGAACCTGTGGTTTTGTAATGGGTTCACGTGGACACAGTTCTGATTTTCTTGCCTGTGATCTCCATGCCAATCCATCTTCTTTTCCTTTGTGAAGATTGTGTTTGTTTCACAGCCCTGGGAAATCGGAGTGTTTTTTTTGGCCGCTGCATTTTGGACCAGAGGAGCTTTGCGCCACAGATTTCATTCACTCCTATGTTCAGTGTCCAAATCTTACATCCTCAGGAAAAAGGCTTAGAATTAGGAATTCTTCTAAAGGTGTTAGATCAGTTCCCAATGTTCCCCTGTATGAATTCACAATTTTTTTAGATATCGTGAAACAAGTTGGAGTTGTTAAAAGTTTAGAATCTGACTTGAAATTGGCGTAATTATTGAATTTCATTGCAGTGCTTTATGCTTAAAGAAAAGATTGTAATAGTCAACACTTTGCTTGTCTGAGATGTCTGGACTTTGCAGGACAGTCTTTTTGTGGACTTGACACCAAAATGGGAAAACAACCAGGCCATCATTATTGGCAAGGCTGAGGTCATAAAACATGACGCTATCTGGCTGAGTGCTTGAGGGCTTCCATTAAAGCCTCCAAATGCACTGAAAATGATCCGCTAAGAGATCTGCACTACTGCCATATCAACAGAGCGTGGCAGTTTGGCTGTGTCAGTAATGGAGGACCCGTCTATTACTGTCCCGACAGTGTGGCAAAAGTTGATTATTGTCAGAAGACAGGCCATCCCCTGGCCTTTGTGAGGATGCGGGGAGACGATGACAGATAGAGTCTAGCCAACAGTGGGATGTGGATGAAAGTAGTAGGGCGATCTAATGTTTCAGAACTTTGACTCCGTTAACGCACATTTTGTTTAACACAGTTCCTCTTAGTGTGTGTCAATTCAATGGAATAAAGACCTTAAACACAACCTTGCTGGACTTTTGCTCACTTGAATGAGAGTGATATTTGGTCACCACTAAACCTTGACCCACTGGGCAGAGGCCATTGATTTGAAAGGGAGCTGTGTACACTGCATGCCTCTGTAAGCACAACCACTAGGCCTTGCCAAACAGTCAGGATGACACACATTAGCTTCAGGCTATTATTAATATCTGGGTCAAAAGTGATTTCCTGTCGGTGTGAAACCAGAAATGGACCGTTAATCTTAATGTCAAGGATAGTTGTATGTTATTAAAACACTATATAGGCCTACAGGTTCGTGCAAGGCAACATTAGGAAGGGCCCCTATCTCTGCAAACCCCATCCAGGCATGGTGCACACCGATAAAGGGATCAAGATTAAAGATGTTTTGGTGCATTCTGCGCAGGTGGCAGGAAGAAACCAGGAAAGGTTAGTACAGAAGCATTTCCAGAACCGTACCCTCATGAGAAATCTGCTGATGCATTACATTGCAAATGAAGGCTTCACTTCAGCCCTGGTAAATTAATCCCGCCTGTGACCCACAAGCCAGTGACCCATGCCAAGCTATAAATCTTCTGCCTCAGTTAAAAAATAACCCCAACATTCCTCAACAAAGTCATGGTGTCACGCGACTCACCTGACTCGAAGGCCGATCAATGGAAACCCCAATGCTCCAATTGGATTTTAAGATTAAATTGGCAAAAGACAGTTAATCATATGCACGGTATAGAATCTTTAAAGGACGGCTACTAACTGTGTGTGTGTGGGGGGGGGGGTGTGTAGCGTGGCGTATGAACACAACCCGGTGTTTTCCAGGCTAAAACTAGATAGAAGGAGCTGAAAAACTAGGTGCGTGTGACGCCGGCAGACGTGGCGGCTGGAGATCAGGGTCAGATGAGAGATGTTTTTGCAATCTTTCCCTCTCTCTCTCTCTCTCTCCCCCTCCCACTCTCTCTCACTCTCCATTGTCGTCACAACCTCTATCTGCCGTGCAACGTGTTTCCCTCTCTCCCCCTGTCCCTCCTCCCATCGCTCCCTCCCTCGCTGTCTCGCTGGCCCGCTTGTCTCTCTCACCGTCTTGTAGAGCAGTGGCATTTATCTGTGTTTGGTTTTTTCTGTCGGGGCAACATGACTTCCATGCTCTGCGGAGGTCACTGTGAGACACTTTTCTACAGTTACGGACTTGAGCCAGATCGGTCGACTACACCAAGTGCCGTTCACATACAGTTGTTCACCCAGAGTTGTTTCTAGGGGTGTGCTGCTGATAGGCCCAGAGCAATATGGCAATATAGGCCCTATCAGCACTGTATTTATTGATACAGTGTGAATGTGGGCGTCTTATCGGTGGACTTTTAAGTTGTGAGGAGGAACACGAGATTGTGCTTTCTAGTCAAAGTGAACTTTGCTATAGCTGAGGAGACAGGGTGGCACAGCTCTGGGACGCACGTCATGTCATCCTATTAGACAGCTTATTGATTGAGCTTGTAAATGGGTCATATAATCGGGGTGTGTGTGTGTGTGTGTGTGTGTGTGTGTGTGTGTGTGTGTGTGTGTGTGTGTGTGTGTGTGTGTGTGTGTATGTGTGTGTGTGTGTGTGTGTGTGTGTGTGTGTGTGTGTGTGTGTGTGTGTGCGTGTTCATGTTTCCCTGTTTGAGTGTGTGTCCCGGCCGCCACCAAGTCACGTAGAGTCTCCCTGACGGGGGCCAGTGTTCGTGCCTCGCTCTGTTCCAGCCAGCACACAGAAGGGATGGCAAAGGTTAATGATTAGTCCCATGTTCTCGCTGCATTCCGTGGGGGTGACGGGGGCATGGGATAGGGGATGAGGGGAAGGCAGGGGAAGAAAAGTTTCTAACAAGTAGTGCTTTGGGTGTATCTATCGGCTTGAAGCCCAGCCCCTGATAAAAGCTCTTAATCACGGTCCTTTGCTCCCAGGCCCGAAACATGCCATTGCCGTTCTGAGTGACTCAGACCCTCAACCTTTCGCCGTATTGTACTTTAGCCGTCAGGCTTCATCTTTTGTTTGCATAAGTGGGAGAGACTTTGGCCAGTTTGTTTAATTGGTGATGGACGATGACGTGAAAAAATCTGAAGTGGGTCAGTTGTTAATGTTTGACTATGAGATACACTGCTTTCAGTGGAACACTGGTGTACTGTTCCCATGTTCCTTCGAGGGGTTTAATATCCTTACCTGCTTTCAACACACTCTCATTTTTTTTTGTAATCGCCTTAATCTCCTCCAACTCTCTGTTCAATTATCTTATAATGTGCACCGTCACGCTCCTCTTATCTTCGTCTTTCTTGTCTTTCTTGTCGATCTATCTCCTCGTCTTTGCGTTCTTTCTCTCCCTGTCTCTCTTTCTCTCTCTCGCTCTCTCTCTCTCACTCTCTCTGTCTGTTGCTTTTCCGTCTTTCTCCAGGTCCCCCTGTTAGAGGTAGCTACAGTATGTGAGGAATGCTAGATCCTTAGGGAATCTGGAAATCCTGTCAGCAGTGCCTGGCTGCTCCTCACATTGTGACTTGTAGCCCTCTCGTACCCTTCTGGCAGAGGGCTCCATTGTCCTCTCTCTCTCACTTTCCCGCTTTGGTTTGCTTCTTCTGGTCCACCCTTTACGCAAACACCATGCCCATGCGGGCGTTCTTTAAACCACTTTGTGGAAAACTTAAAAGGTTAATGTGCCACATTTGCGGTCCCTCGGTTGCGAGACAAAACCACCAGAAACCAGATAGCAGTGGTTTGGAACCTTGTATGTCATTGCTGCTGCGACACTGGAATTTCCCTTTGGGGATTATTGAAGTACCTTTATCTTTTAGCTTTGACTTTTGCAACAGCTGTAGCACACAAAACCTGCAGTGTCCGCTTCCACTGCTGCCATGGCTTCCTTTGCTGAGGTATTGTCAGTTCACTGTCCAGTAAATCGACTTCCTGTATCTCTAGGTCTCATGGTGTCGTTCTATGTTAATGGTTTCAATTTTCTTTTTCTTTTTTTTCTTTCAATTCCATTAGCACTGTTTGTAGCACATGTTTTTCCACAAAAATAAGGGCACCAGATGTTGCTTTAATCTCAGTCCCTTCTCCCTCTCTCTCCCCAGCCTCCATCCCATTCTTCGCCTGTGAGCTGAAGGCGGTGACCACCTACAAGCGGGGATTCTTCTGCGGCGACTCCAGCATCACCTACCCCTTTGTAGAGAGAGAAGCCATCCCCGACAGCCTGCTCATCGCCGGGGGCATTGCCATCACCGGTCTTACGGTGAGACGCACAACAACACCCTTGAACGTCTGATAGTGTGGTTGTTTTTAATATGCTGTGGTGGAGGAGTTATCAGCAGCAAAAGTGTGGTTGGTCTGTTGCGTATTCAACCTTGCATTTATCTCTTTAATGTTTAGGTAAAAAGTGATATTTTGTTGGCTCTTTGTGCAAATTGAAGGTTGTTGATTCATGCCAGTCGGTCCACCGATACCTCGACGGCTCCTGACATTTCAAGCTCTCTAAACACGAGGTCTGGTCTGGACTCTCTGCTTAGGAGGAAATGCCCCTCACCCCCCAGACCTGTCAATCTCCGCCCAAGCCCCGCATAGTACCCTGCTTATATCCCCAAACTGCTGTCATTTTCGTTTGCACAAGAATGGTCAAACATTCAGCTTCCAAACGCCCAAGTTGCGAAACCCCTCCACTACAAAGGATCAGAGGTCGTCAAGGAGGAGCATTAGGTTTGGCGATGTGGGTGTAGTTTCTATCACTTTCTAGCACTCATTGTCCGATGTGACTAATTGCACCTTTAAATGTGTTTTTCATACCTTTTAATGTAAAATCTTTACCACACAGAGCCATAACACTTGAGGGTTGTACTTGACTTTTATTTCTTTCCCGCCCCCACTCCTAGATTGCGCTGGGCGAGTGCTACCGGGTGCGTTTTCGGGGAGTAAACTCACGGGCCTTCGTGCGGAACCAATATGTGTCGTGCCTGTACAAGGAGCTGGGCAGCTTCATGTTCGGCTGCTGTGTGGGCCAGTCGCTCACTAATATGGCTAAGCTGAGCGTGGGCCGCCTGAGACCCAACTTCCTGTCGGTGTGTAACATCACCTACGCGTCCATCAACTGCACCCCGGGGAGCTACGTGTCCCAGGCGCCCTGCCAGCAGCGTAGCCCAAAGTTGGTGGAGGAGGCCAGGTCAGTTACTGTGATGTTGTACATTTAGTGTGAACTGAAAGAGCAAATGAGTAATGCATGTCATCAATTTTTTTTTTTCTCCACCTGTTTTTAGGAAGTCCTTTTTCTCAGGCCATGCGTCCTTTGCCATGTACACTATGCTCTACCTGGCAGTAAGTTACACACACACACACACACACACACACACACACACACACACACACACACACACACACACACACACACACACACACACACACACACACACACACACACACACACACACACACATAAATAAATCTGGAATGTAACCTTCATACTCACCTGGACTCATTGTGCTTCTTGTGTAATTAGCGGAGAGAGGCCAAGGGAATATTAAAGCTGTTAACTTTCACTTTTGGGCTCTGGGAGTCCTGCACTCCTTCCCACGAAAGTAAAACACCTTTTTCACTTATGTATGAGACAGATAAACTTCTTGATTTGACTTGACTTAACCAAAGGTACACACACACACACACACACACACACACACACACACACACACACACACACACACACACACACACACACACACACGCACACACACACACAACAATTAGGGGCAAATTCACAAAAGGATTGGGAGCTTTTTCATACATTTCATACTTTTTTTTATACATATTATTCATACATTTGCCACACGATTGGCCCCTTTCTATGCAATGAGCCTCATTGCAAAAAACGTCAGATTCATAAGCACCAGCACTAATAGCAGTTAGGGTGAATTTTTTATTGTCTTCAGAGATTTGGTGGTAACAGTGCGGATTTCTCTGCGGTCAGTGCTACCTGTCAACATTGGGACTTGAAAATAATGGAAATTATTCGCCCGGCCGCTACGCGGGTAATGTTTCGCTGCGCGTAACGGGGTGACCTCGATGGGGTCTCTGCACAGATAGTGGCTGCAATCCATGCTGCTATTAGCGCCTGCAATCCATTCTTTGTGAATTTGCCCCTCAATGTTTTTGCATTCCAAGTAATGTGCTGTTACATACGCACACACACACACACACACACACACACACAAACACACACACACACACACACACAGTAATTGTGAGGGAGGAGCCCGATGGGAAGAGCAGCTCTAGACTGGAAAAAGAAAGAAAGAAAGAAGAACTGGCAGGGAGACAGGGTGGTTGTGTGTGTGTGTGTGTGTGGGGGGGGGGGGGTTACAGAGTGTTTTCCAAGGGGATCATGACTAGATGAAAAGACTGCAGACAGAAGAGGCCTTGTTGTGGATCTGGTAAGTGGGGGGAAGTAGGGGTGGCAGGCCTGCTGGGAGATGGACAGCCCTCCTTCTCTCACAGACACCAGCCCAACATCTCCTCATGTTCCTTTCTGTCCCCCTCTCTCACACCGACCTGGGTATATGGGGGGTTGGTTGAAGGGGGGCGACCACAAAGAACACATCACTGTGTGTAATGCGTTCACATTCTTGTATATTCCTTCTCATTAACCCTTGAATAACAGGACTGTGAGGACTGTGGCCAAAATGAAAACGCTCTGCGCAAACGAGTGAAGTGAAGCAGATGGCCTGATGACATTTCTAAAAGAGGAGAAACGTCTTTTAAAATGCCGTTAATAGATTTGATTCCTGCCTCAATTTGTGCCCCATCAAAGTACAGATGAGAGAGAGAGAGAGAGAGAGAGAGAGAGAGAGAGAGAGAAACACACGGGGGGTTGGACAGAGGGTTTTACACTATGTAAAAAAAAGAAAAAAAACACAACTAAAATCTCAAAAAGGTTCTTAAAACCCTAGGGGGAAAAACAAAGTGCCTCCGTCTCCACCATCACTCACTCCCCCACTCAGCTACACTCATGCAGAAGTGTTTGTACGTGGTCAAAAACACATTAATAATCTTCAGAAGCACAAGCGTGGCGGAACGTTTGGTCTTTCAGTCGACTGTATCCAGCTCCGCGGGGAGAATGTGTAGGACCTGTAGCTACATGCAGCGGAGCACAGCAAGCGGCTGCTCGGGCTCAGGTCAGGAAGAGTGACACCTGCTCTGGCTGGAGAGAGAGAGGGGGGGGTGGGTGGCTGGAATGTAGGCCACGTGGTTGCCCCCAGACAGACCTCCAGCCCCCTCTGCCTCCTAAACACGTCACGCCCGTTTGCGGACCCTCACATTTCCGTTCCCTGCTGCAGCAAGGGATGGAAGAAGGGATGTGGAAAGGAGGCTGAGGAGAAAAGTGCTCATGGATCCTGGCATCTCGGTGGTGGTGGTGATGTTGGGGGTTGTGTCAGTCTGCTGGGGCTGTCTAAAAGCCAAACATGACGTAAACACACCCTAAGATAGGGGTCTCAAACCAAAGGCTCCGGGGCCCAGGAGACAAATTAAATGCGGCCCCGTTAGAGGTTTATAATATACACTGTAATGTTAAATCTGAGCTCCAAATTATTTTTTACAATCACAGTGCTAATATTTTTACTTAATTAAAAAAAAATACTATATATATATATATTATTAGGAAATTCACTAATCTGCAGTGTAAAATATAAAAAATCGATTTGTTTCTCCATGATGTTCAACGTGGAGACAACTTGGCGCCCCCATGTAGCCCTCGGGTTATTTGAGTTTGAAACGCTTTCCCTAAACAAGCAAATAAGATAAGATAAGTAATAAGAGAGGCTTGGTCCTGGGGGTAAATTCAGGGGTTGCAGCAGCAGAATAAAAAAATAAATATATAGAAATATATATGTGTGTGTGTGTGTGTGTGTGTGTGTGTATATATATATATATATATATATATATATATATATATATATATATATATACATAATCGTTTTTTTAGTTGTCAATATGAACACAGCCATGATGCCTTTCTTTTTTTCTTCCTTTCTTCTAGTTCTACCTGCAGGCTCGGTTGTCATGGCGAGGAGCCCGCCTGTTGCGTCCGCTCGTGCAGTTCCTCCTGGTGATGATCGCCATCTACACCGGCCTGAGTCGCATCTCAGACTACCGGCACCACCCCACCGACGTCCTGACGGGCTTCGTCCAGGGGGGGCTCACTGCATACTGGGTGGTGCGTAGCAGCTTAAAAGGCTTAAAAAAGGCCCCAAACAGTCCTCCCCACCCGAAAGAGACGGAGTAGTTATCTCCCGCCTCGTGTTTGTTTCTGTTATGTCCCCCTCCTCTGGCTGACGATGTGTGTGGTCTCCCCCCCCCGCCCCCATCTCCCCAGGCCTTCTACATCTCCTCGATGTTTAAGCCCTGCGCCCGTCCAGACCTGTCCCCCGCCAGCATGTGCCTGGAGAGCCCCCTGTCCAGCCAACAGACCGTCTGCTAGCCAACAGACCGGCCGCCGTCCAGCGCCCAGAAGACGAGGAGAGCAGAGAGAGCCACGGCGTCTGAGTGGGAGGAGAGAGAGAGAGAGAGAGAGAGAGAGAGAGAGAGAGAGAGAGAGAGAGAGAGAGAGAGGAGAGAGAACTCTTAACAGAAGCATGTCCGCGGCGGCGTGCCTGTCCTCCGCCTCCGAGTGACAGCACGTGCACACGTCCGTCTAACACACTCACACATGTGAAACACGTAAAAGCACACTTGACTGTACAGCAGGTCCAACCCGTCCACTGAGAAGAACTAAGTCGTAGTAGTAATAATACAGATATATTTTTTATATTTGTAAAAGTAAATATATAGATACAGTATATATATGTATATCTATATATATCTATACAAATCCATTTTCTAGTGGAGTTATTGACAAAAGCTGCTAATACTGTTCATAATCCCCCGGTTTTAAGTCAAAAAGGGTTTTCCTCTGTGATGGATGCCTGTGGTCTGAATTTTAAGGATCACCCTTATCAACGCCGAGTGGCGCTGCGTGCTCTGGGATCTAGCGATGCACGACTTTGGGAACGATGCGTTGGTGGCGAACAAAAGGAGTCGGGAGTCGCCCGCAAACAGGGGGAGCGAGCGAGTGAATCCAGAAAATAATTACCGAGGGCTAATTTCTGAAGTCCGAGGCGATCAAAGGCGGAGGCGTTGGACCGCTTTTGCGCTTTTTTTTTTATATCCCACTGAAATGAATCATTCGGACGGAATCAAACGGTTTCTGTGAGAGTTCCATTGCCGGGGCTGAGCTGACTCTGCTGACCTTCGTCCGTCGTTCAGGGAGTCCTGCCTCGCTCAGCGGGCGTCACGCCCGCTCAATCAAACAAGCCAAGAGTCAGAAGAGTTGGAACGACTCTTCGCTGAGTGACTCGTCTAGAAGCAAGGGTTGTGCCCCCCCCCCCCCCCCCCACACACACACACCCCGGTGTCCGCCACCTCACGGACATGCGCCGCTCAAAAACGAGGGCCGAGCACCCGGGGTCGAGTGCTTAATATCCTGACTTTTTACGGGAACCGGCCCGCTGTTGGACAGACGTTACCCCGTGCGTTGACCTGGCCAAACCACCACCAAACCCTGCAGTATTTTGTATCGTAAAACTGTTTAATCTTTCCTCGGTTCACCGGGGACGTGATGAGGAGGAGGAATGCGTGTGTACACCCGTCCCCTTTCCGTACTAACCACTTAAAAACGCAGAGGCGTCTCAGAGGCAGAGCTTTGACTGAAACTCTGCGACCTTTGACCTTTTTTTTTGCCCCTGAACTCCTGCCTCTGTGTTGCACCTTGAACTATACCACTCTTCCCAGGGGAGAGAGGGGGCGTCCGCCCTCCCACGTGTCTTTATTAATAGCACTTGAACGTACATAGTGGAACATTCTAATTGTAATCCATATTATATATTTTATCTCGAGTTTAAATAATCAGTGTTTATTTCTCGTCTCCTATGCTATATATATATTTTTTTTTTCCTCCAAAATGTAATTATTCCAATTTAATGTAAATAGCATTGATATTTTATAAACCACACACAGAATTTCAAGTATTAGTGCCATTTCCTTTGGGACAGTTCTAAATGTTTGTGTTCGTGTCGTTCAGGTACGTTGTTTGTGTTTGTCTTAACTACTAGACTGAGCCACATATTGTGAGAAAGCTATATTTTTGTTTCCATTTATTGTTATTCATTTTGTTCCTGTCTGTGAATGCCGTGAAGGCAAAAAAATAACCACTGTACTCAACAAACCAAACAAATAAATTGAATGTTGAATATTTTTGTCCTATTTTGTCCATGATTTCTTTACGATATCTGCCCTGTTCAAAAACATGAATCTTACATTTTACTTTTTTATTTAAAAGGTATTTATTTAATTATTTTATTATATTTTAAAATAAGGGTAAGGGTATACGCTTTATTAATTATTATTTGTATTATTATTATTATTATTATTATTATTATTATTATTATTATTAATAATAAAGTATTTAATAACAGATTAATGCCCCAATTAATCCTATATTTTTTGACGTGTATTAAGTAACATGCAGACCTAGCAGCAAAAGGCATTTGGAGTGAAGTGATTTCTAAACCAAGCCCAGGCCAAAGCTCTTTCTCTGGAGATGCATTGGTCATGTGAGTTCAAATTGGAAAAAAAAAGCCGAACAGAAAAACAGTCAATTTTAATTCACATCGTCTTGTTTTGTCTTCCTTCCATAGATCTCTCAGAGTTATCCATTTTCGCCCCCGCCCCCGCCCCCCCAGCCGCTCCCCCAGCCGCTCCCACAGGCCTTTTGGAGTGCAACGAAGCATGATGGGCTGTTTTAGGGGGTAATGTTACCATGGTGATGGTCTGGCTAGATACCGGCTAGGGGAGGTGGAGGTGATTTCTTTTATTTCTTTATTCTCTCTCTCTCTCTCGCTCGCCAATCCACTTCCAGGCGGAGTGACACGAATGAAAAGCCACAGTGGACGGACGGGCGGACGGACGGACGGGCGGGGTGGGCTGGGGTGGGGAGGGGAGCTAAAGCTGCAGTTCTGGGTGTGTTTCGGGGGCACGGGTGGGGGGGGGGGGGGGTAATGGGGGAGGGGGAAAAAGGGGTGGGGGTGCAGAAATGAAACTGAAAAGGGAGGGAGGGCCAACAGAGCCGCTGGCAGAGCCCATGGGGAAGAGAAGAGGGAGCGATGGGCGTGGGGACTCGGGGCCGGGGAAGGAATGTGACGGTGGTTTTCGGGCCTGTTTTGTCTCATAATATTGTAGCTAAGGAAACGCGCCCCACTCCCGACGTACAGATAGATGTCTGTGCTTGTGTTGAGGGCTGTCGCTCGTCAGCGTCGGCGTCGTTGTTATTCTCGCGCGTCGAGGTGCGTGTTTGCGAGGACGCCGGCGCCGTCAAACCGGCGACGCCGAAAGGCGCCTTCCCGGCAGGGAAACCTCGGCGCTTCCCTTCGCTCCGGTAGCGGCGTTCGCGGAGTCAACCCCGAGCGAATGGGATCGGGATCCTTTAAATCGGGAACGACCTCGGCCGAGCAACTGGGCAAGTGCCGTCATTGAACGGGCGTCGCCCCATCGCCCCGTCGTCGGTTGAAGCTGTTCTATAACCAAAAGCTGTATAACCAACGGCGCAACCAGTAGACCACACACACACACACACACACACAACTGTGGAAAATCCAAGTGCAATTTTGTTATCAAAAAAAAAAAAATGCAATCCCTGATGTGCAATGTGTCAAAATATGTGCAATACACTTAGTACTACTGATTACTATTTATGGTGTGTTTTTCTATCTATTTTAAATTGTTCATAGTGCTTACCCTGATATGCTCCCTATTTTTCTGCTGTCACTTTAATGCTGCTGTAACAATGTAAGTTTCCCTGTTGTGGGACTAATAAAGCTCTATCTTATCATATTCTCTCAGCAACCGGATGGGTTTAAAAGATTCGGACGCCGATCGCTCGGGTGATCGGCTCCCGATGATCGGAAAAAAAACAAGCTCCGGCTTGAAACGGACGGTCCTCAAGCTGCCGCGACCGCGCCGGTGTCGACCTTGTGGCCATTGAGACGGGAGCGACGGAGCTCCGATCTCAGCCTGTGGAAGCCATTACCGCTGGCGCGCTCCATTGTTGACGGGGATGGTAAAAAGCGATCTCCGCTTTCTCCGAGTT
>NC_137205.1:18846243-18866243 GCF_960531495.2 Zeus faber
ATATGTAGTGACAAATAACCTCTTGAGTCTTGAATCTTGAATCTTGAATAATACATTTACAAAAAAAAAAAAGACAAAACACAACAAACCAAGTTTTTTTTAAATATAATATATTTACAAAAATGTGCAGATTTCATTTATTATATGAAATCTGCACATTTACAGCATGCAACAAGTAAACATACAGTACAGTATATACAGTATATACAGATATGAGGTTGTGACGTGGAACAAATACCTTCAGCTCTGATGCTTGAGTACACTTAACATCAATTAATATAAATGTAATACTTATTTCATATCAGCACTGTTTCCATAGGCCTTATTATTATTATTGTGTCCATGTGTAGGTAGATAGTAATGGCCGTCCTCCCAGGGAAACAGCTGGAATTACACAGAGCATTAAATAAACAGACGGTGCTGAGCTCACCATTATTACAGCCAACGCTGCAGAACATCGGAGGAGCCGTGACACGGCCCGGAGGGGGCCCGAGAAAGTGTTTTAAGCACTAAAGAGAGTATAGGAATCTCTCTCTCTCTCTCTCTCTCTGTCTCTCTCCCCGTCTCTATCTACTTTTTTCCTTGGTGTCCGTTCAACGGGGATATGCACAGAGCTGGCACAGTGCCCGCCATTCATCGTGTTTATGAACGAGACGAGGAGGTGTCTGTTATTATTTATTATTTTTTATTTATATATATATATATTTTCATTCCCGAGTGTGTCCTCACTGAGATTTACTTGGTTTCAATTCAATTTGGGGTTTGATGCGTCTGAAGGACGTGGGACCGTTTTAAATTGCACTTTAACGTTGTCTCTGATGTTATGTCCTTTTATCCCCTTTCTAGGGTTTTTTTATCCTTCCTCATATTTGCCTTTATATAACGTATTTTACGCCTCATGGAAAGCCTTTTGAATTGCCCTTGAGTATCAAATGGGGTATCAAAATAAACGTGGCTCGCCCAATTGTTTTTCCAATCGACTCGCGTTACCGGAACAACGGGAATACAGACTGAAGATGAGGACCGGTGCCAAAGTATGGTATTTGAATTATTTCGAGGAATGGTCTTGATAAATGAAAAGCCGAAAGAAGTATAAACGCGTCGACAGCGTCTCCCCTGGAGGCTGCCGTCCAACAGGTGGGCCGCGGCAGCTCCTGCGTGGGAGTGTTTAGGGTCGTTTGCCGTAATTGGTGAATGAGTGGTTTGACGGCGTCGCAGCTGCCAGGCTGCTCACCTCTGTTATCAGCAGAGAGCCACGGCCGCCGCGCTCCTGTAATTACACCCCCACCCCCTTCCCTCTGGTCGCAGCCGCCGCCGATGACGGCCGCCCGATCGGATCCCCGGCCAGGAAGTCGTCCCGCACCGCGATGAGAGACGATGACGGTGACAGATAGACATTCCAGGAACCTGGAAACCCTGGAGGAGACTGCCTGCCCGGACACGGAGCCGCCGCGCCGGGCTGTGTTTTTTAAATCCCTTAATTTAATCTCCGAAGCAGATTGCAGCATTGATAATGAATTTGACTTTTCCGGGGCAAAACAAGCCGTTCAGATTCTTAGCCATCGCGCCTTACGCAGCCGTGGCGGTAATTTCGCCATTGATGCCTAGTTTAAGCGCTTCCGCTCGGAAAAGCGAGTCTCGGCGACACTGTGGTACCGGGGACGTGAATCCAGACGGAGGAGTGGCCGTGGCAATGGACGTTATCAACAGATCAGCGCTCATTTTTCGGGAATAAGTTATTATATAAGGCGCTGTCACACACCTACAGTGTTCAGGCTGTTTGCACGCGCTCACCTGGTGTTTTGTTTTTTCTCCTCCTTTCCCCTTTATCCTCGCTGCGCACGCTCACCCAACTGCTCAGCGGTACAACACAACACCCCGGCTGTGTTTATCCAACAGCCGGGCTCGGCCAGGTGTGAACAGCGACGGAAAAGGGGCCTTAACCCTCCCACCCCCCCGACACGGCAGCGACAGACAGGGAGACTCGGGGGACATTTACGCCCGGCTCACCTTTTTCCCAAAGGATTTGCCGAGAAATAAGTTAGAGCCGGGGCCCGGCGTGACGCGGAGCTTGGGCGGAGAAACGGCAAAAAAATAGAAAAGAGAGGGTCGTTCTGACGCGCGGTTCTCAACATACTTTCACACGCATCCACTCGGTGTGTAGCGCATGTCGCTGCTTGCAAGTGCACCAGCGTGTACTTGTTTATGTGTGAGAGTGGTTGGCCCTGTGTGTGTGTGTGTGTGTGTGTGTGTGTGTGTAATCAGGGGGCGGTGTTAGTGATTCGGAGGCCCCCTGACAGGGGCCAATGGGAGGCCCTTCTCCACCCCACTTAATGCAGTGTACGGCTGCTAAACAAAACCCATTTTAAACAGAGCTCTTTTCAGCGAGCCAAGCCAAGTGAAGATTCAAACTGAGCCATTCAAACCCCTCTTCCCTCGCTTTGGGCCGTTTTTTGTTGGCGACTCTTAACCGCAGCGGCTGGCAGGCATAGCTCGGTTTAGTACTGGTGATAATCCTCGCGTCGCCCTGCAACAAGTTCACTGTTACTTTTGCTTATTCACCCGGCTGCCTTACGTTATGTCAGGAGTTGAGGCGACATACGTGCCTCTGGTCTGTTGTGCTGCGGGCACGGGCTGAAATAATAAATACTGTGAGTCGCAATTATTCTAATTATTGAGATAAGTATGGGATGTGAGTGATGCAGAGTGCCGATCCCTGGAGCGACAAGCGAAGACAGAGTTTTTAAGGGAAAAAACAACAACAAAAAAAACACACATAAATTTTCAAGGCCCCCTAGCGCACGAGGCACCGGGCAATTGCCTAACGATGCCACATGGAAAAGACCGTCTGTGTGTGTGTAATTGTGTGAGTGGCAGTATGAGAGCCACGCATACATACTGTGTATTTAACTCTGTGTGTGCGCGCGCACGTATGTGTGTGCGTGTGTGTGTGTGTGTGTGTGCCCGCGCATATTTATGTGTGTAACAGCAGGAATAACAGCGGGGCTCGGTGTGAAATCCTCATTGTTTCAGAGGGATTTATCCTTTACAATGCTGCACTTTATCGCAGGGCCAGGATTGCTGTAACAAGACACGCTCACCCCAGGTTCACCCTCTTTCGAAAAACTCAAGGCCCACACCAGCTACCAAGCACACCACAGGGGGAGAGCGGTGGAATGGAGTGAGAGTGAGAGAGCGAGAGAGAGAGAGAGAGAGAGAGAGAGAGAGAGAGAGAAAAGTAGAGGCAAAAAAAACCCAAAAAAGACAGGATGAGACACAGATCCCTCTCCCAGGAGGTTGTTGTTTTTTTTTTCAAGGGGAAGAGAGATTAATAAGGCCTGTCCGAGCCACTCTCCCTGATTGCGCAACGTACGTGACTTCACTCGGCGCACGTAGCCGGGTCGTGCATCACCGTACGGAGCATACCGATCACATGACTGCCTCCGCGAACCATTAGTGTTTCGTGTGTTTGTGCGTTAATCGACCCCCGGGGCGAGGGCTGATCTGCGTTCCGATCTTTGATGCAGGTGTGCGACGCGAAGGCGAGGTGTGAGGCGCCGTGTCTCCCTACTTTCATACGAGCCGCTCAGCGCCATCGAGTTAACGTGGTTGTGTGTGTGTGTGTGTGTGCGTGTGTGCGTGTCTGTGTGTGTCGGGGGGGGCCTGTGGTTTTTCGGGGGTTGAGGAGGGGAGTTGGCAGGCCGCAGAAGGGCAGTGATGGGGGGGGGGGCGGGGGGGGCGTGGTATTGTGTGAGGCTCCGTGGGTTCACAGAGTGTATTCATAATATTATTCCCATGCCATCTCCGCACCGCGCAGCTGTGGGGAACGTTCTAAGGGACTCGGTAATTCTCTTAAATAAGCCGCTCGTTATTCTGACGCTTCCCGCTGCACCGGTGCTCCGCGGCGCACATGTGTGAATGGGCGGACCAGGCTGGCATGGCGCTGGCTAGCAGGCATGCTGGGAAATACCCAGACGGTTGTGATTAGTGTGTACATCCGTGTGTGTGTGTGTGTGTGTGTGTGTGTGTGTGTGTGTGTGTGTGTGTGTGTGTGTGTGTGTTTCTGTTGGCACCCTCCCAGTAAGGTGTCAGTGTGGAGCTCGAAATGTGCCAACGCCATGTTGGCTGTGCCAGGCTGGGCGAGGAGGTCCCTTGCTGAGACCGACCAATGGGCCAGAGCCTTTGTGGCGGCCCCATCGGGGACCGGCCTTCCCATTGAAAACTCCCCTCCCCTTTGATCTTGCGTAATCGGAAGATCGGAACCGTATTTCAGTTTTAATTTAATGCTCTCCCGGTGTACCAAAGCCTTTCCCTTGACGTCGTTCCCACATTCTAAGGGTTGAGGTCATAGTCTGTTTGTTCAGATCGTACAGATAGCGCCACATCACGGCGTGATCGCGGTGATATTTATCCCTGCACGCCTCTTCCTTTTCCTCGTGTTATTTTGGTTCACGGCCCGCTTCTCAAAAAAAAAAAAAAAAAAAAAGGCCGTTGTGTTCGCCGAAACCGCCGCGGAGGTCTCGGCCGACGCCGGGTGCCAAGTGAGGCAGCGAGGCCGGAGGTGGCGCCATTGTCCCGGGGCCACTCAGGATTCCTCCAGCGTTGCCTCTGCTCTGGCTCAGCCCCGATCGCACAGCGTGTATTGTGTAAAACCGGCGTTAGTGCGTTGTGTGGGCAGAATGTGGTGGGCCAAGCCCCCCGCCCTCCTCCTCCTCCCATTCCTTCATACCGGATTCCTCCAAATTCCAGGGGAGAAAGGCTCAACCCTTCCATATCCTCCTGCCGTGAGGACCCCATCCTGGTGGGAAAGGGGAAGGGAGGAGGGCTGTTTATCCTTCAGCGCCGCTCCCGAGGACAGAAGAGAAGGGGCCGCCCCGAGTGGCTACAGGGGGTTGACGCGGGAGTGGGTAGGATTGTAATTATTTACCCCAACCCCCCCCCCCGCTCTGTATCTGTACCTATCTCCGCTGAGGGAGAGCGTGACGTGTTCCTGCGAGAGTGGGCCTCGGGACGAACGCGCATTCCCGGCTCTCCCCGCCTCCGTCTTTCGCCGTTCTCCTGCGTCACCCCGCTGCCTTCGCTCGGGTTGTTTACGCAGCCCCACGGTGGAGGGGCTCTTCTGGCGCTTCGGACTATTCTGCCTCCTCTGGCTCGGAGAGAGGGGAGAGGGGAGGCGGCAGGATATGCGTGCCTCGCACCGTTACTTGATATCTGTGGAAAATGGATCAGCTGATTGGACAGAGTCCGCCCGAGAAAACCCCCCTCCACATCCATCCCTTCATCCCCATCCCTCCCGGATCCCCGTCGCTCTCTCCCCGCCCCCCTACCCCCCCAGAGGGGAAAAAAAAAAACGAAAAAAAAAAAACAAAGAGGCGAGCCAAGTTTATTTAAACTTGTGATGCTGTCACTTCAAGTCGCTCCTCCCGAATGCGGGGAACAGGACGAGGCAGGAACAATAGTGCGCGGCGTCAAAGTGATTAGTTCTATCAAGGAAGTCTGGGAGGAAGCCTGCGCAGCGACTCCCTCTCCGCTGTTGTTCTCAGAGCGCTCTCACCGCTCGTCCCATTTAGGATTATTTTTGGTATTCATGCTCGGGACCAGATCTGGCGTCTACTCTTTGAGCTTTCCCGTTTCGATGAATATTGCCGAGGCTGAAAAAAAGCGCGCGGGGAAAATACAAAGGTCGGGGGAGGGAGGGGAAGGAAACTAGACAAAGTGGAAGAGAGAGACAAGGGGCCCATATTAAGTGACACAAGCGGCGGTCTGTGTTTTCTCGGTGGACCAGAGAAGATGCAGCCTAAATGAAGCGTGCTGCACCGCGGCGGCTCCTACTTTATCTCTGGACCCTGTGTGTGTGTGTGTGTGTGTGTGTGTGTGTGTGTGTGTGTGTGTGGGTGCATGCGTGCGTGTGTTTGTGCGTGCGCGCGCGCGTGCATGTGAATGTGTGTGCATGTGAGGTAGGGTAAGAGAGAGGGAGAAAGAGAGAGGGACAAGGGAATGACAGGGAGTCCTTTGAGAGCCCAAATACCATTTGTTCTACGTCTGTCCTCTCATGAATATGTAATTGGGGTTGGACGGCAAGTCTTTGGATCAGTGGACAAAATCCCAAATACAATAGAAACACGTTCAACAAATGCACAAATACACTTGCACGTTCTAACTAGGTAGCGTCATGTGCCATATCTAAATGTATGAAGTTGTGGTTTTCAAATTTTGGGAACAATCAAATGTCATATTTCAGCTGCCAATCATCCGCTCGTTCATTCGTTAATCTTGGTTTCAATTGTCAGAGTGAGGCCCACGCTCACTGTCACGACCAGGGAAGACATCTTTGCCTCCAAGTGGTCAGTGCTGGTTGTAGATTGAGAGCGCTCTCTAGTGGTTGGTGTGTGCAACTGCACGGGAGAGCCAACCTCAAGGGCAGTTGGCACAAAATTAGTTCGACAGACCTGCAGAAATCTGTTCACATCAGATGACGTCGGCGTGACATCTTATATACACCGCTCGAGGCATCAGTGTACCCCTACATTCCAGCGGTAACGTCAGGAAAAAAAAGAAGTTACGTTGAATTCAAGATGGACGTAAAGCCCTTTACCGCCGCAACAATTTTCGAACTTTGGGCTTTTCGGGTCCACTTTGAAAGGATGGGTTGATGGCATCCACTAACTCAAGGCCCTCAGAGAGGCAAGGAAAAATCCCCAAAACCAGAGGGAGACCTTGAGAAGGGCCATCAACAGTGCCAAGTGGCCATATACAGTATACTGTATATGTGACAAAAAGAACAGTAAAACAGAGTGATAGAGAGAGAGGGAAAAAAACCTTTCCAGTCATCCTTATGAATGCAGTAGACAAGTGAATTTGGCACTAAATAAAGGAGACACCAAGATAACTCTAAGGTCATACAATAGAGGCCAGTAATATATGATATTGCCTTTGCCAATGCAGTTTTAATAATAATAATAACAATAATAACGACAATAATAAAAGTAATAAAAATAATGATAATAGTAGTAATATAATAATTTTAACAACAATAATACATGTACTACTTCCTTCCGTGCCTTCCGTATCCCCCTCTTTCAAACTCCCTTGTTTGTAGTTACAGGAGCTGTTTTTCTTCTTGTTTATTTTGTATACTCTCATGTCTGTTAACCCTTCGTATCCCTCACAACAGGAGAGTGTTGTTCAAATATAAATAATATCACTACTGTATAGTGTTTTTTCTCGGTATATGGGAGCACTTTACTTCTCATTTTCATTTACTAAGGCCAGTGGGCACTGTTTTTATTCCTCTATTGTGCATCCTCGTGCTCTAAGGAGCCTTGCATGAACTGTTCATAATGAAAAAAAAGGCCTTCACCCAGCATGCTCTTCGAGGTGTGACTCATAGGAAGAGTGTTACACAACAGGTAGATATTATGCTCTATAGTATGCTCTATTACGACTCCTGAAAGATCTGAGGCTGAAGTACACGATAACGCTATTCTTTGAGCTAAGATTCGAATATTTGAGAGCCCAAGATCCATCATGTCACCAGTGCAGTTTATAGAAGAGGTAGAGTTTTAAGAGAGTTATATTTGAGGGCGAGAAAGAGTGGAGCGTTTGGAGTCAGAAACAGGTAGATCCACCAGAGCACCTTTGACACTACGGTAATGACATTTAAAGTTGAACTGTGCAAAAGCGAGAAAGGATGGACTGTCCGACCGTAGGATGCCAACAATCGTTGGGTTTCTTCAAATAACAGTGCATCTCATGCTGTTTTACATCAACTTCATTTAAAGGATATGCTCACTATTTCTCATTTCCTTTGAACGGACCTGAAACTATTAAACATTTTCCCTTGGACTGATAAAGACTGAAAACCAGTCAATCATCACAAGTAAAACAAGATTGATCTGACCTCAAAAGTGCATTTGAATCCATGCAATCTTCATCCATCTTCACAAGTGTGTATTTTTCATTTTGATTTTTTTACTGGGGAATGCACACATTTATTCACAAAGAGTTTAAGACGGGAGAGAGATGCGTGCGTGCGTGCATGCGTGCGTGTGTGTGTGTGTGTCCTTTTTTTTAATGGAGGCGGATGATCACTGTTAATAACATGCTGATGATTACAGTAGCTTCTACACCATGAGCAAGAGAGGTTCTGTAATGCAAAGGGAAGAAAAGGTTTTTTTTTTTTACACAAAACAAACAACATCCTATCATCTTATCCATCGGATCAGAGGCCCAGGAATTGGTCAATCCCGTGGCACCGCACTGAGACCAGTTTTATTTCTGTTTTGTCCTGTCGTGTTCGGGAATGTTTTGGGATGGATCCAGGAGGACAATGAAAGCGCAACAAGCAAGCCATAAATCTCAATCAGGATTTCACTTCCAATAATTATAACTGCAAAGAATAACTGCAATAAAAACAAACAAACAAAAAAAACAAAACACTAACACCTTAAAACAATCACCCGGGGAACCATCTAATATTTGGATGATTATTATTATATGTACCCCCATAGAGACAGAATACCTCAGGTGCCTGTAGGTCAGAATGTGAGCTGTTAAACACAATTACATGTTTATGGCTCTGTTGCAGGTTCCGTGGAGATAGTGTTATTTGATTAAGGGCTCAGCAGCGAACGCTGAATAGTGATAGGACACAGAACCAAGGCGATTAAACGAAGGTAATATCAATCAATAAAGATTTGGAGAGAAAAAAAGAGATTGCCAATTACTAATGTGAAAGTGTGATAAGCAAGAAAGCCTTATTGACAAAGAATTTTTGTAAAGTACTAGCTTCAAACAAAATGGTGAGGGAGGGGAACGAGGAAAAAACATGTTGTGAAACAGGAATCCAATCGGCATTGTGACCTCATAGCATTGTGATCGCAGTGTGGCGGCGTAACACTGGCATACAAAAGCAGCCAGACACACGTAGACAGTCAAATTACACCACAGACTGGGACTAATATCTCCTTCCATCGGCCTCTCATTGCCCTTAAGAAAGCACAATCTGTATGTTTATTTGCGTTATTCGTCTATGCATAAAGTGTAAGAGCTATGATAACGTGTTAACAGGCTATTTACTTCTGCATAGACTTA
Organism: Zeus faber; assembly: GCF_960531495.2. Lineage (NCBI taxonomy): Eukaryota > Metazoa > Chordata > Actinopteri > Zeiformes > Zeidae > Zeus > Zeus faber. The sequence continues at coordinate 18,855,337 of NC_137205.1, forward strand.
ATATACAATTCTTCTGCAATCCTTCCAGACTTTACCACTTATCACCCTCTGCCAGCTATCAGAGCCTGGCAGCATGGAGGACCCAGGGATGCGGGCCTGGCCGTGCCACCTCCCGGAGCCCGGCAGCATAGGGGACCCCAGGACGCCGGCCACCTCGCCCCGGAGCTGGGCAGTATGGAGGCCCCCAGGACATGGGCCTGACCGTGCCACCCCTTTGAGCCCGGCAGCGTGGAGTACCCCAGGATGCGGGCTTCTCCCTACCACCCAACTGAGCTCGGCAGTACGGAGGGCCCCAGGACGTGGGCCTGGCTGTGCCACCTCCTGGAGCCCGGCAGTACGGACGCCCTCAGGATGTGGGCCTGGCCATGCCACCTCCCGGAGCCCGGCAGCATGGGGTGCCCCAGGACACCGGCTGCCTCGGGCCACCTCCTGTAGCCCAGCAGTATGGAGGCCCCAGGACATGGGCCTGGCAGTGCCACCCCTTCAAGCCCAGCAGCGTGGAGGACCCCAGGTTGCTAGCATCTCCCTATCACCCCCTGGAGCCCTTAATCAGGGAGGACCCCGAGTCGCAGGCCTCCCTTACGTTGACAACGACCCCCTCAGCCACGGCAGACCCGGGGTCGAGGGAGCACCTTCTGCCAAACTCAGCATCTACGTTTGTCTTGCCAGGGTTGAACACATTCAAAAAACCCCTGAAAAAACGATGTGACAGAGTGAGAGCTTCCACAGCGCCACGGAGTGATTGAATCTCAAACTCAGTGAGGAGTTAAACCTGCTCACCAGATGGCTCACTGGGCAGGCGCTGGAGTATGTCCAGCGGGTCAGAGCAGTTCACGTAAACTACACAACCGCTGGCCTGGACATGGTGTGGCAATGGTTGAATCTGGTTTACGGCTCAACCGAGGCCAGCGAGCAGTCGCTCTTTGCAAGGCTATAAAACCTCCCGGGAATCCAGGATAGGGACTTTGGGCAGGAGAGGCACCTCCTGGATGTGCTCTGTGAAATAGAGTTGCTCAAGTGTGAGGGGTACTTGGCTGGCCTCAGCTACCTCGACTCAGCCAAAGGGATGGGCCCCATTGTTAAGAAACTCCCAGACAACCTCCAAGAGGCATGGACGATCCAGGGCGCAGACTACAAACAGACGCACGTGTCAGACCTGTCTTTCTTTTTGTACGTGGGTTTTGTGGTAAGGCAAGCAGAATTGCTTTTGGACCTAGTTTCCCCCTCTGGGATTCAGAGGAACCCCCAGCCAAGCCCTGGAAGATGAAGACCCATATGAGACAGAGGTCACAGAGGCCTCTGTCCCGGAGCCTAAAGGACATCCCTGTGAGGACCCCACGGCACAAGAGGGAGCAGCCCACTGTGTACACAAGTAAGACTAGCATTCTAGAAAGCGGACCGCCCGTCTATCTTCAACCATGTGAGAGTAGCATCTACATAAAAGAGAAGTTCCTAGGGGGACAACATGAACCGTGAGAAGATGTAGGAGAACCCATCTTAAACCGCTCAGCTGACGTGACAAATTCGCACCCTCAGTCGAGGACGGGGCTTTACTCAACATCATGCGGGGTCTTCAAGGAAGATGCTAACAGTTGGGAAAGCCCAGACTGCGTTTTCCCAACAATCGGCACCAGGCCATCAACAGCCTTATGTCACCTCGCTGGACTGTAAACAAAGAAGCCAGAGATGAAGGACCACTTTGTGGACTTCGTGAAGAAAATCTTTAGCAGTGGCATGGCCACGGCACTTCTACGTAGACGACGGGTTGAAGTCATTCGCCAACGCAACCAAGGCCATCACCGTGCTGAAAATAACTCAGAACATGCTGGCCCAGCCCAACGTCACACTCCACACGATTGCATCCAACGGCCCTGATGTCTCAGGGGATGTCCCAGGGGAAGACCTTGAATTCGATCAGGACCCCGTCCCATGAAACGCAGTCTGGGGCTCGGTTGTGACCTGCCCACCAACACCTTTGACTTCCGTGTAGCAGCCAATGAAAATCCTTTCTGTGGACTGTCAAGTCTATTCGACCCTCTAGGATTCGCCGCACCTGTCAGCATTCAAGGGCGCGCTATCCCAAGAGAACTTCCTACCAACGGTGACGAATGCGACGCCCCTCTAACGGACAAGAAACAGGAGGAGTGGCTGAAGTGGAGGAACTCACTACAACATCTTCAGGGGCTGAAGACCCCTTGGATGTACACATCATTGCCGATAATGATATTGTGTTTTAACGATCCACAATAGAACTGTGTGAAATAGTAACTCTACCCACTGAGCTGTGACAGCAAGCCAACGTTGATATTGATCATTGCTATCGATCGCTGAGATCAATAGCAAAGTGCAATACAAACATCTCTGACGACTGGACTTCTGACGGACAGAGCCTCTGAGATCATTAACCGACATCCAGAGGTCCAAATTTGGCCCAAAAACACAGAGCTCTATATTCTGTCATTGATGATAAAAAAAGATAAACCAACTCCTACCAACTCCTCTGCTTCTGGTTGCCTGTTTGGAGACAAAATTGTGTTTTGGGAGGATCTGTGCAGCTATAGTCGAGCTACTGTAACTGCAAAACCAATGCAGGCGTGACGGTTTTCTCCTTAAATTTACACTATCCTATGATCAGCACAGCCCCGAGTGGCTAATCTGGAGGAGGGGGAAGATTCCCGGTGGGCCTCTGGTTGTTGGGGCCAGTGACAAGGCAATAATTAAAATATTATCATCGCATTTACAAGAATTTTATCATCCCTATACTTGCTGCAGTGCCAGACACTGCTGTGTTTCACCAGGTTCTGAGTGTGTCTCACACATACACACACACACACACACACACACACACACACACACACACACACACACACACACACACACACACACACACACACACACACACACTGCTACTGACACGCCCCCGCAGGATGCTGAGAGGGCATGAGAGTGGCCCTCCAGATTCGGAAAGTCTGGACACTACGGAAGAGTGTTGCATTCATTCAGGGAATTAATTTATTCAGCTGGTTATAACGTTATAACGGAACATTCGTCCGGAAATCTGAAGGGAGAGTAGCTTACCCAGAATGAGGTGAGGACAGCGGCAGCGTTGAGAGTCTGCTGCTGTTTCACGTATTACAACACGTATTAGGGACTGTGGTGTGGGGATGGTGTGGTTTGAGCTGCCACACCTGTCCTGGGTCTAGGTAATTGGGGCCCCGGATCAGAGTGGCTGCATACCTGTTGCTTGTCAGTTGGTCTAACGAGCAACAGGTAAAACCCCCGTCCCCACACACACTCAGGAGAGGCCCTGTCATGACAGCTTGCTCCTGGGCTTGTTCCACTGGCCACCGTCCTTCCGCCCACTCTCTACAATAAACTGTGAGTCTGAAACCCCTTCGTCTGAGTCTCTGTGCCGGAGGTCCCTGAAAGTGCCACTTGGGTGACGTGTGGCAGGAGAAACAGCCACAGGCACCGTCTATAAATGACATGACTCCATTTTAAAGATCGATAGCTTTTTTTGTCATATGGATGAGAGCACCCAAACTAAGTCTATATGCTTCTGAGATCTAATCTACATTTTGCACAGCCTTTTAATTTAAAAATAAAAGCTGTTTTTTATGAAAGTTCAATAGTTCAGGTCATGGGAACACTCTAAGTCGACATAATTTTCTAGTTCTTGACCTAGAATTCAAAATAAAGGTCTTGAAAATGTTGTTTTCATATCAAAAGGCTGTGCAACATGTAGTTCATGCGCTATTATCACCAAGTGCGAGTGTTGCGATCAAGTGCGAAGTCTTGAGCACTGAACACTTGAAGCCATGAAAATGAATTGTAGAGGTTGTACAATTGCTGTTCAAAGCTAAAGATGTAAAACTGTCAATTTTGTCCATTATGGAGTGTAACCCCCCACACCATCCCCCACCCCCCACCCAAGTGGGCTGGTGAGCAACATGAAACTGCCGGGCTGAAAATGAGCCCCACTCGGCCCTGCATCAGCATAAAGGGATTTCACCTCAGAAATTGGAGGTGAAAGCATGTACAGTGTGTCAGGCGAAGCCAATGCTGAATCTCACGAGGCTCGTCCGAAAAACCTTCCCCCTGCTGGTGATAACTCAAAGAAGGGGAGAAAGCAATAGTGAAAAGCGATGCGCAGTCGGTAAGGTTGTTTAATTTGGAGTAAACGTAGACCAAAACAATGAGGGAAATGCTGCCCAAATAGCCACAAAGAGGCTGTGGATCCTTAAAACCGGAAATATTCATTGGAAAAGGGGACTTGCTTTTCCCCTGCTGGCAACAACTCAAAGAGGGGATGAGAAGCCTCGCACGGTTGATGTTTTTTTTTTTTTTTTTTTTCCGTAGAGGTTGGTAAGATTGAGGTAAACATGGACCAAAACATGGGATGAGGAGTATCTTGTATCTTGTCGTCCAATATGCAACATCAAGCCCCAACATGAGGGACAGTGAATGGACTCCCTGTCAATAAACAGCTCTGGCAGGTAAAACCATCTTCATCATTTCAAAGTATAAATCAAATTTAGCAATGCGTGAAAAACATTTATATATATTTTTTCCATAACACAAGTTGACACTACAGCAAAATCTCCAACTGCAAAACTGAATGATTGGATTCACCTCGCAAGTTGGCCTCTCTCTCTCTCTCTCTCTCTCTCTCTCTCTCTCTCTCTCTCTCTCTGACAAGTGTGAAGCTGCGGCGACCCACTCAATAACTCTCCTCACGGCGGTGATCATGAACACACACTAAACTCCCAAAGCAAAAAAACGAAATTCCGGGATGCGTTTCCTGCTACAGAATCGCTTGGCGGGGGGGCCTCTTTGATTTTTGGCAAAATTCGATTTTGTGATTTAGGCCAATCAAGTTCCATTTAGCCTCAAAGTAGCTTCCTCCGACGGGCCAATCAGGTTCTGCTCGGGTGATTGAAGGTAATTTTCCTTTCCTCGTCTTTTGCAAAAAGCATCATCATCAACGCAATGACTTGTGGGATGCACTTTGCCTGAGGGTAAGGTGCATAAAGTGTGGATTAAGCGGCACACAATTACATCAATGCATTAAGACCCTCATGATGCATGGAGGCCATAGAGCTGCAGTTTTCAGATGCGCCCTCGGTCTGAAGTCATGTGCTTTCCGTCTCGTTTGAAGGAAGGAGCAGGAAGGCCTCAAGTGAAACTCTCCTGCCCCTACATTTGGATTTCTTTATTTTTTCTGACTGACAGCTCTTCTCGAATATTCTGCATCGAGATTAGAGTAACCAGAATGAGCTCATCATATGAGGCGCGCAAACACATCTACCGCGGAGTTTCGCTCTTTCCGTGGCGTCTTAATCAGGCTGGTGGTTACTCTAACATCCATGTAAATGGTGCATTCTGGGTAAGGTCTTAACCATGATAAAAACCCATGGGGCCGAGATATGAACGAGCGTCGAAACACGAGACTCCGCTGCCGTTTCACACAGAGCAAACCGTTATGACGGTATCTGTGTGGTTACTCTCGACGTAATTCTGCCGATTATTATTTATCTGACGGGGGTCTCGATCGAATCTGGAACGCGGTGGAAGTCGACTGTTTGACTGTGTTCTTTTTATACGTATACGTGACTGCAAAATAGACAGCAAACCATGCAGCAAAATGATACCATTCAACAGTCACTTGATGGTGGGACCGATTTACAGAATTCTTTGCGCAAATATTTAATATAACCACTTTGATAAATGGGGTATCAATGGGAGTCTATGCTGAGTGCAGCTGCTGCCAAAATTTGATAAAAGACAGCCAGTAAATGCGTGAAAATAGAGCTTTAGTTTGAATCTCCGACTTTGGGCTTCTGTACCTGGAAGAAGGAAGATTCCAAAATGAATGGAACGAATGGAAAAATGGAGCTTGACCATTTTTCTTTTGAATAGACAGACAGACAGACAGACAGACAGAAAGACAGACAGACAGATAGACAGTTAGAAAGATAGATAGATAGATAGATAGATAGATAGATAGATAGATAGATAGATAGATAGATAGATAGACAGATAGATAGATAGATAGATGGATATATGGATAGATGGATAGATAGATAGATAGACGGACAGATAGATAGATAGATAGATAGATAGATAGATAGATAGATAGATAGATAGATAGATAGATAGATAGATAGATAGATAGACTGACTGCACCTGGAATCTTGACCACAAGGGGGTAGTAAACAGTCAAACGTTTATGAAAGAAGAGAGAGAGAACTAACTATCAAATCAATGAAAAGGATTCCTCCAAAAACGACTCTTTTTCAGTGTCGAACAGATTCTTCCAATTATTTTTATTTTGTTTGCTTATTTTTTTCTTCATGACATCACTCAGCTTTCCTCACTTACCTAGGATATGATTTGGAATGTGACAGAACCTGGAAAAGGATTTTCCTGAAAGTCCGCTTTTGGCGGGTGGGGCTGGACGTGCACGACAACAACCTACAACCGGCAGAACCACGCCCTGACCCGCCGCAAAGGAGAGCAAACACCTTCTGAAAAGGAAATACGTTTTCATTCGTTCATTCATTCATTCATTCATGCATTCATTCATTCATTCCAAATCAAAGACTGAGTTTAAGATTTCCTAAGATCGCGTCGTAGGTGGCGTCATGCTCTTAAAGGATCACTGACCTGGCTGGGTGTTATCTCCTTTAGCGAGCTTGTTAGAGGTCAGTGTGAAAGTGTCTGCACTGAATGTTGACGAGAGGGGTGACCGAGTGGTCAAGGAGAGAGAGAGAGAAAGAGGGTGAGAGAGAGAGAGAGAGAGAGAGAGAGAGAGAGAGAGAGGGGGTCGACAAATTGTATATTGTTATGTATGTTTTATGTTTACAATAATTCATATTCAATACCGCCTGAGGCTCAGAAAGCGCCGTTTCATCAACAGTATAATAAACTGTTATAACCGCCATATTATGGTGGTTGGGAAAGCATCATTTAACCCTTTGGGGGCCGGCATGTGACTTAAAAACTTTGGATTGGATGTCGGGGCGTTGACCTTAAAATGGTCGGGAATCCATGACTTACTCTACCCTCCACAAAACACATTGTTTTCATACACCTTTCTTATTGGTTGGTGAATCATGTCTTTGATGCAGATTTTGCATAAAACCCCGCCTAGAGAATATCCAATCTCGGCATATTAATTGAAAGATAAATGACGATTTTTTTTTTCTTTTTGTTAAATTTTTTTTTTTTATAACATAAAACATTGGTGCCTTAATATGGTACCTCTCCTGTCTTGAACAGTCATTTGCATATGGAGACGCTTCAGGAAGGGGCAGCCGTGTGTGTGTGTGTGTGTGTGTGTGTGTGTGTGTGTGTGTGTGTGTGTGTGTGAGAGAGCGCGAGAGTCTCGCAAAGCAAAAGAGGCCATATAATTACAAATGAAGACGCTCTGATGCACATCATAATTAGAGAACAGCCAATTAGTCAGCCATCACACTCCACAGTGGCTGGGATTATGAGCAATCAAGGAAACAAAAGCCCATGGGAGTTATCGTCAAACACTGATGACACCGTATCAGGCGCGACAAAGTTTCTGGGGGGATGGAACGGTGGCGGAGCTGCCATAACCCCGTCGCCTGGATGGAGCATCACAGGCGCGCTCTTAGAAGATCACTGGCCTGTCTGGATAATTGTTTTCATCTCACGCTGCGATAAAAAGTGCTGATAAAATGTTAAGCGGTACAGGCATAGTAAAGCGGAGCGCGTTATTGTATCGAGGAGACGCTAAATTATACTCACACGGCAGTTATTAAAAGATTAGTACGTCAGAAATCCTCTGGGCCCGGGATCTAAACGGGAGCCCGCACCGCGCGGACGGATTAATTAACCTTGAGAGACGCCTTGAAACGCCGGATCCGGCTGAGCCGAGTCGTCTGCGGGAGTCTGCGCGCACGGCGTGGACACGTGCCGGCGGTCAAGTACTGATTCGGGGAAATAAAAACCAAACGCCTTCACTTCATTAGCACGGCTTCACTCTGATCCTCTCCCCCCCCCCCAAATGTTTTGTACGAACCTCGGACTGATTTACGTCCGCTTAGAGTTGGGCTCCTCAACGCAGGGTTCTCAAATGCCGAAAGTTATTAGAGCTATTATGGCCCGGCGGCGGTTTGTTTTTAAAACAATCCCAATTCAATAGCCGGGAAGGGTTAAAATCGTTGCTCTTCATCGACAATTCGTCGGCGTCGTCGAGCATCGTTGAACCCTCTGAACCCGTCTCCGCCGCCACAGCGTCGAGAGGACGCGTGAACTCCGTTCATTTCGAATGGAAGGGGCGCTTCAATCGGCGTGACCGTAGCCACGGCAACACAGCAACTAACGTTCAATACGTCAAGTGAAAGGTGCCGTCGCAACTGCACAAAATGGGCAGAATGGCGCGGCAGAAGCTGTTTTTCAAAATGTAATTTTCAATAATGCACCGACTGGTTTTAAGGCTTTGTGTCAATTTAGAGGAAATCACGAGCCTTGCGATGTTTTGTTGAGGGCGGTTGCGGCGGCGGCGGCGCGTGGCCTAACCGTTGGACGGGCGGGCGTCGAGAACCCCTGAGTCAGAGCGTATGAGCTGTACACTTTGGATTTAAAACTGATGCATTTTCTATCCCCACCTTTTCGGCTGGTTGCTTTTCCACGAGCGCTCCTGGTATCCATCATGTGGCAGGACGCTCGTGTGGTTCAATACGGTGCTGATTCAGAAGCGTCACCGGGCTCCTGGTGCAAATCAGACATTTTAACGCGGCGCCATGCTCATACAGTGTAACCCGCAGCTCAGCCCATGAATAAATCATAACCAGTGTATTAGTGCTCAAAGACTTTTCATTTTCGGTTTGAAAGACGAGCCTGGTGTGTGGAGGTTTATATGCATATGGCGCCGCGGTCGGATTAATAGTAATTTCCACAGCCTGATTTGCTTTTATCGCAAAGACACATGCACACGCACACAAACATGCATATTGGTCTGTACATTAACACACACACACACACACACACCCACACACACACACACACACCACTGTGGTATAAACCCAGATAAAACCCTGAAGCGTTGACTCTGTACATTATGAATAGTATTTTTTTATTAATATGTGCTGATACAGGGTTGCTCCAACCTGTGATGACTGAAACACTCACAGACAATCGTCCCCTTTGGCCCAGACAGCTGTCAAAGCAATGACCGTGACGAAAGAAAATAAAAAGAATGAAAAATAAAGTCAAACAATCGAATATCATTCCTTGAAGTTGAAGAAAAATATAAACAGGATCAAGGTTTTGTTTTTTTGTTGTCGTCGTCGTTTTTTATTATTATTTATTTTAAATTTTTTTTTCTTTTACATCAACCTATGTTTACAGTTTTGTCCCAGCAGTACAGGATAAAATCAACAATGTCATAGAAAAATTAGATGAGGCCCGGTTAGCGGTGTTGCGCGCCAGACCCCGCAGGAGGCGTCTCATTGTTTTTTAGAATCACCACGGCCGGCCATTTACAACACCATGCGAGTCCCCAAAGGCGTGCGTGTCAATGGAAAGATCTGCCAATTCGACGGTGACACCTTATTGGACACGGGCATGCAGGCACGGTCCAGCTCTGTGAGAGTAAGTCCCGGGATAATGAAGAAATACCAAATAAGCATGCCGACAGATAAGGGGACGGGCGGGTTTTGACGTCGGCCTGACACGACCGCACAGTGTGTGGATGCTGTAGAATGCTGTCGAACGGCAAAAGCCCTAATAATGTCAATGTCCACGGGAACCAAAAACAGCCGGACCTGGTAACCAGACGGAGGCTGTCGAACCGAAATGTGCATGTGAATGAGCGGATATGTGTCTTTTGGTTTTGGACCAGGGGCCCTGTAGGTACCGTAGAACGGGTAGATCCCATCCTACCGGGAAGAAGCCCCCTCGTGGTTGGTCTTGACCCTGTGCGTCAGAGATGGGTCAGCCCCCGGCCGGGCTCCGCGGACGGTCGCGCGACACAAATAAGAAACAGCACAACTCCCCCGGCACTGGGTTCACGCTGGAACCCCTACGTATTCTTAAAACTATCGTATAAGGTACCATATAATAGCCATGTTGACACATAACAAGAGAGCGATAACAAAATAGTACTACTTTATCATTGTTTACATTTGCCTTTTAAAAATCTCTATAGGAAAAAACATTTCCCCGTCTAAAAACCTCCCTTTGTTCGTCTTGGATGTGGCAGTTGATTTTTTCTTCTGAAATCAAATAAATGATGAGCGTACCATTTTTCCTTCTCCACACACACACACACACACAGTTGATTTCATTGCAGCGTTGGGTTTTGCAAACGTAATGTAGCTGATCTCATCCGCCCGGCTTGATCAATTTGAAACGGTAATGTAATAACCTCTGGGCTCCCGGTCGCCAATCGTATAAGGCATCCCAAACCGTAAAAGCAGTCCTTGTGTCCTGCGTTTCCTCCAGCGCAGAGCCAATTCTCATCCCTCACGCTCGCCTCGACCCCCGGAGAAGGAATTTACGACAGTCAGTCGCTCCAAAAACAATGCCGTCCCGTACTGCGCGGCCGCTATGGGAGAGCCGCGGTGACCTTCCGCCATCGCCGGTGAACCCACACAGCACTAACGCGGGATTCGAAAAACGTGTGATCGAAAAACCCCAAAAAGAAAAAAAAAAAGGAAGAAGCGATCCGTCTCCGGGAGGGTCAACGGCGGGTCAAGTGGCTGCCGGCTGACCGATGGAGACCTCCGCTGTCTAATGATAGGGCGAGAGCTCCTCCAGATCGCTCTCCGCTGACGCCCAGCTGCAGGGGCGGGACGCGCCGTCCGAAGGGTTACAGCGCCCGACCTCTAAAAAACAACTTCTGAACCCCGAGAACCGCCAGGCCAAGCGTT
>NC_137205.1:18871243-18901243 GCF_960531495.2 Zeus faber
TTCTAAACACAGACAAGGCAAGGTTCCAGTGTTATGATCCATAGCTCTGATCCATGTGTGGAATAACACTGTAATAACTTTGTGATAATATACCAATCATTCATCACTCATATATACAATATACACCGTGTTCCAAATTATTATGCAAATTGGATTTAAGTCTCCTAAACATTACATTTTTTGTTTTTTGATTAAACTCATGGATGGTATTGTGTCTCAGGGCTCTTTGGATCACTGAAATCAATCTCAGACAACTGTGATAATTAGTTTGCCAGGTGAGCCCAATTCAAGGGAAACTACTTAGGAAGGACGTTCCACATTATTAAGCAGGCCACAGGTTTCAAGCAATATGGGAAAGAAAAAGGATCTCTCTGCTGCCGAAAAGCGTCAAATAGTGCGATGCCTTGGACAAGGTATGAAAACATTAGATATTTCACGAAAACTTAAGCGTGATCATCGTACTGTGAAGAGATTTGGCGCTGATTCAGAGCACAGACAGGTTGGTGCAGATAAAGGCATAATGAGGAAGGTTTCTGCCGGACAAATTCATGGGCTTAAGAGAGCAGCTGTTAAAAATGCCGTTACAAAGCAGCAAACAGGTATTTGAAGCTGCTGGTGCCTCTGGAGTCCCGCGAACCTCGAGGTGTAGGATCCTCCAGAGGCTTGCAGTTGTGCATAAACCTACTATTGGGCCCCCCCGAACCAATGCTCACAAGCCGAAACGGTTGCAGTGGGCCCAGAAAAACATGAAGATTCATTTTCAAAGTCTTGTTTACTGATGAGTGCCGTGCAACCCTGGATGGTGCAGATAGATGGAGTAGTGGATGGTTGGTGGATGGCCACCATGTCCCAACAAGGCTGCCACGTCAGCAAGGAGGTGGCGGAGTCATGTTTTGGGCAGGAATCATGGGGAGAGAGCTCGTAGGCCCCTTAGGGCCCCTGAAGGTGTTAAAATGACCTCGGCAAAGTATATAGAGTTTCTGACTGACCACTTTCTTCCATGGTAGAAAAAGAAGAACCATGCCTTCCCTAGCAGAATCATCTTCATGCCTGACAATGCACCATCTCATGCTGCAAACAATACCTCTGTGTCATTGGCTGCTATGGGCATAAAAGGAGAGAAACTCATAGTGTGGCCCCCATCCTCCCCTGACCTCAACCCTATTGAGAACCTTTGGAGCATCCTCAAGCTAAAGATTGATGAGGGTGGGAGGCAGTTTGCATCAAAACAGCAGCTCTGGGAGGCTATTCTGACATCCTGCAAGGAAATCCAAGCAGAAACTCTCCAAAAACTCACAAGTTCAATGGATGCAAGAACTGTGAAGGTGATATGAAAGAAGGGTCCTATGTTAACATGTAACTTGGCCTGTGAAGATGTTTTTGATTGAAATAGCTTTTGATTTCAGTAAATATGACCTCCTAATGCTGCAAATTCAACAAATGACCATTTTAAGTTCTTTACAACCTATAAAATGTTTTGAAACTCTGTTGTGCATAATAATTTGGAACAGTGCATTTTGAGTTTTTTATTTTTGAAAAAAATACTGTTACCACTGGGAGGTTTGTTCAATAACATTTGAATTATACCCTAACGGTTGATGACTTGAAAATTATACACTGTCATTTGCATCGACTATTTAGGAAAATAAGAGAAAAAATCTCATTTGCATAATAATTTGGAACGCCGCGTATATTTATATACCTTTGTCTGTTCTGTATATTTTTACATATTTGACATTTTCTGTTCTTTCTGTTCTTGCCTTTTTCTTTCCCGACGGTTACAATTTTTAATGTTATTTGTCTTGCAGCAATGCACCAAACCCTCACCATGACGAATTTGTTGTGTATGAAAATGTGCTTGGCCGAATACAATTCTGAATCTCATTTAGGCCTTCAAGGGCCACCGCGTTATGAGCTAAAACAGAAACTTTTCTCAGGTCTGAGCTCAACACGTTTACCGTCTCCGCAGAATCAGAACAGCACATCGGGCGCAGTGCATCGGAGTTCGGTCGATTGAGCCGCGTAAGTTAGGGCGTGGAAACATTTTTTTTAAACATTTCGATTCCTTCAACCACACAGCCCTCCACGACTCAGGCTTCAGTCCAAATATCCAATGGAATTCACTGTCGGGTTGGTAGCAGAGAAAGTGGTCTTTACTTCCTATTCATCTGGCATTTTAGCTTCCTGGACTTTCCTGCAAATGCCTTTTATACTCAGCTCTTTCATTTGGACGGCGGCGGTATTGCGAATAATGACCTTACGCGGGGCGCATATATTAACCGGAACTTTATACTGCGCGCAGCGGCACTTACTTGGATCGCGAAGGGTTCCTGGCGTCGGGGGAATCCACGAGGGGGCCGCAAAAGAGAGAAAGACGAGAAGGACACGAGTCAGTTTGATCACCGTAGGATTTATACGGTCGGGGGAAAAAAAACAAAAAAAACATTTGAAAGGATGCTAAAAAAAATCTCCCTCCCTCCCCTTTAACCATCCGTCTCAACTTTCTCACACAAACATACCTCCCCCCCACACACACACACACACGCACACAGACCCACGTTAAAGCAAATGATCCGTCTGGTATGCTCGCTCACTCCCTCTCCCTGTATCTTTGACATATTATTTCACCATCGTTCACACCTAAAGCCAAAGGAGAAATACTCTGGATATTTATTTACCACTGTCAACCATCTCGTTATATACATAATTCATGTGCCTCCCTGTAAAGTACCAGTAATATTTATTTTAGCTGCTGCCTTCAACGCGGCCGAGATGTTGTGATTTTTCCTCCGAAAAATTGCCGTGCGTACAGCAAAGCGGGCCGAGACCAAAACAAACCCAAAAGCGAGGGAGCGCGCGAGTGTTAAAATTTAATGGGGTATGATTTTAATCATGTGTGGGGGAGGTAATTAGGGATTCTAATAAAGAGCCCTTTCTCCACTTCCTCGCACCCTTTCTCGTCTAAAATTGTCCGGGCTGCCGAGCCCGTGGCTGTCAGCGCTGACGCATTGTGCCGAGAGATGGAGAGAGAGAGATAGAGAGAGAGAGAGAGAGAGAGGGAGAGATTGAGAGGGAGAGAGAGAGAGATAGAGAGAGAGAGAGATGGAGAGAGAGGGAGAGATAGAGAGAGAGAGAGGGAGAGAGAGGGAGAGAGAGAGAGGGGTGGGGGGGGGGGGAGACAGAGAGGGAGAGATTGAGAGAGGGAGAGAGAGGGAGGCCTTAAAATATTTAACATGGACGATGTCTTAAATTTCAAGTCGTCCGACACCAGCGCCCTGATGCGCTGCCGTGCACTCTGTCAACTCTGACCAGCCACACACACACACACACACTCCCACACACACGTGCGCGCACGCACACACACATAGACGCACACACACACACCACATAAATATGCTACCAACACACTCGCTGTTTTATACACACACACACACACAGACACACACATACACACACAAACACACACGCGAACGCAAACGCAAACGCACACACACACACTTGACATGAATACGCTACCAACACACTCCATCTTTTATACACACACACACTCAGCTCTCTCCTCCACTCCCGATTTTCCATTTGTTAGACCTATTACCGGAGCGTGTCTTACTAAACACCAGAGGTGAAAAAGAGCGAAGTGCTGAAAATCCTGTAGAAATTTCGTGGAAGTTTTGTAGAAGTTTTGTAGAAGTTGTCATGAGGAACATATGTTTATGATTCATTTACTCAAAAAGTACTGAAGTAATTTACTGATCCAGGTACTTGTTTCCACCTTTTCTATTGGGGGGAAGACTGTCTTTTTGACTTGACATTGGAGATCCATCATCTATCTGTCTGTCCGTCAATCTATCTATCTATCTATCTATCTATCTATCTATCTATCTATCTATCTATCTATCTATCTATCTATCTATCTGTCTGTCTGTCTGTCTGTCTGTCTGTCTGTCTGTCTGTCTATCTATCTATCTATCTATCTATCTGTCTATCCATCCATCTATCTAGAGAATAAAGCAGTGAAGAATCCCTCCCACGTTGCTGCACAAACCAGCGAGCACCAACACCTGAGTGAGTTCCATCCAGATGGGAGGTCCCTCACCACCGAGCTGTCTGGAGCTTTACTGTGGCAATCACCACTTCACAATGGCTGTTGTCCTCCGCCGGGGGACCGGAGGAGCCATCTTGAAAAGATCTCTGGCAGTCACAGATGCAGCTAAACTTCGAATCAATTTTCGTTTTGTTTTTCTTTTTTGTTTTTTTCCTTTGTTCGCATGAAGACAGTGAGATTAGAGATGTGAGCAGATGGCTAGTTATACTGTAGGCAATGCTTGGCTCTCCTCTGCTCTGCCCACTGAATCACACTGACAGCTACGCGTCTGAGAGAACACACACATGTAAACATACACACACACACACACACACACACACACAAACACAGGCACAGACACACACACACATACACACACAGGCACACACACACACACAAACACACACACAAACACACGCGAAACCAGACAGTGTGCACACACCATATCAAAATCTGACAGAAAATCACACAAAAGACAGTGAGTATAGACACAAACACACACATGTCACGCATGCCTTCCCTTCCACACACACACACACACACACACACACACACACACACACACACACACACACACACACACACACACACACACACACAGTAGAGTTAATAAGCGCTCACCGGTGGAGTTGAAGACCCCGGGTGATGGAGGGGTGAAGCTCTCGGCCAGCAGCGTGTTGTAGGGGGAGGTACCGGTGCGGGTCTGGAGCACCGGGTTGGTGAGGAGGTGGTTTCCCATGGTCGCTGCAACACACACGCACATGGAAAGAAAATGAAACATCCACGTTTAGTCATAACAGTGTCTGGCTTTCGAATAACAACGATCAACGCACAAACAAAAGGTGCAACCGCTCTGGAAAAGTCATATTTCTGGAAATAACATCAGGGAAATCAGCTGAAAAAATCGATATATTTACTGTTTATTCAAACGGGGGATTTTTTTTTCCTTCCCGGAATGCCAAATCCTTTTTGGAGTAATGCATTTCACGCTGTACTCCTGAATGTTCATGCCAGCAGATTGTAACCTTTTGGGTCCAAATACAATTGCGCATTGCCATTAATTATTTTTTATTTTCCTTTTCAGTCCTGAAATTCTAGTCATGTGTGTGTGCGCGTGTGTGCGTGCGCGTGTGCGTGCGTGTGTAATAGATACCATTACCATAATACGGTCTGGCGGCGCGGCCACGGAAACATAGTTCATTTCACCGTGAAACGTGAATGCTACCGCCAGACAAATATAATTCAAAGAAACGGCACACTGCGAGCGCCGCGTGCGGCCGCGGCCCCGGGGCGACACGGGTGGAAATGCCAAGAAATTCAAAGCAGGACGCCATGACGGAGAAAGAGAGAGCGAGAGAGAGAGAGAGAGAGAGAGAGAGAGAGAGAGAGCGGTCCGAGGACGAGTGCAACCCGCGGGGCCCCGCTGCGTCGCCCGAGAAACCTCTTGAGGAATTCTCGCGACTAAAAACTCAAACACATGGCCATTTCTCTTTTCTTTTGCTTTTTTTTTTGCCAAATCCGCACTCTCATTCAAATGTTTTTTTTTTTTTTTTCCCTTCCTCTCCGCCTCGCAATCTCTTCTCTTCTGCTGCTGCCTTTCTCGGCTCAATCGCTCCCTCCCCGCCCTCCCTGCCAAAAAACAGTTTTTTTTCCTCTTTTGCTTCCTTTCTTCACACAAACACGACAAAATTACTACGGATTAGCTGTCCGTGTGCACCTCTGAGGAATGTCCTGTGGAAAATTAAAAGGAACGAGAATTAAAGCGGAGCGGGAGGGAAGTGGGGAGATGTGTGTTTGTGTGCGTGTGTGTGTGTGTGTGTGTGTGTGTGTGTGTGTGTGTGTACAGTCTATGTGCATTTGGGTTTGTCTTTGTAACTCCTCTCCTGGACACAACACTATTATCTGGAGGAGAGAGGGAGAGAGAGAGAGAGAGAGAGGCTCACAGACAGTGAAGGGGGGGGAAACAAAGAGATCCGAGATTCCGCCGATAACGACTCTCCTCCAGACTCGTCCCATTTATTTATTCCTCCATGATAGCGCCCCTGCATTCCCCCCCCCCCCCCCCCCCCCCTCGCTTCCTCGCCCCCTCTGCGACGGGGCTGCTGTCTTTCACTTTCTGCCAGCCGACAAAACTTTTGGAGAGGGGGGCGTCACGGCACAGTTGTTGGTGTTTGAGAGCGTGCGTATAATCCACGCCGTATAATCCAGGCCGCCTGTTCCGAAAAAAAACGACCTGTCGGACACGCCCCCCCCCCCCCCATCTCTCCAGACTCCCTCTTTTGTCTGTGACATATAAAACACAAGCACACCTCTAATCCGCTCCGTCGGCCCTCCTTCCTGCCTCCTGTCACTCGGCTCAATTGGAATAATTACCCTCGTTCAGGCAGACGCTAATCAGTTCATTAAAAACAAAATGGATGAAATTAGCATAGAGAGTGACGGCTGATTTAGTACTTGCCTCTTTGTCATCATTAAACCCCCACCTACACCCAGAGATGCACGCACGCACGCACGCACGCACGCACGCACGCACGCACACAAACACCTCCAACCTGAGCAGCTCACTCCTCCCCGTGACTCTGACGGCTGCTGCTGTGACGCAACTGGTTGCCGAGGCGACAACCTGCCGCTGACATGTCACTTAAACCTCGTCTCCATCGCCCAGAACTGTGCCGTGCAGCTCAGGGCGGCGCCTAATGGAGCCCCGCTGCTTCCCAATGTGCTTCCATCGCGCGCAGGGCCAGCAGCGCACATATCCATCCAACAGGATTCATCGCACAGATCTGTGGAACACTCAAATCGGCCTCCATCACCAGAGCAGGGTGGAGGGGGGAGGGTGTCGATGGCTCTGCCGAGCCCGAGAGAGCGACCGGAAGTCTCCCCGTTACAGAAGTGCAGGATTTATTATTTACAGGTAAAGAGTATTCACCCCCCAATAAATCTCGTTTTTACAAAATCCCTAAATAATATTAAACTTAAAATAATTGTCGAACAGTAGTTATTTTCAGTTGACTGTTTAATGAAAAAGTAAAATTGGAAGGAAATCGTTGGAGGGACTGCGCCGGTGCTATGCCAAATCCTGACGGGAGGATTTAAAAATAATGGAAATTGTCCAGGGTAATTGTATTATGGGGTGATGGGGTAATGGGGTCTCCCCTGTTGAACGGAGATGTGCAACGCGCAACAGGGTCTCCGCGTAACGGGGTGGGTGCAGGGTGGTCGGGGGACACTGGGTCTTACTAAGTATTTTTAGGGTTATGTGCAGTGACTATAAAAAATTTTAATAGTATGAATAAATCTATAATTAAACTGACTCTTCCCACACAGTTCATTTATTGCATAAATGAAATGTGTATATTTCAATTTTTACTAAAGAAATTCACCAGTTCTCTGCAGACAGTCACACAGCCCTGCCTTTTATTTATCTATTTTTGTCTCGCGCAGTTACCACCAGCTCTCTGCAGACGGTAATATTTTCACTCTGACTGGGTGTGGCTATCAGCGCCGGTGTTGGTGAATTAGACGCTATTTGCAACGAGGCTCATTTGCATAGAAAGCGGCCAATTTCGCACCAAATGTACGAATAGTACCTCATTTAAATACGCGCAAATTGCACCAGCGTACCGAGGCCATAAATGCCGTGCAATTACTCCGTGAATTTGCCCCTCTGTTTTTATTTGTTTCGTTTGGAGACATGGGAACGGGGAAGCGCAGCACCACGACACACCATGAGCTCCCTCCGTCTCCATTACGCAGCGATCCGAGGCTTCAACTGATTATCAGATTACAGTATGTTATCCAATCCAATCCACATTTTTTTATGAGCCACATTTAAAAACAAAAGCAGTTGACCAAAGTGCTGTGCAATCAGACATGGCAAAAACCATAAAACAGCACAATAAAAACACAAAGACTAATTTAGAAGCCAAAGGACATTACAATAATAAAAGCAATCAGACCATAAGAATAAGAAAGGCAACTGTTATACTGAGTTAAAAGCCAAGGGATAAAGATGTGTTTTAAGACTGGACACAACAACAGGCGGTGTAGGGACCAGCCTAACACACAGAGGCAACTCGTCCAGAGTTCGGGGGCTACAAGTGCAAAGGCACGATCTCCCCTGTGCTTCCGCCTTGGTCTCGGGACGACCAGAAGCAACTGGTCGGAGGATCCAAGTGACCTTGACGGGACGTGTGCTTTAAAAAGGTCAGAGAGACAGGTTGGAGCCAGCCCCTTTAACCATTTGTAGGCAAACAAGAACATCTTGAAATGAAAAGCTGAGTTAAAAGATGAGCTGCAGCATTCTGGGCCAACTGCAAGCGTGAGACGGAGGCCAACATAAAGGGCATTAACAGTAGTCAGGTCGGTCGAGATAAGAGCATGTAAAACCCTATCAAAATCACGGAATGATAAAACGGAATTACCTCAGATTAAAGCCTCAGCTGGAAAAAGCTCGATTTGATCACTCAGTTTATCAGTTTATCCAATTTAAAATCACTGTCCATTATCACAACCAGATTTTTTTTACGGCGTGTTTTACATAGTGGTTCCAAGGAACACGGGTCCATGTGAGGGGCACCACAGGCACTACTGGGTCCAAATATCAGGACTTCAGTTTTACTCTCATTTTCATTCTCAAGTAAAAAAAAAAAAAGTAAGGCCAACCAAGCTTCGATGTCCTTGAGACAGTCCAATAACGGTTTGAAAGAGTTTTCAAGATACAGCTGCACCGGGGCCGAGCAGCTGCTAGGGGCCCGTCCCATCGGCGCGCCAGCGACCGGGATGACCCGCTCCTCCAAATAAAACCGTGCGGTAACGGGGGCCCTTGTGTGGTTGTGTGTGGGTGTGGCGGGGCCTATCACCATCATGTTACCCGACTAACAAGATGCTATCTTTTCTAAGAATGGACCCTAAAGAGAACATATAAAGGGAAAAAAAAGCATTGGCCCAAGAACAGAACCTTGAGGGACTCCACAGGGGGGAGGCTCTGCAGAGGGTAGAGTCACCGAGGGCGACGGAAAAAAACTCCCGTCAGACAAGTAAAACCTGAACCGTTTCAGAGCTGTACCTTTAATACCATTGCAACGCTCCAGGCGAGAGACGAGGATACTAGGTTAAACGCAGCTGTGAGATCCAAGAGCACGAAAATCGCGACATCCCCAGAATCAGAACGAACGATTGTTAAAAACTTTTTAAAAAAGTGCGGGCCCAGCGCGGTGAAGGACCGGACCTGAACACCACGAGAATGCCATGTACTGTACTCCTTCAAAAAAGATTGCAATCGTGCGAGTACACCTTTCTCCGAAAAGTTTGAAAGAAAACGGGAGCGTAGAAATCGGTCTAAAATTGGAGAAGAACCAGGTGTCCGGATTGGATTTTTTTCTTTTTGATCAATGGTTCAAAAACTTCAAGTGCGACACCTGAAGCGAGACCGCTCTTCATAATTATTTGGTTGTTTGGTCAAATAGTCTCACAAATCTCTTTAGAAAGGACAACATCTGTGGAACAAGCTGAAGATTTCACATGATCAATAATTTCCTTTAGAAGGGAAAGAGACTCGGGCTCAGACTGGTTCTAAACAGCAGGGCACGTGACAGTGACGGACGCTTCACAAGAAGCGGGTGAGATGTGAGCTCCAACGCTCGCAACATCTTGTCAACAACAAAAAAAATTGGAGACGTTTTTCACGGGTTTTCCGAGGAAACATGGAGACAAGCAGCTTGAGGGGGGATTAAGAATAGCGTTAGCGGCACTAAAAAGAACGCAAGGTTTGTGACAATTATGGAAGATAATATCAGAAGAACTATTTTGCCTTTTCAACTTTGACAATTTTCTGATATCTGCACCATCTGTACTTTTAGATGTCAGCGATACTTGCAAACATATTATATATTAACATCTTAGATATTATTATCACATTTTAATTTTATTTTTTTATTACTTTTTTTTTTTTTTTTTTTTGATTTATGGGATCGTCAGTTTTAATTATCACTGTTATTTAGCAAGAAGCCGTGGACCGGTGCCGTCTGCATCCAAGTCCTGATCGCGACGTCGGGGTTGTAGCTCAGGAGGTAGAGCTGGTCGTCTAGTAATCCAAAGGTCGCTGGTTCGATCCCAGGCTCCTCCTGCTAGCATGCTGTAGTGTCCTTGAGCAAGACACTTAACCCCTAATTGCTCCTGATGGCTGCGTCCGTCGGTGTTTGAATAATTGTAAGTCGCTTTGGATAAAAGCGTCTGCTAAATAACTAAATGTAATAATGACCAGCTGGTGGCAGAAATGTTTCCTGTTGCTGTTCCGTTTGAAGAGCGCAATACATTCGACATTTTTGACATATACGTATTCAGTGCCGGTATTCCAGCCGTGGCGTGGACGTGTAAGCGGGGCTGGGGGGCTCACCTCGATTGAGTGTCGGGGTGCTGTTGATGTCTCCCGCCATGAAGGAGGACTCGGTCTGCTTCCGAACCGTGTCGTTCCACATCCTGCGGATTCGGCTCTGGGAGGGCGAGCGGAGAGACAAGGAGTTAAATATAGCGGCGCGGCTGGGAGACGCCGTAGCTCAGTGGGGCGACTGTAATCAAGACTGAAGCGCTCCCTCTAATCCGCAAAGAACAAATAGGCAAACACGGCAAACAAAGAGATGGCGGCGCCGAGTAAATAGGCTCACGCGGCTCAGTCGTGTTAACACGAGTGGGGAGCTAATAGACGTCAGATATCCGAGGCGTGATTGTGGCGGTGGGTCCGATTGTTGGATTTCCGAGCCTCGCGTAACGCGGTGAGATCGCAATGTAGCTTATTTTGGGATCGCGGAGGGAGATCTTAAAGACGACGGCGACAACTGCAGAAAACGCCGCCGACGGTGCCTCTGTCTGCGCCTTGGTGTCGCCGTTGTCGGCGGCGGCCCGGAAGAGGCTTTGTATCTATGTGGATGTTGCCTGCTTTTGCACACACACACACACACACACACACACACACACACACACACTGACATACAGTAAATGTACTTATTGTTCACACACTCACATACACAACACCAAACAATGTATACAGTACAGTATATTCATAGAAACATTAATACACTGTATACTGAATATACTGCACTCAACATTTTTCTTTTCAATCTTGAATGGCCATATATCCTTTATAATGCACTTTCATTTTCTGTGGACCTGGTCTGTGCCCTGACCTGTCTGTGGGCGGCGGCGTGGCGTGCCTGGCTGCCGCTGTAGTAGCGGTTGTTGGAGCGCAGGGCGGAGTTCTTCAGGGAGCCGTGCGAGCTGGTGGTGGAGGTGCGGCTGCAGCAGTACGAGTGGCGGAGACACTTGCTGTACTCCTTGTGGACCTGGAGCGGGGCGAGGGCCCAGAACACACGCGCACGCGCGCGGGCACACACACACACGCACACACACACACACATACACACACACACACACACACACACACACACACACACACACACACACACACACACACACACACACACACACACACACACACACACACACACACACACACACACAGCGTGCACATTTTAGAATAACAGAAGCCAGACCCACATGTACGAGACTAGCACTGGGGATTTGGGAATTTGTATTGTCCACCATTAACTCACTACCCACTACTCTATCTATCTATCTATCTATCTATCTATCTATCTATCTATCTATCTATCTATCTATCTATCTATCTATCTATCTATCTATCTATCTATCTATCTATCTGTCTGTCTGTCTGTCTGTCTATCTATCTATCTATCTATCTATCTATCTATCTATCTGTCTGTCTGTCTGTCTGTCTGTCTGTCTGTCTGTCCGTCCGTCCGTCCGTCCGTCCGTCCGTCCGTCCGTCCGTCCGTCCGTCCGTCCATCTATCTATCTATCTATCTATCTATCTATCTATCTATCTATCTATCTATCTATCTATCTATCTATCTATCTATCTATCTATCTATCTATCTATCTATCTATCTATCTATCTATCTATCTATCTATCTATCTATTATGCTTCCTCACCTTCTTCTGCAGGGCACAGTGGAAGATGAAGATGAACATGCCCTGGAAGGCGTTGAAGGTGGTGAAGAGGTAGGCCATGATGACCGTGTTCTCGTTGATGAAGAGGAGGCCGAAGGCCCAGGTCAGACCCAGCAGGAACAGCAGAGCGATGGCCCCCAAAGCCCATGACCTGGGGCGAGAGGAGACCATCCTGTTAGTAAACAGTGTAGACTGTGAAACTGTTAAAAACCATAAGACCATGGTAATCCTGCAAAAGTACTGGTGCAATGCATTGGTCAGTAATTAACTGTTGATTGTCTAGTTACAGTTGTTAATTTTAGCAATGCCCATGATGGGTTTATTAAGGAGGTAGGTCAAATTACAACAGCAAAAACGCAGCCACAACCTGATTTCCAAAAACGAAATAGAGTTCAAAACCATCGCCCACATAAAAAAACCCTTAGTTTCCCTGTGAAGAGACTCGAGGGGCTCACTTTATGTTATCCAGGCGGCTGGAATCCGGTTTGAGAGCTGAGGAGTTGCGGATCATTTTGTGCAGCGTAATCATGAGGAAAACCAGGTTGAGCTGAGGAAAGAAGCAATCAAATCATGCACAGTGAATCCTACGCTGTAGTCATAAAAAATATATATAAATTAACCTTGCACTTTGAATAACCCCCAGCCAAGCACTGTGACATTTTTGTGGGCATGTACTGTAAGATATCAATCCAATAATATTAATACCATGATGACAAATGAAACGGGACCAATGAAGCTCCAGATGAAGTAGTTATCCACTCGCAGCCAGCATCTGGAGGGGGACGGGAGAGAGAACAGAGAGTTCTACAATACATTCGACTTGGCAGCGAAATTACAAAGTTAATCTTTTTTTTTTTTTTTTATAACACAAACATTACTATAAAAAATACAAAGAGTGAGAACTCATGGTGGCAGAATCACACAGAACATTTAGTTGGACATTACAGAATGTGAATTATAGCACGTCCATCGGGATCGAGCTGCTCCACTTTTTTTTTTTTTTTTTTTACATATATAAATATTTCGCGTGTGGCTCCAAAACTGGGATGAGAAGCGTGGTGATATTTGGCAAAACAACAAGATGTGCAATTATAGTAATACGGTGTGCAATGACAGTAAAAGAGGGCGGCGCTGCCAGCGGGCTTTCGGCGGCGTCTGCCGTCAGCGCGTAGAATTATCAATAGATAACCACATCACAGGGAGGCAGAACGAAAAAATGTGAGGCTGAATGTCTTCTCTTCCCCAAAATGTCCTCACTCCAAAGTCTAAGACTCAAACCGGTCCTTACAAGGATAGTAAAACACAGACACACACACAAACACAAACGCACACACGCAGACA
Organism: Zeus faber; assembly: GCF_960531495.2. Taxonomy (NCBI): domain Eukaryota; kingdom Metazoa; phylum Chordata; class Actinopteri; order Zeiformes; family Zeidae; genus Zeus; species Zeus faber. Next base: position 18,884,697 of record NC_137205.1, read on the forward strand.
CAGACACGCACGCAAACAAACGCAAGCACGCACGCACGCGCACACACACACACACACACACACACACACACACATTTAAAGACTGAGGCGGCAGTTAGAATGAAAAAATATGAGGACCAAAATGTCTTCACTTCCCCAAAACGTCCTCATTCCGAAGGTCTAACACACACACACACACACACACACACACACACACACATACACGCCACATGAATACGCTACCAACACACTCAATCTTTTATACACACACACACACACACACACACACACACACACGCACGCACGCACACACACATACACACACACACTTCTCCCCAGTCTCCTTGGATTATCTTATGGCGGCTAATCATCAGGCTTTGGTTAAGTGTGTTCGGAAACCCAGTCCGTGGGGGAAGGAGCGGGAGCCGCACAGCTCACACAGCGCCACGTATTACACACTCTGCTGGGGGAATGCCATAATCCCGCTTCTCAATCTGCAGGTGCAAACGGCCCCGGCTTCACACGTACGCTTTCTTGGTCCCGTAGCTCCGGTAGTCTATAGCTGCCGAGATGCCCACTACCAGCGCGGGGAAGCAGTAGCCGCAGAGGTAGTAGTACTTCTTGCGCGAGTACTCGCTCTCAAACACTTCCACCAGCATGAGATAGAGCTGCACGCCCTCCAGACACATCCAGGAGAAGGCGGCCAAGAAGAAGAAATGCAGAAGGCCAGCAAAGATGGGACAGGCGATCTGAGGAGGAGAGCAGTGGGAAAGGATGGAAGGTTGAAAAGAAGGAGAGACAGGTAGGTGACAGACAGTAAAAGGAAAAGACTGGCTGTACAATAGCTTCCAGTTTTTTCAAAGAGGCACAAGAAGAAATGAAGAAGCTAGTCCATGGATGAACCGTGGGCGTCCGGCCGTGGACTCACGTGATACTGGGTCTTGTCGATGCCGATGAGGAAGAGCAGCTCGGCGATGAAGAGGTTGATGCAGAGGTTCTTGTGGATGGTGTTGCGGTCGGTCTGCAGGCCCCGCAGGAAGCAGAAGGTGGAGATGCAGATAGCCAGGCACACCAGCGAGATGACAATCCCCACCCAGGTGATCACAAACAGGATCAGCTCGTGCATCCGCCCCGAATACTGAGAGAGGAGGACGGAGGAGGTTGACGGGGGGGGTGGGGGATAGGAATGGGGGAGAAGGAGACAAAATGCAAAGGAGGAAATTGGGGAGGTTAAGATAGGAGTGAGGTGTGTGGTGGGGGATGCTTGTTTGAAGGATGAGGAGGGGGGCAAAGAGACAAGACGGAGGGGGGTGACGGATTGTGGAGGGGTGAGGGGGTAAGAGGTGTGTGTGATGGAAGAGTAGATCAGCGAAGGAAAGTGGGAGGGGACCAAGGAGAGTGAGAAGCGGGATTGCTTCATTTAATATTTGTAAATATATGCAGGATGTTAAAGTGTTGAGACAAGAGACAAGACATCTTGAAAAAATACATGACATTCAAATTCAAGTGAATGTCAGCTGCGGTAGCAGGACATGAATTTGTAAAGCCCGTGCCTCGCTGGCTGCTGGAATGAAAGAAGAACAGAGAAAGGCGATGTGTGTGTGTGTGTGTGTGTGTGTGTGTGTGTGTGTGTGTGTGTGTGTGTGTGTGTGTGTGTGTGTGTTTGCGTGCGTGTGCGTGTTTCTGCATTTGCATGTGCGTGCGCTGGCTTGTGTATAAATGCGACCGCCTGCACGAATGAGCGTCTGCATAAATTACTGGGTGTGTGTGTGTGTTTTCACCCCCCGAGCCGGATGCTTACGTCGGCCGCGTGGTGCGCCATGAGCACGGCGAAGTTGGTGAGGTGGCTGCAGGAGCAGGTGGTGTGCGTGCTGTTGGTGTCCAGCAGCCGACAGCCCTGCGAAGACCACTGGCCCATCATGGAGCGCTCCGAGTAGTTCCAGAAGGAACAGTTCGGGCTGTAGTGGTTCTCCAGCTGAGGAGGAGAGGGAAGAGACGGAGGATGATGATGATGATGATGATGATGATGATGATGATGATGATGATGATGATGATGATGGTGATGATGGTGATGATGATGATGATGACGATGAGGATGGGTGTTTATTAAGTGTTTACTACGACGCCTGAGAAGGTCAGGCTATGAAAATATACTGAAGGACAGGAAAACCCAAGAAAAATAATAAAAATCCCCCTATTTATCGAGACACATTAGTGCGTAGTAACACATTATTATAGGAAATGTAGGTTTTACAGCAGCAGCTGACAGTCCAGTCCAGTGCAAGAAAGTAAAAAAAACATATAGAAATAAAAATGAAATAAAATACATACAGTCTTGGTGATGCGTAAAGTTGCAATTAATACGAGCTCTTACACTTTCCAGTGTGCATATACTGTATCTATCTATATATATATACATATATATATATAATGTGAATCTAATATGGCGAGTGTGATGGGGCATTTTGGCACCTGCAAGTGCTTGAGTGTGAAGACCACTGGCTCTGTGAGAAACACCCGGCTGGACTCTTTGTTGATGGAGGCGGCGATGACATGCGAGTTGACCGCCAGGCCCCACCCGCCCTGACCGGAGCTCACGTCCAGCTCCATCTTCACCGTGGCATTTTCAGTCGACAGAAAGGAGCCGAGGTTCTTATAAAGGACAAACACCACCTTCACTTGGCCTGGGGATCAAGCGTGGAGTAGGGAAGGAAAAGAAAAAAGGACGAGAGATATATATATATATAGAGAGAGAGAGAGAGAGAGAGAGAGAGAGAGAGATGCACACACACAGTGACATTAAGGGGTACATTAGAGGGCAGGGAGGAAGAAAGAAAATAAAATTAATGAATGTTTGAGAATGGGGGAATGAAGAGAATGGGGGAATGTGAAAAACGTTACAGGCAGAGAAAGGGAGGAGAGCGGAAGGGGGCAGAAGAGGAGAGGAGGGGGGTGGGTGAGGGTGATCGAAGAGAGAGAGAGAGAGAGAGAGAGGGGGAACAAAAAGCCCAGAGTAGAGAAATAGGGGCATAATATGGTAATGGGAGAGAGATAGAGAGAGAGAGAGAGAGAGAGAGGCGGAGGGAGAGAGTGAGCGAGTGACAGGACACACACAAAAAAAAGGAGGGAGACAGAGAGAGAGAGTTAGTGAAGGTTAGAATGATGGTAAGGACCATTTCATTTTGACTGGTGGAAGAGAGCGAGATTTAATGCGGAGGGCAATGGAACATTCATCCCTCAAGCATTCACAGATCTCTTATTATTCCATATGAATATTTCATGTGCGTTTGTTTCAATCATTCTAATCTCGTTCCCGCCGCAGAGCCGAGCAGACAGAAAACAGAAAAAGGCTGGAGTGGGGAGGGAAAGGAAGAGCGTGGGGGTGGTGGGGGTGGTGGGGGTTGAAATGAGAGAGATGAGAGAGGGGGATAAGATGGCGGAGAGACGGAGCGAGGGAAGGGAACGGGGGGAGAGCGGGAGAGGAGCGAATGCTGAGATTGCTCTGTCAGGTTGGAGATGATAGTAATCTACACGCCTCCCCAGCTATTCTATTAAGACTGCCGTTAAGAATCCATCAAGAAAAGAAATTGTCTCAGCGCTTTTTTGTTAATCTGATTAGCCTGATAAATCTGATTATTATGAACCAATAACTTAGCCGAGCGAATGCAGATCGTTTTTAGGTTTCGCGCGAAATGTAAATGGAAACATGAGAGAGAGAGAGAGAGAGAGAGAGAGAGAAAGCGAGCGAGCGAGAGCGAGAGAGAGAGAGTGCGCTCTCCAGGAAGAGTCCATTTTGCAATCAGGGAGTGGAGGACGAGGTGGTGGTGGTGGAGGGACGGAGGGACGGGGGTGCAGAATGGACCGTGCTCCGACGGAGGCGGCTGTACCGTTGCGGCTGTACTGTTTGATTGTGGAGGACGAGAGCTGGATGGTGCTGTCGCTGGCGTAGTTCTGCGGGAAGGATAAGTCCTGCAGGTCCATCTCTGTGTTCAGCACGTGCACCTCCAGGTCTGGAGGAGAGGGGGGGGGGGGGGGCGCGCAGCACAAAGGTTATGAAGAGGAAGACACTTTATTGACCCATGGCTGTCCGGGAGCCATGGGTGAACCGGGGGGAGGTCAACTCCAGATCTGGAGCCAATGCCTTGGTCAAGCGGCATCGGCAGGAAGGTCCAACCCTGACACGTCTAACCCGAACATGTCATGTCCTGATTGGAGAGGACCATCCATTCACCCATCCATCCATTATCAAGGTTGAACACATTAATCATAGTCCAGGAGTTGTCCATGTATCCATTCATCTCCATACTCAATCATCTACTGTACTATCAATCCCATCCATCTACCAATCCTCTATTCCTGTCTTTCAATAATTCCATTCATCCATCAATCCATCGAACCATCCATCTATCCATCATCCATCCATCCATCAACCCATCCATCTCCATCAATCTATCCATCCATCTCCATCCATCCATCTATACATCCATCAATCAACCCATCCATCTCCATCAATCCATCCATCCATCTCCATCCATCCATCCATCCATCCAAACAACTAGTATAACACGCTGGTCTCTTACCGATGTTGGGGGCGTGATCGGAGAAGCGGTTTCCGTACATGTTGTTGGCCAGCAGGAAAGCTCCTTTTTCGAGGACGTCCAGCAGCATGGTGGCCGTGTGCGCCTGCTCCGTGTTGTTCATGTCCTGCCACGACTCCAGCGCTTCTGGACACAGCAGGTTGTCCACCGTCTCCACAACCGCCTGTCACAGGGCAAATGGCGCACTTAGAAAGTAGTGGCTAACGTTTTACTAGTCTTTCCTAGAAAGTGGCTACTCCCCTATACTACATTTATTACTGTGCTATGTCAGACATATTACCGTTCTATTTCACACTTACAATTCATTTAATGGCAATTTTGATGGTTTTATCGGCTATCCAATTTATTGGAGTAGCCTGCTTGATGAATCATGTAATTCTTTTGCTCAGGCCTCTCAGAATGAAGGATTGACTCCAGGCAGGAAAAAGAGCATTGCTTTTTTCAAAATGCAATTAGAATCACAGTTCACTCCCACTCCGACTGGAGAAAAACAAGAAGTTTTGGGTACGTCCTCCGCACCGGCACCACGATACCGGGCAACGCCACGCACGGCGACAAAAATAACGGCGCTGTTGCATATTGCACAGCAGTCCTTGCATTTACATTCGCCAACTGGGATCAGATAATGCAATATTACATTACACCGAGCTGCAGACAGGTCAGGAGAGACAGGAAAGGCTACGTGCCGTGGAATACTGCATTTCATTTGTGCAGCATGGCATCACAAGGCCTTTTCATGCTATTAGATTACAGCTTTCTCAGAAGCAGAGATATTGCAAAAAATATTGAAAAAAGTGCAGCAGGGCAGGCACAACCCGACGCCGCCTTTCGCACTCTCATCAAATTACATTTTCTCCAAGCTGCAGATATTGCTCATTATTGTGCAACACAATAAGGGCAATATTGAACAGCAAGTCTCCATAATAATGCAACAAGGCTCCGCCACAAAAAGTCGACTTCTGTTAACATTAGCCTGACCCATATTTAAGAGATATGTACACAAAAAAACCTCACTCTCTGATCACAAAACCAGCTTCGCCGCCTTGGGAAATACCGCAGCCGCATTTAAATACATTGCATCTGCCAAGAGTTGAAGCAAACCCTGCTCGTGCTGTTCTTCAGCATCAAACTGGAAATATTTTAAACACTCCCTACATGGTACCAAGGGCTACATAAATCATCATACAGAACACAACACATTATGCCAAAGGCTAGGGGAATCCTATCCAAAAGCCCAGTCAACCCAAGGAGTTATCTTCTCAGCATTATTCTAAGTCACAGAGTGCCACGACTCCAGGGGCATGTAAAGCAGGGAGATAAAAGAGGGAAAAATGTACCTGGATGTAGGCCCGGCAAGTCCTCTCTCGCTTTTGGAGCTGGGAGGAAGAAAAACAAAAGCCTTGAATTCAACGGCTAAACAGGAAATTGAAAATGATATAGCCACTCGTCCTTGCATGTGCACTGCGGGGCATTCTTTTTTTTTTTTTTTCAAATAACCTTGATGTTCTTTTTAAAAAAACTTGGTTGCTGTTATATCTGTACAGTATTTTTGTGTGCGTGTGTGTGTGTGTGTGTGTGTGTGTGTGTGTGTGCGCCTGCCTGCATATGCTACCTTGTTGTAGTTGCGAGCGGCCGACTCCTTGTTCCCGGGACGCAGGGCCTGGAGCTGGGCGTCCAGGATGTCCAGCAGCTGCTCCATCAGTCGCACCGAGGAGCTCACGTCGCCGGCGTGGATTCGACCCCGCGTGTGGTTCACCAGCTCCCCGGCGATGTTGGCGGCGTTTTCACCACTTTTGATCTGCACACACACACGCACGCACCTGCATTAGGTTCATTTCTATTGTTTACTTACTTACTTTACTTAGTTCCTTTAGATTGATTGTTTATTGCCAATTTTGTTCTTGTTTATGGTTATTTTAGTAGTATTTGTATTGTATTTTGATCATTTTTAGGTTTATTTTTATTGTTAAATGTTAATAGTGTTAAGGCGTATTGTATATTTTTACCGACATTTTTTTTTGGTTTATTTTCCTTGTTTTGCTCATTGTTAGATTTGTTGTATATTATATATTAAGTTTTTTGGTTAATTATTTTATCCAACTATCTATCTATCTATCTATCTATCATCCATCCATCCATCCATCCATCCATCCATCCATCCATCTATTCATCTTCCCTCAGACTACGAATTAGAACCCATTCCGGCCATGTGGATAATGACAATTTCTATAAAAATTCAACCTAGCTGTAATTATAGTATATTAGCCAGAGAAAAGATTTAATTAAGTATTAGCACAGGCACCATAAAAATGAAAGAACCGACTGGAGTGAGTGAGTATTTTAATCAGGTCAGCCTTTGGGGTATGTTAATGTACACATAGAGGTGGTGGTGATGGTGGGGTGCCGGGATGAGGGCAGCGGGGCAGAGGGAAGAGGACAGAGCCGGGCCCTTGGGGGGTGTCTGGGGGCCTCACCTTCTGGGCCACCTGGTTGACCCACGGGGAGGTGCAGTTACTGAGGTCGGGACCTCGTGGGTTCCACATGACCTGGTCCGCCAAGCACTGGAACGAGGCGATACCTGGGGCCGAAAAAAAGAGGGGGGGGGGGGGGGGGGAGATAATAAGTATTGGGTGCCACCCGATTCAATTAAAGGGAGGAGGAGAGAAGAGAGAGAGACGAGATGGGAGGAGAAAGAGGATTTGCCCCCAAAGGATTTATGGAACGGAATTGTTTGTGGAAATGAGCGTCCAGAGCGCTCGAAGACGGGAGGGTCGAGGGCGAGGGAGGGAGGGTGGAGGGGGAGAGCGGGAATAGGAAGTGAGAGAAAATGGGTCAGTTGTGGAAAAGGTTAAATAATGGAAAACGGGCCGTTGAGAATGAGAGAGGAAGGAGGAGAGGGATGGAGGAGGAGGAGAAGGAAAAGGCATTAAAGAAGATGTCGGTTATAAATGCACAGGTATAATATAACATAGTGCCCGAGCACACCGCACACACACGCACACACACACTCCATCAGGTATATCTCTTACTGATGAAAACACCCTCCAGGGACGGCCCTCTCTTCTACCAACTTAAGTTCTCTCTTTAGGGAGGAGGGTTCACTTAAAGGACACCACACCGGATCAAACCACAGAGGAGGGTCTTTCCGCTGTCACCAACACAAATAACTCCGGTCAACCCCGCAGTGGGAGAAAAGAGAAGCGAAAGGACGAGGGGACCGAAAGAGGCCGAGGGAAAGAGACCGCCGAACAGGAGGTGGAGGGAGGAGGAGGGCGGGAGAGGGCGAGGCGGCACTTCACAGTCACAGGGATCAGAGCAGACGTTGCCGTTGCATTTCATACCCTCCCTTTCTCCTTTTTCCTTCCCCCTCCGGCTTCAACGCTTTCTCTTTATCGCAGCCTTTCCCCTCTATACGCTCCCCTCCATCTACCACCGATTGGGTTTGAAAACTCTGCCAAGACAAGGCAATTAAGCCAGCTGCTAATTTAATGTCGCCATGGTTTTCTTCGAGAGAGAGAGAACGAGAGAAAGAGAGGGGGAGAAAGCCTCATTCGCGAGAGGAGAGGGGAAGGGAGGGGATGGTTTTTTTTTTGTTTTTTTTTTTGCTGCGAAAAGCACTTAATGGCTGCGCGTTTAGAGGTATAGACAGCAGCACGAAGGAAGGTGACGCCTGGCCTTTCATTTCGTCGCTCCCCCCTCCTCGCGCTCGGCTATCCCTGTTTTCCCTGGGAGGCGAGTCTTTCATTTCGCAGAGGACAGAATTTCATCTGGAAGTCCTGGGGGACACTGCCTGCTGGTGAGACTAACACTGAGACTGACGTAGAAACAGCGGTGGAAAAAAAAACAAAACAAGAGGCGACGCACAAACATGCTAATCCCATGAAAATACCCCCCTCCACACAGACACACACACACACACACACACACACACACACACACACACACACACACACACACACACACACACACACACACACACACACACACACACACACACACACACACATTCACACATCAGGGTTTTCGACACAAAGGAATACCCTGCACACACCTTCTTTTGGGTGACATCAATACACGACCAATTGATGTCTGGATTCACGAGTTTGGAAAACAACCCCCACGCACGCCATTCTTTCATCGAAGGGACACGTCAATATTCCCCAATCAGGCAAACACACAAAACACGCCTTCCTAGCGCCGGGTCACATACCCAGAGATCCTTTGGGACACGGGCGGTCCACCGTCTCCCCTCGCAGCGTGGTGGGCCACTGGACCCCCCTGGCCACCCGGGACTCGCACACGTGGGGCTCGGCGCCCTGGGGCGGGAGGGGCGGTCGCCGGGTGACGGGCACGGTGGCCGTGATGGGCCGGAGGTCGGGTCCCTTGTTGATGGAGCCGATGGGACGCGAGGTGGGGGCCAGCGGGCGGGTGGTGGCGGGGCTGGAGCTGGAGGTGAAGGTCCTGGCCGGAGTGGTGGTGGTCACCTGGGTGGTGGTCAGAGGACCTGAGGGGGGAAGGGTCAGGGTTAGGGTAGCACCGGCAGGATAGAGGGGCCGAAGGAGGGGTGAGTGACAGGAAGAGCGGCGGACAGGACGGAAGGGAAAGAGGGAGAGGGACGACGCGAGAGGGAGGGAGACTTTGAGTCTCCGAGTTCCAAGAGGATGCAAAGGATTTACTGAGAGAGCAGCGAACCCAGACTGAAAGAATACCAAAAAATGGGCTCAAGACGCTGGAAGGAGAGAGGCATGGGAGTGTCAGATCTCATTCTGAGGACAAGTTCAAAAGTTTGCCTGACAATAATTGGGGTGACAAATACTTTTTTTTTTTTTTTTTTGTGCATTTCAAAGCTTTTGGTGTCTTGATATCAGCCCCCCCAGCCCAACTCCCACCCAACTACCCCACCCCCGCTCCCTCTCTTGAGGAGAACAAGCATCGCCACGAGACGGAGGCGGTAAATAATTGATCAAATGTATCGGAGAAGTCAAAACCGCTAACAACCAAACTGATACAACCAAACCGCTAAAATACGACGATGAAAGGAGCACATCACAGCTACAAAACCGTGAACTGATCAAACGCCGAGTCGGCTCTCAGCTCCATGGGGGCAGCTGCCGATCTGACTGAGTCTGTTTTCTCTCTCCGGGACCAATCCCAACTTCACATACTTCCAGTAGGTCAGACACCGAGCGCCCGAACCTCAGTCAAAAAGGGCTTAAAGAAATTGTATAACAAAAATAACCGGGCGTAGTCACTCACCCTTACCCTTAGTAGCAGTAAAAACACACTTGAGGGGATGATACACTAAACCAGGTACAAGTCAAAGCCATATTCAGGCAGCATATGGAGGAAGCCTGCGAAATGGGCTAAAAAATACCATGAATAAGATGATAGATATGTTGTTTTTATGTGGAAAAAAATATATATTTGAAAAAAAACTGGACCTACCTACAGGTATGAATGACATAGAGATGTGAGTAAACCATAGGGCAATTGGGACACAATTACATTCCATGTGTTGGACACCAAAATTACCATATCAAATTAGTGTTTTTAATTTATAGGGCCAAAATATGAACTTGTATCTTGTTAAGTTATGAAAAAGCAACAGGACTAAATCTTGGACAATTTTGTATCCGGTTTGACAGCGGCCACCATGAAGTTTCCATTTTGGCAGTTCAAGGAAAATGTTAAGGCACTTAAGGGTTTGTCTATAGTTACATAAACAGATACAGTAGTCAGCTTTGGAACCACCAATCCATCCATTCAGCATGGCTTGTCAGTAGAGAGCAGTTTTACATAGTGAATGTAAATTACGAACCAGCATCAGTCAAACCTCCTCTATGCAGATGAATACAGTGCAGGGGGGGCTGCTTACCCGTGGTGGGGTCTGGCGGCCCAAACTCCAGCGGGTAACGCAGCACGTTGTAGTTGTTCCAGACGTAGAGCTGGTTGTCGCGAGGGTTGTAGTCCACGGAGGAGACGTACTGGTACGGGTTGGGGAAGGGGATGTGCACGGGCTCCTCGCGGGCACGGTTGGTGTTGTAGGCGTACAGCATCAGGTCTCCGCCCGCCTCGCTGTCGTCGTCCTGGTAGACGGAGCGCACCGCGTACAGGACGCCGCACGCCATGAAGGCGTTGGACGCCAGCCTCTTGTCGAAGCTCGTCTCCCAGGTTCCCTCAAAGCGCAGGGTGTAGGGGTTCACCTGGGGTGAGAGAGGATCGTCCGCGCTCAATGTTTCAAACCATCAGGGCTTAGGGGATGGCAAGTGATTCATTTATTTTTCATTTAAGTTTTATTGGTTGGGTGCAAAACACGAGGAAATGGCCATTTCAATTGGCCACTTTAACCAATTTTGTGAACTGGGGTCATCATAATGCACATTGGGCTCCTTGGTCTGAAATACCGTGCACAGTTATGGTCTGGAAAATAATCAACACGTTTTCACCGTGGTCAAAAGATGTATCAGTGGATGAATGGATTTCTCAGCATAACTCAAAAGAACGTAACATAGGGCAGAGAGGGTGACCGCGTAAAGGGTTAACATGAGGTATGAGAATTACTCTTCTTCAGATTGGCGTTGAGTGACGCCGTCTCAAAGATTGAGTGGAAAAGTTTCTTGGAAAACCTCCCCCCCCCCCAGTTACAATCATTTTCACAGCAGTATCTTCCCGCGCGGCGTTTCTTTTGCGGCGGGAAGATCAAGACCATTCGATTTTTTTTCTCGTCATTGAGAGTTTTTAGTTTATGTGGCAAAAAAAAATAAAAATTTTCCTTTTCTGTTTCTCGCTCTGATTCGGTACTTCTCAGCGTGGTGAAAACGTGCAGTCAGGCATCAATACTACCGCATCCGCTATTCAAAGTACAAAATTGCTCTTGGTGTGATTTGAATTGATGGTCATAGAAAATCTGGTGCGAACCAGACAGGCACTGTGCTTGCTAATTTTGAGCAGATGGTAAAAATTCTAGCACACCCCTTAGAAAAGACAGCCCCATTTATAGTGTGTGTAGTTCGGGAAATGCTCTTCTGCATTTCTTGATTGCACATAAAAGCGATGCACATGATGGAGGCGAGTTCACTTTGATGGTCGATGATTGCTGTAGCTCGGACATCTCAAATCCAAACGGAGGAGATTAAGCCTTGGAAGTTAATGAGCTAGTGATCTGAAGACCCCGTGATGATCTCGTTGGGAGAGAGAAATAAGGGTCTGACCCACGGTTCCGTTCCAGAAAATACAGATAAGTAAACTATTCCAAAACACCTGGGTCCATTCTTCCAAAACATAAGAAAAAATAAAAATACATTGCTTTGATGCTGAGGTTAATCTCATTGATGGGATTTGGAAGTAGGACTAAGCCTTTGTTTGTCTTTTTTTTTGTGCTCACGCTATGCTGAAATTTCGGTTTTATGGTCCAGTTGTACAATCTCGATGATAAATCCATCATGATTTTGTGCCGTGTCCTCCCCCCACCAAACGGTTTAAATGAGCGTTTACGTAATCCACTCGGATTTATTAATCCACTTCTTATCCCCCCTTCTGTTCCACGCTGCGCTCCCCCCGGTACCTGGCTGACCACCAGTCGTCCGTTGTTGGACTCGGTGGCGTAGATGACCCAGAGGCCGTTCTCGTCCACCGCCAGGTCGATGTCCGACTTCCCCCCCCAGCGGTACGGCGACGTGTCGTGGTAGTTGGCGTTGGTGACGATGGCCTCGCCGCTCTTGATGCGCGTGCGGAGGTCGTACTTGACGATGTTGCGCGTGCGCTCTTTGTTGTAGAACACGGCGCCGTCGTAGACCACAAAGCCCGTGCCGTCGACGCGGTTCGGCAACCTGCCAAGGAGACGGGGACGGTGTGACAAGCAACGACCAACTCATCGGAAGTCCCATTCATTTATACGGAGAGTGTTTGTATGAATGCATTGTGTGCTTTTTTTTTTTCACTTAATAATAATAATAATAATAATAATAATAATAACAATAATAGTAATAATAATAGTAATAATAGTAATAATAATAATAATAATAATAATAATAATAATAATAACAATAATAATAATAATAATAATAATAACTTAAATTTGTATAGTGCCTTACGAAGAACCCAAGGTCGCTTTACAGGAGAGGGGCACTTGACAAACACTATATAAACTCTCATCCATGGAAAATAATAATATCCAGCTGAGCAAACTACTCGCTGTTGTACTGGAAGAGAACCAAGCTCTCCCATTTTCTCTGACATATTACGCAATGCAAAATCTCGACACATGCACTACGACCACCGCCAGAGGGGAGGGCCCGGCAGTCGGATCCGTTTTCGGATTCAGTGTAAAGGCAGCTTGAGTGATGGAGGGACAGGAGCCAGGTGATCCATACACCCTGCGAGGCCTACAAGATGGAGCCGCTCCACTATCAATATCCATATCCAGTGCAACGGACCGATAAATCAATAGGGGAGCAGGTGCAATTTGATCACGGGCAGGGGCGGGGGGGGGGGCGTTCTCACTTGTAGGTCGTGGTGGGTCGGTTCTGTTTGAAGTCCTCCCAGGAGGCGTAGTCGTACAGCATGTCGGTGCGGTAGGGGGTCCAGGGCATGACGTACAGCCGGTCCCCGGACTGCAGGGGGTCCTTGCACCACGCCCCCGACTGATGCTCCGCCTCCTGGAGGGAGCTGGAGGCCTGCACCCGCAGCAGGGTCCCCGGGCACACGAAGACTGGAGCAGAGGAGGAGGTGTAGAAGAGACAGAGAGGATGAGAAGAAGGGGGAAAGAACAGGGAATGAAAACAAAGCATTGCAAAAATGAAGGGTCATGACGGAGGTTTGCGTGGGTGTCGGGAAGGTTAAGGGGTGAGGGGTTGAATTGAGGTGGGGGGGGCAAAAAAGCATCGAGGATTGAGTGAGAGGAAGGTTCAGATGAAGGGGGTGGGGCCGGAGGAGAAATAAAAAAAAAAAATGATACGGCAAAAGTTGAGAATAGGACGGAAACAGACAAAGAGAAGTGAGAGAGCGGGAGAGGGAGAAGAGAAGCGGCGAGGTGAGATACATTATCAGATTTAAAATGAAAGAACGTATAAAAAGCTCATTTGTAAAACATCAGCATTGTGGTCCAGGAGCGGCTGGTTATGATAAATGGGAGATTTCTGGCAGCGGCTGCCGCTTAGATGTAATCTCTAATCTCATTTATCTCGGCCTACTTTTTTATTTGATTGTGCATTTTCTATTTCAAAGGCCCTCCACTTCTCTCTACTTTGCTGCTCGGTGGTAAAACAGTAATTGCGAAACGTGTTTCATTAGGACACAGATTTGGCTCTCAGTCAAGAGTAATGCCTTTTTAGGAGAGAGGTCCCGGGCGAAAGATGTGAGCTTGGCTTTGCCTCCCCTTCCTCCGCCGCCGCACAGCGCGCTCCACATTTACACGCGCGCGCACACACACACACGCACGCGCGCTCACACACACACACACACACACACACACACACACACACACACACACACACACACACACACACACACACACACACACACACATTAATACACATACACATTATACACACCCACCCGTACCTTACAAGGTACACAAACACACCCTTAAAAGCTATGCACACATGTCAAACAAACACAACACAAATTAACACTTATTTTCACACGTAAAGGCACACACACGCACGGACACACACAACATCTACTCCACGGAAGGAGGCCGTCCTCTGGGGAACGGTGTAAATTGGCCGGCTGACGCATTGTGTCCTAGCCAGACAGACGCTGCCCTGGGACAGGGCCTGTCAGGTGATCTATAGAGAGGGCTGTTGGCATCCAAGTCACCCTGACATCACGGGGCAGCGGCGGGTACAGAAAGAGAGAGAGAGCGCGAGAGAGGGAGAGAGAGGGGGGAGGCGGAGAGCGAGGGATGGGCAGCAGGACAACAGAGCGGAGGAGTCCCCGCTCGCCCCTGCCAGCTTATTTATGTGGCTCCCTGGCACAGGGTTGGGGGAAGAATCAGGCACCTGCTGGTCACCTCATGATTGAACGCGTCCCCGGACTAATTGGACGCTGCGGGGCGTTGAGACGGGTGACACACAAAACACACACAAGCGGACAGGTGTACACGTATGACAAAGTACCGTACAGCGCACGTCGCAAAAACACCATCCGTGCGATGGCGTCCACGGATGGATGGCCAACACGGCATTCAACAACGCCCGTCCAGTGACCGTCGGCGTTGACGAATGGGTGGAATCCAAACACGTCCGCAGGGAAAAAAAATAAAAAAGTTGTGCGGAGCGCGGCGTTGCGGACCGGCGCAGGGGGAGAACTGTCACGGAGGCGCAGAAAAGTGACTCCGTCGCAGGCAAGCCTGAGGAAGTGCAGCCTCCTCCCTGAGTGTTCTGTTGTTGGCGATAGCGGCTGGTGATCTACGGCGCCAGGCGACTCTGGGATTAGCTGGTTCTGTTTGGGGGGGACAGAGACTGGCAGCGAAATGGGAATCTAATCAAGCCGAAACATAAAAAAAAAAACACACTCTCAATATGAGCTCTTCTCAGGGAGGGGGACTGTCATGCTCCATTGTGAAACCAAAACGGGTTTTTGCGGCACAAGGCTGAAGCCTGGGGGGTGGAGGGTTTGCAAATATGAATGTGAGCGACTAAGAAATTTCCCAACAATGGTTTTATCCACTGCTCAAATTCACCACTCTCGAGCAGAGGTATGATATGTATTTCAGCAAAATGGATCAACATGTCGGCTCCGTATCAAACCGCAATCAAATTACACGTTCATCGGCTTGGATACAGGCTGGCCATGCGGCAAATTAGCCGAACTTCCCCTCGTTAGGAGGGAGGTGATTTGTGGCGAGGCATGGGCGGCGTCGTAAAGATTGAGAAAATGTGGAAATTGGGACACTGCCACAGAAGCAGAAAGGTGCTGTAAATAGAGGAATAAACAGCATGATAAAAGTCTCTCTGTGCATGTGGGTGACCCATTAAAAAAAAAAAAAAAAAAAAAAAAAAGGGCGAGGCAAACTCTGCCTCAAGGTAGGATAAAGGACAAATTAGCATGGACATGCAAAGCCCATTCTCTATAGCCACTATTTGTGTCAACAACTAGAGGCGATCAGTGTTCGCATGCAAGCAGCTTCCAACCAGTCTCCTGGCGTGGCGTGTTAAAGCTGGGATTGTGTGTACGTACGGCATTGTGCTAAATAGTTAGAAGCTACCTCCGCTCTGGTCTTTGTAGTAAATGGTTGGAAGCTACCGAGAGGGGAAAAAGGATCAGTCAGCCAGTAGCGACCGTATCACAAACATGCGCCGGAATCCATCACCGCTCCAAAACAGCTGTCCGAAATAGAATTTACCCTCGCCATCGCTTACCTCAAAATATTATGTGATGCTGTTTGTTTTGTGCACCTAACCTTGCAGCCCTTCCCCAAATTGGTATCCATTTGTAACCTACTGGACTCATCATTACTACATCACCGCTGAGCAGCACGGACTAACACACTGTCGCCGTCTGCCTGCTTCTGCTCTTCCCCCATCGTCCACAGTGCAGCTAGTGTGCATCTGCCTCCGTGTGCTGCTGTTCGTTTTAATGAGACGGGTGTTGGGTGGTCCCTGATGTCAGAGGGGCTCATCAGCGGCCTCCGGGCTGCATATATGCAGGTCTGGAGCACCCGGCAGACACACAAAAACACGCGGAAGCTAAAAAAGAAACGCTTGCGCATGCACGGGCCAGAAGCGGAAGCCCGGCCACGCCCTGCGCCGCCGGCCTGGGAGGCATCATTAGCTCTGACCTGAGATCCCGGCCATCTCCACCACCCTCCTGTTTACCAAGTCTCCCTCTTTCTACGCCTCCATTACCGACCTCTCTCGCTCCCTCCCTCCCTTCCAAATAAGAAGGCTGTTGCTTGCAAAGCCTATAATCCCACACACCCCATACAGCACAACAGGGACTAATGATCTTGGTATGAATTGGGTATGA
>NC_137205.1:18911243-18913743 GCF_960531495.2 Zeus faber
AGTTGTAAGGCTGCATTACAGTAAAGTAATGAATGAGTAATTTTCGGAACTTTCCAGAATGATGTGGCCGTTCTCAATGCCTTTAATATCCACATGACTAATGATGGTTTCTCAGATGTTTCTCCTGTGCAAATATTTTAGCATAGCACCGATAGTCCTACAATATTTGGCCAAAAATATTTTGATGTTTGATTTTGTCAATATCCCCCAGCCTTAGTGTGTGTGTGTGTGTGTGTGTGTGTGTGTGTGTGTGTCTATGTGTTTCGCTTGTGGTTCTAGCGTCGCTCGTAGTCTATCCCTGCATCTATCCCCGCTGTTTTTTAAGTCCCAAAAAAATGAGAGGAAGAAAAAGAGAGTGGGGGGGGCGGGACGACGTAGAGGGGTACACAGCCCGGAATGGGAAAAAACGAGAGAAGAGGCGAAAAAAGAGGCCCTGAGTCAGCAGTGTGGGCTCCTGGCGGCGGCGCAGCGTCAGGAATTACGGAGCCATTTTGATCAACAGGTGAAAAAACAAAAAAAGAAAAAAAAGAGAGAGAAGCACTGTGAGGACCATGGGAGCCACTTTGAGCCTGGAAGGGCGAACCTGGAGGAGCAGTGCAATGCGTAATGGTCCTGTTAAGCCCGGGCCAGTAGACTACTGCTGGAGCGGCCATTACCCACACTCTAACAGCATGGTGGAGCAGGGTGAGGCTGGAGGAGCGGGGGGACACATTTCTTCTGCACATTTCGGGATATAAAACCCTGGCTATGTTGCCGATGTACTGTGGAGCGTGTTAATAAAAGAGCAAAAATAAAGAAAATAGGGGAAGTAAAAAAGTGTGTGCGTGTTGTGTTGTGTATTGCGGTGGAACGGGGTGACATGGTAGGTGTAGAGGGATGGAAAGAAATAAGAGAATGAGTGTATTACGCAAAAGAAAGACCGGGTTCCTTTGGAGGCTGCGGAGAGAAAGAGGAAGAGGAAGAAAGAGGGAGAGAAGAAGAAGAAGAAGAAGAAGAAGGAGGAGGAGAAGAAGAAGAACAGGACATTTACAGTACTGTTTGGGGTCGATGTCCAGATCTCGGCTTTCCTGAAAAAGAGACACACACAGGCAGAGCATATGTCCACGAGCACACACGCACACACACACACACACACACACACACACGCACACACACAAGCGCACACACACACACACATGCGTGTAGAGAGATAGAATAAAAGATGCAGGCTCCGGTCCAAAAGCAGTCCCAGTGAAGTGGGGGTTAGCGTTGGGCCACCTTGGCAGTTTCTTTGATTCATCTGGCTGCTGCCGTTTAGGGAGCCTTTGGGGAGCGCTCGCCCTGCTCAGTGCTCTGCATAAGCCCCATCAACTGCCTTCACACTAATGAGTGCAGCTCGCTACACACTCATCAGTGTGTGTCCTCCTCGGCATGCCTCAGGATAGCATCTTAAGCAACACCCTCCTGCGCCCCGCGTCTCATTTTCTCATTCGCGGAAGGTACAGCTACACCTTTCCAGCAAATCCACCAGCTTGTCATTCACCCAATATTTATGAGGCCCACGTCTAATGGTGACCTAATACATATTAATGGAATTTTTCTTTTCTTTGCCTTTTCTGCCACATCAAAGCCATCCCTCTCCTCCCCTGAAAATTCGTCTTATTACAATGCCATTATTACGTCTACCGACAAACTCTTCCCAACAGGTCAATTGTCATTGTCATGTCGTTTCCAGGAGCTTTGTGTCCGAAAGGCGATGCCTCATAATGAATAGGCAGCCCTGAATAAATTTTGCCTTGGAAGAATCAATTTTAGAAAGTGAAAAAGTGGCGGATCACACACGAACGTGGATGTAAAAAAAAAAAAAAGGTTTAACACGGGGATGGGGATGGAGGGGGTGGGGGGGTTTGTTGCCGAAGAAGCCGCCGCGAAATCCATACTCGACCATCTGAGTTGGCGCTTTTAAAAGCCCGTTCTTCAGCTACCTGCTCCATGCATATTAACAAGATAAATCACAGCTGATGAAATAGCCGAGGTTCAGGTCCAGGCCTTAATGGCCCTGGCATGGCTATCACAGAGAGCATCAGGAATCAATAATGATGTAGCACTGAGTTCGGAAGGAGTGGGGGCAGGGGGGCTGGACGGTGCGGGGCGAGGCCGGGGCGGTGGGCGGCGCTGGATGCAAAGAGTTACCCCGCAGGGTTAGATTTACATCGAATCGCCATATATCTGTGTTAAGACTGCAGTGTCGGGGCTTCCTCTGCGGCTGAGTCCGAATCCGTGACGTCTTAATGGAATCCGGGCGGCGGAGCACAGACTGTGACAGTGTGAAATGAGCATTGTGGTGAGCCGGTTTGTCTTGGTCCACTCCAGATGGAGACAACAAAGCCGCGTCGCCGGGAAGCCCATTTGCCAGGTCTTTTTTTGGCTCCGTAAGATATGATTTCACTTGTTGGATTTCTGTTTGTTCTGTTTTTATATTATTTTTATTTATTTATTTATTCCTCCCCCCCGAGGCGAT
>NC_137205.1:18918743-18928743 GCF_960531495.2 Zeus faber
ATTCAATTAAATTAAATTTGAAGCCAGGACACAAAAAGCTGAAATATTGTCCAAGACATTCTGACATTTTGATATTATTTCTCGGCTACGGCCTGCCCCCACCAAACACACACTCAAATATGAAATAGAGAAGCGCCGGCATAGAGACACACACGGAGATCCACACCTATCCATACCTCTGCGACATGATCTTGAAGGCATCGGGGAGGTAACACTGCACGTTCTCCATCTGGAAGGGATCCGCGTCGCAGATCTTGTCGTCGGTGCGGCCGTAGTTGGCCGTCTCGATCATGATGACGTCGCTCCCGGGGCAGCGCAGCTCGATGGGGTAGCCCTCGCACGCCAGCTCGCGGCGCATCAGGCCGAAAGGCATCGCCGAGCGACTCAGCGCTGGAGGTGGGAAAAGGAAGGAGAGGAGCGAGACAGGTGATCAGTCGTCCTTTGGGAGGGCGTTGCTTTATATATTCCAGCCCGTTGTGACAGCGAAGTACAGGAAGTAGCGGGATATTCTCCACGTCTGACACCAACGAGACAATTTCCTACTCACTGAAAGTAATGCTCACACACCCACGGTTCAAAAATTATTTTTATTCCCCTCGTCAAGTGCATCCTGTCATTGTCATTATGGCTTAAAAGTGCCAGCGGCCGTTACAGTAAAATACCACCTGTGAAGCAAACTGTTTAAGGGTTCCTAATGTTGTCAAACTCAGGGACAGGCGCCAGGCAGTGTGTTCAGGCAGCCGCTAACCTTGCGGCTCGTCCTGCGACCAGAGAGCGCCGCGTACGCTCCCAACGCACGGAAAACGCTCTGAAATAGCATCTGACCTCTAGCAGGGGTCAGATGAAATCCATGACGAAAACCTCCCCTTAATGAGTTACGTGTATAAAAAGATGATGTTATTAACGTTAACCTTGGCTGTCTACATATTCACTCTCAATAAATCTCTTTATGTGTCTATGTCTATGTGTGTGTGTGTGTGTGTGTGTGTGTTTTATTTGTGCGCACTTTGCAAACACTGTATAAAGGATGCTATTTCATTCATAAAGATGTAACAAAAAACAAAAAACCTCTGTCATTCATTGAAAATGGTAGATGCCCAGCTGAGCTACTACTACTATTGGACTGGAGAAGACACAGGGGGAGGCGGAGCTCTCTCAGACCTATTTTGTGATGCAAAATCTAGATCCATGCACTACGACTATGCCACAGGAGGGCGGAGGGCGGGGTGTCCAACAGTCGGATCCTTGTTGGATTCAGTGTAAAGTGTAAAGAGACCGAGAGAGAGACGTAGCATCCCTTGGCGCTCCTTTAAAAAGTTATTACTCCACCCGTGGAGTGAATAGCACATCATACATTTGCACCGGTGTTAACCAGCCGTCTAAGTGGCGTGCGGCCAGGTAACGCGGCGGAGCTGCCGGCGCATCGAGGGTTAAATGCTGCGCCGGGCTGAGAGGCGTTAGAGGGCCGCAGAGAGACACTCTCCCGGTCTCTCCAGCGCTCTCCATAACGACATGACTTTCTCTTTATACAGCAACTCTGTGTTCAGCACACCAAACACACGCACGCACGCGCACGCACACAAAGAAAATGGTTGCTGGGGTTTGTATATAGTGGAGCCCAGCCCATGGGGAAGGACAGAGGAACGAGAGGAAAGAGAGGAAAGAGAAAGAGTTTTTGGCAGGAGGAGTTGTGCGTGGTGCTGAAGGACGGCCAGCATTAAGAAGTCTTCCTGTGGAGGAGCGCCCAGCAGCCGCTGAGGGGACACGGCTGCTGTCCATGGTGCTGGAACCACGGCCGAGACATTGAACTGAACCTCGTTGAGTCGCAAACAAAGTGATGGCAGAGCGTCAGTGGGACAACTGGGCCGGAAGGTGTGGGGCTGTCTGCAGTCCTCCAGGCTCAGAGAGGCGGACGCCGCTCCGTTCGATCAAAGAAGGGGGAGGACATTGCGGACGCTAAACTGGCGGCTATCTCACTGGCGCCGTCTTGGAGGCTGTTTTTTTTGTTTTTTCTCCTCAAGTTTCCTCGCAAAAACAAGAGCTTTACCAAGTCTGAACACTGCCCGGTAGAGCTGTATACGCAGTCAGCTTCTTCCTCCACGTTTTTCTTCCTCCTGTTCTCTTTATTTCCCCCTCCCCCCTCTCTCTCTACCACCCCACCCCCTCCGCCAGAGCTGGAACCCACCGAGCAGGACTGTTTTCCCTGCCAGAAAACGAGCCAGGCCTGCTTAGGTTTCAGTCGCTGTCCATTCAGGAGGACTGCCCATCAGGGTCAATGTCAATGTCAGTCATCCCAGACATGCTCTGCAGCGGCTACACTGCATGATTCACTGCCTCCAGACTTGCTCATATTTCTAAATGCCACCCATTTATGCAGCAGGGACTCAAATTGGGTTGTGTAACTAACAGCCATTAAGGCTGAATGCCTAGCACAGACTGACTTTGAATCTTTTATGCCTCGCCAGCATCTAGTGCCAAAGCCAAATCACAAAGGCCTTGATGCAAAAGCGCATACTAATGAAAGCACACAGAGAAGCAAACAGCACGCAGCGCCAGACAAACAAGTCCACACGAGGAAAAAAAAAAAAAAAAAATGCAAAAGTGCACACCAGGAAATTAGCATGTGTGCACACGCTTGCTGAGCAGACGCCTGCGCATAAGACATCAATGCACACACACACGCGCGCGCACGCACGCCGCACGCACCAATCACCCAAAAAATATCGCACAAGCATAAGGAAAAGCGGTCACACATTCACAAAAGTGCACCTACACTCACTCGCGTATCATATCGTAAACGCAAGAGCGGATCCGCGACACACACACACACACACACACACACACACACACACATATATACAAACCCTTTCAAGCACACATGGACGCCCACACATATACATCACATCACACTCACATTATACGTACCCTCGTGTCAGAACACACGCACGTACATTCACACACACGCTCGCGTGCACGGCAGCACAGTGGGACCACAGTGTGTCGTGTCAGTGTGCGGCTCCGTTCTTCCAGCTCCCCTGTGGTTTAAGTACAGAGTGGTGTACAGCTGGCCCGCGATTAGATCATCACAGAGCGAGCTGAGAGGAAAACGCAAGTCGAACCTACCACTACCAGTGCACGCGCGCGCGCGCACACACACACACACACACACACACACACACACACACACACACACACACACACACACACACACACGGATCTCTCACCCATACACCTGGAAAGCCCAGAGACCAGATTATCGCCGCGCCCCACTCCATGCTCCACAATCCACAGCCTCACCTTTAAAATGTACATGTAACGTACGGCGATATTTGGATATGGTTAAATGTTGTCTTTGAGGCAGTCTTTTGGACATCGAAGATTACTACTGCAACCTGTTTTGGGGGGATTTCACCGTGTCAAATAGCGAGAGCGGGGGTTTAAATACGCCCAGATTTGAACGGGATGGGATGGGGGTTGTTCTTGAATGGAATATTCAGAAATCAAGCCAGAGCCGAGTCAAGCGGTGCTGCAGAGGAGCTGCGCTGTGCAGTTTCTAATCCATTCAGTGGAACTCGGAGGAACGTCTTTTAAGCTTCCCTGAACCACCTAAAAGCCTCACGGATGGCTGGATTTTTATCAATCAATGTGTCAGTGGGTCGGGACTTGCTTCTGAGTATGGGGCGTGTGTACTGTATGTGTGCGCGCGTGTGTGTGTGTGTGTGTGTGTGTGTACTGTATGTGTACTGGCTTATTTGTTTTGTATGTTTAGGTTGTGTGTGTTTATTCAGTTTTTTTGTGTGCTTGTGTGCAAATTGTATATTCGTTTGTTTCTCTATTTGCTTGTGTGTGTGTGTTTGTGTGTGCCTTTGTGTGTGTGTGTGTGTGTGTGTGTGTCAGTGTGTGTGCCCTGTACACTCCTGCGTGCTGGTGAGTCAGCCAGATGGCCCGCGGCCTGGATGTGGATGTGGCTGCTCTGTGCTGAGATGAGATGAGATGAGCTTGGGATAAGGCTGGACCGGCCATGGGCAACGATTGTCCTTCACTCTGCAGGAATCCATCATCATTTCAGGGTCTCCCAAGCCACTCAGACACACACACACACACACACACACACACACACACACACACACACACACACACACGGACATACAAAAACAAAAAACACACGCACCGGGACATACAAACACACAACACACACACACACACACGCATTCCCATTTAGTCCGGTCTGCAGGCGCACTTGTTACAGCTGGATGGGGCCGTGCTTTTGTTTCTTTTTTTGGCAGCAGCCATATGCCTCGGTAGGCCCAGCTAAGGACAAATGCGGACAAGAGTATTGTGTGACTCAACGGCTGTGGTATATAAAGCAATCATCCCCCAAAAATGATTATTACCCACTGTTGCTCACGCAGATAATGAGACAATGTGAGCCCGAAACACGCAGGCTTGTCAGCGCAAAAAGCGCGGATGGGAAGGGCCCTGGTGTCACTCCAAGGCAGCTGGTGCGAAGGTCTGAGATGTAATGGATGCTCCATACTCATTAAGCGCAGAGAGAGCGAACTGATCGGATTTGACTCATTATCCCCACGTAGTAATTAAAGCCTGAGGGCCGACGGAGGAAAAGGCTGTAAATGTTTCTTAAACAAGACGTTAATTTGGACTTAGACCTAAGACGGCGTCTAGCTCCGTCTCGCTGTACTCAACTTCTCTCTCAGTCCCTGGGCATCCGGCCACACATTTACACACACACACACACACACACACACACACACACACACACACACACACACACACACACACACACACACACACACACACACACACACACACACACACACACACACACACACACATACATCAAAACACATTTTGAGGATTACTGCAATTAATCTCACATTTAATTGCATGTTGAAACTCAAAAGTTGGATACAGACTCAAAAGTATCCATGAAGTAAATTCCCATTCATTTGCAGTCTGGTGTAAAAGACATGCATTTCTATGATTCCTGCTGGTTTCACAGGAAGCTATTCAGTATATTTACCCAGACTTCCGACACATTTTCTAATACTCCTCATGTTCTGTTTTTCATTGGAAATTTGTGTTAAAGGTCATATACTGCTTTTTAATCAAACATCTTAGTAAAAAAAAAAAGAACAAATTAGGCCGGGCAATATTTAATTATTTGTGACAATACTGTCCTTATGTCACCTATGAAATGCTATTTGTTCATACCAAGTATGACACAACATTACGTGACACCACAATGGAATGCCAGAACACAGTGTGTTCCCATTACATTTTCAAAAGCTGAAATATATTATTTTTCGACAATGTCGCCTAGCCTCCGAAGGGAAATACCAGAGAATGTTTCAATATTATCTACTTCGAGTCAATTTGGTTGATACCATAAAAGCATCACATTTCAATACCCAGTCCTATCTGAAATATTTGAGGAACCAGCAATCACACAGATTGCAAATTACAGCACTTTCGTCCATTGCGCTTTTGGGTGGAGTTTTGAAACAAAAGCATTCATTTTGGTGCTGAACACCGGCACTTTGACCTTCAATTTGCATAGTTGTCGCGTAGATTGAGTGTGAGTGTGGTTTGTCCTTGCGAAACGATCTCTCTAAAATCCCTACGTGAATGCTTAAAAGGTACTCAAGAGACAGAAGTAACATCAATTTACCATTTACGGAATACATGCTGTGATTTCTGACGAATGTACGACCGCCGAGCAGCAAACAATACATCCAAATAAAATGTAAAGGGGGGCGTGGTTAAGGCTGTAGTTTAAGGTAGTTTGAGGAGCAGACGCAGCTGCAAGAGGTGAGTATGATTAACAGGGGTTATTTAAAGCCTGTTTGAGGTGGTTTGTAGCCGGATGTCAGACAGAATTGGCAACTCGTGAGTCTCTATCTCCAGTCGGACATTGCCTCCACCGATTTTTGTGGAGAGGGGTGCGGCAGTTTCTCCTGCCACGCGCCGACCCAGTGGTGTGTTCATGGACCGAGACACAGAAGACGGGGTTTGAGACACCGGTTTATTGTAGAGAGTGGGCTAGTTGGAATTGGCCCAGGAGCAGATAGACACATGTCATGACACGGGCTCCTCTCCTCAGAGTGTGTGTGGGGATGGGGGTTTTGCCTGTTGCTCGTTAAACCGACCAACGAGCAACAGGTATGCGGCCACTCTCATCCCAATCACCTAGATCCATGTCACGTGTGGCTGCTCAAACCACCCAATCGTGAAGTCATTTTAAGTCGACACTGATGCGTAGCCGTGCCAACATACAGTACCTGTTTTGTCAGGCTTTTAAGAGTGTAGCGGAGCAAACTAAAAAACGAAAAAAGTAATTTGTACTTTTAATCCATTTAGAACAGCCTCGATACCTCGCCGTTTGAGGAGTAATGACAACAATTGGGGCCAACAATATTATCGTCGGCCACCATTGTTGTTATTCCTCCTCCAACGGCGTGAGTCCCGCCCGTGGCGCTGATTGGACCGATGTTTTCTCCAACCGAGAAATCGCTGTTTCACATCACAAAGCCAGACCGTGAGAGTCAGTCAACTAACTGGAGTGGGCGGATTCAAAGGTGTGGACCCAGGCAAGGCGGCTCGCTCTCTCTTGCAGTGAAGCTGGGTCCGACCACACACTCCCGCGAGCCCGGAGGTTCGGAGCCTGGGACGGCCCTGGAGTTTGAGCGTTTTGTCAGACAATTTTGATTCAAGAAGAGCTCTGTGGGGAACTCGAACATTTGACCCTGCACTGCACATTCCATCGCAGCTCCCGACAACCCGGCAAGACAAGTGTCACAGCGAAAATGTACAAAAAAATATTTGAAGTGTATATAGAAGGTTGAAGCGAGAAAGCTTTACTTTGGAGAATTCTTAATCAAACTTGATTTTCATTTGCAGACATATACACAAACAAACATACTCGACAGTTTGCCTTCAAAGTCAAACATAAAAGCTCTTTCATTCCAACTCCGAGTCAGCCACAGTGTGACCTTGGAATGTTTCGCCACAGACACTCTCTAGTGCTTTTATTCGGGAATAATTGAGAGCGAAGGCGGCGAGACGCCCGTGATAGCACTAAGAGATTATACTTGTGGAGCTGTGTGAGCCCAGGGCAGACCAGCTAGCTGGCTGGATAACTGCCTTTAGGGGGGTGAAATGTGATCAGCCCCTCTTAGCCCTTCTGTCTGTTCCAGCGGTCATCTCCTAATTCTACCCATTAGCATAGTGGCCAAGCGGAGTGCCAGAGAAAATTCTCAGCCAAGAGTCCTGCTGGAGTGCTAGTTAAGAAACCAGGCATGTGTTGCTATTAAAGCCTTGTCACCGACGCTTATCAAAGGAAAGGCAGCAGGCAGGTGGTGAGTGTCGTATGCCAGGGCAGGGCGGGGGCAATCCATCGTTTAAATATCGATATTGTGATACGAGACTCGGTGTCGTATCACAACGATGTGGTTGAATGTTGTCTTTAAGGCTGCTTTACAGTTAAGCGACACAACCTTCTGAACTTCATAGACGGTCTGTTCTCGTCAACGCCGCGACCGGTTTGGTCCGGTTTGGCAATCGGGGGCTGCAACGGATCACAACACTCACAGTTCGGATCGCATCACGGTTTTGAGTCACGGATCGGATCATTTTTTCGGATCAGCAAAAAAAAACAAAAAAACAAAGGCAACAAATATAACTTTAAGTGTTCAAGATGTCCCATGTTTAAACAAAATCTTAAAATATAAAAAATATTCAATCAATTGAGTAAGATTAAAGTGCAGTATGAGGCACCCTTGATAGCTTCTTCCTTTAAACAAGGCAGCGAAAGAAAAAAATATGACTCGATTTCGGAGTCACTGAATTTAATTCCAATGAGTTTAATTCCAATTCCAATCTTGTTCAATTTGTCATGTTTTCAAGAAACCACATTGGATGAAAATTGGTTCAGAATTAAGCGAGTTACAGTCGATTCTGTCGCGAAGTCTGCATCTCTCAATGAACATTGTATTTGTTTACCAGGAGGTCTGGATCTCCGGCATGGAGTAGCACATTCAGCAGCTCATTCCCGATAATTCGTCAAGTAGCGGCAGCACAGCGCGACGCACTGTAAACCAATCATCGCGCTTCCGAGGAAAACACAGGGCGCACCTGTCTTTTCTAAATTCTTTTCACTGCAACTCTGCATCGATATTTTGGGAGTTATTACTTTAAAAAGTAACAGCTGCAGTAAAACTGTAATTCCACTACGACGGTAAAATTTTGCGATAGATCCGCACTCCACCAAACAAAGCCTTGTGGCCTTGTTACAGTGCTTACAGTGCTTGTCGAGCGCTGAAGGTCCCAAGTCGTGGGAATTCCTCTCAACAAGAGTATCATGGCTGACCAATTTGTTTTGTAGTTTTATCAGCTTTAGCACTGTATCACAGCCACTCAGCCGGCTCAGCGAGTTTCGGGGGGTGGGGGGTGGGGGGCGGCGGCCGAAGCCATGGCCTGTCACGGCCGACAGGCTGAGGCAGCACAGCCAGAACTGTCACATCCGGGGCAGCCTTCAAGCTGAGGAGTTGTGACAGAGCGACGTTCGGAAAAGAAACTACAGGGCCTGGCTCAGGGGGGTGGTGGGGGGGCGGAGAGGGTGGCCGGGGGATGGGTGGATGCGGCGGATGGCTGGACTGAGGCCCCCGGAGCCGGGAGGCGGAAAGCTTCGGGAGACGGGCGGAGGAGGCCGGTGGAGACGAGATGAGAAGCGACTGAATAGGGAGTCACCAGCCACGCTGCTGGGTCGGAGCACGGAGCCGCGGCCCGACGACGCACATCCACCGCGACGCAGCCAACCCGACCGACGGAGACGAGGAGCGAGAGGCCGGCCGAGCAAGAGGAAGGGAGAGACGGAAAACAATAAGAAAAAAAGGCAGGAAACATCAAAGTGGATGACGGCAGAACATGGATATGAAGACCTTGCTTTCATTGCGGAGGCATGAGGTCAGAGGCACAAAAGGGAGCCGAGACGATGGAGAGTCGTATGCTCGTATCCCTCACCCCGCCCAATCACAACACGGGCAGTAAGGTTACACCACTCAGAGGGCGATTACAAGTCCCCCCCCACACACTCACTGTAGATGGGACGCGGACACAAACTCTCATGACAACACACACACACACACACACACACACACTCACGCTCGTCCACACTCAACCTCGGGACCTCTCTCAGTGTGTCTACAAATTCTGCTTTGGGGGAAACTGGAAGGCATAGCATGGGAGATTAAGATAGGCAGTTGAGAAGTTACTGAGGCATATATGTACACATACACACACACGCACGCACGCATGCGCACACGCACACGCACACGCACACACTGGCACACACAGAAGCATGCGTGCACGCACACACACACACACACGCACACACACACTTTAAAGGGAAGTCGAGACACGACGTGCTCAAACTGTCAAACCACCCCACTTGGAAACCCTGGCACCTAATTATGCAATAAAAGTATCACAGCAGGACGGAGGGGGGTGGATGGAGATGGTGGAGCGGTTGGGGGGGGGTATTGTGGTCTAAAATATAAAGCCGACAGCTCGAAACGAAGGAGGATTCACCCCGGTGTAAAATATCCTCCCTCTCCCCCGGGAGAGGGAGCCGTGCTACAGACCCAACACAACTCTATTCCGCTTTCCTGATCAAGCGCACACACACACACACACACACACACACACACACACACACACACACACACACACACACACACACACACACACATATACACATGCACACACACACACAACGCACACACACACATACACACACACGTACACACATTCAAAAACATGCAGCAGAGCAGAGCTGCACTACAGACATGGATATTTGCTCGAAAGGGAAAACGGCTGCTGGGAAGAGCGAGAACTGCAACGGAAGAAGAGATGGGAGGGAGGGAGGAGGAGAACCTGGAGAGGGGAGGAAGAAAATGGTGGATAGAGAGAGAGTGAGTGATTG
>NC_137205.1:18938743-19003743 GCF_960531495.2 Zeus faber
GGGGCTAATATATCTCATTCGACTAATGAAATAAGTCCGAAACTGGAACTTTGGCTCTCTGATATTTAAATGTTAGCCCCTTGCACTTACTGAAATGTAATGAAATGCACATTACACTTGCGTGGCGTGTGTGTGTGTGTGTGTGTGTGTGTGTGTGTGTGTGTGTGTGTGTGTGTGTGTGTGTGTGTGGGCGTGCATGTATGTGTACATGTGTGTTTGTGTGTGTATGAGTGCGGGTCCATTGGAGGCATGGAAGGGCATTGGCTTTGATCTTGTCACCCGGTTGATCCAACCTACTCATGCTGGTACACACACACACACACACACACACATACACACACACACACGATGAAGGGAACCTCTGTTTAACTGACGGCTGACGGAGAAACAGAGATCGGAGGGGGCTTCGCCCCCTCTCGCCCTCCCACTGTCCCTCACACCCCCACCTCCACCCCACCTCCTTCTCCATGACCTTCTATGATATTTACTCTCCTCCCTGGTGGCAGAGCCCAGCCCACAGCCACCGACCTGCCGGGACCTCTGTGCGTGGATTAGTATGTCAGAGGGATGGACGGAAAGAGAGAGAGAGAGAGAGAGAGAGAGAGATGGAAGATTAAGATAGAGAGAGAGAGAACGAGAGACAGAGAGGGAGAGAGAAAGAGAGATGGAGAGGTAGATAGAGAGAGAGACAGATGGGAAGGAAGAGAAAGAAAGAAAGAAAGAAAGAAAGGGAGAGAGGGTGTGTGTGTGTGTGTGTGTGTGTGGGACACACACACACACACGCACATACACACACCTGAACTGGCCTCCGCCTTAATCTCAGCTTGTTAGTGACCACCCACTACCACCGGCCACTGCCAGAGAAAGGTGTGATCAGAGGAAGGCTAAAGAGAGAGAGAGCTCAACAACAAAACAGCATTGAGGCGGCATTAATGTGCCAGAGGCTTTGCTTTCTCCCTCACTCTAGCTTGCTCTCTCTCTCTCTCTCTCTGTCTCTCTCTCTCTCTCCTTCTCTCTAGCTCTCTGTCTCTCTCTCTGTCTCTTTATTTCTCTCCCTCCTTCTCTCTCTCTCTCTCTATCTCTCTCTCTCTCGCTCTCTCTCCCGCTGCGTTAACCTATCCACCAACCCCATCTCCTCCTCCGCCTCCTCTTCCTCCTCCTTTTCTTTTCCGCTACGTCCATGTGTTATTGATGTAGGATAAAGCGGTCCAGCATCCAACCCTCCGGGCAAGTGGCAGGACATTGTTTTCAACCCCCCCGGGCTTTTGTGGTTTTAATTACAAAAATCCGTCGTTCCCCTATGTTCTCTTTGACTGTGCCTCTGTCTTTATTTTCTACAGCAGCTCCCTTTTTTTTGGGGGGGGGAGCAAGGGCGAGCAACAGCGAGAGAAGGAGAAAGAGAGAGAGACGAAATGAAAGGTTTTGAGTGTTAATTTCGTAAAAGCGACAAAATGAGGTGCCACTTGAATAGATCGGTGAAATGGAGATCGGCAATATTGTCATTGAGAAGATGCAGAACGCTGCAGGTCGGAACTTCTAAAGATGAAGGGAAGCAGATTTTTAGGGATTGAGCAGGTGGGGATTAAGGAAGGGCGGGAGGAAAAAGTAGAAAAAATCATTTTTGGTTGGTGGTGAAAAAACAATGATATAAATCCAGCGATAAAAAAAAGGGAAATTGGAACATCACAGGGAAGGAAGGAGCAAACAAAGAAACATAGAAACGGAGGAAGGAGGGAAGATAAAATGGTCCTGAAATAAAAGAGGAGTCGGCGGGCGACCCAGCCGAACGGAGAAAACGCGGAGAAAAGATAAGGAACTTCTCCGGGAAGGAAGGACCAAAAATAGCGAGAAGTGAGGGGAGAAAAAATGAAAGGAAGGAAGGAAGGAAGGAAGGAGCGGGCGCGGCAGAGTTTGTCCGAGTCCATCTGTTCCTCCGGTCGAGAGGAAGTTGGGAGTCTCCGGAGGGCGCGTGATTGGAGCCTTGGCTCTCTGTGATCCCTGCGCTCCCTGTGCTCCCTGCGCTCCCGACGCTCGCTGGATCGCAGCCGCCCCCCAGCGGGCCGCGCTCTGACCTTTTGCTCTGATCATATCCGCCATCATTACCATCACTGTTTCTCTTCTGATAGAGTGCGACATCGTAGTTTGTCTGACATGGGAGACCTCAAAAAATGAGAGAATTCAGCAGCGATTCCTCCGCGCTGGTGGTCGGGTGAACAGGGCAAGAGAAGAGAGACGATAAAAATAAATAAGTAAATAAATATATATATAAATATATATATTTATATATTTATAAAAAAAAAAAAAAAACAGGCAAGACCCTGAAAGCTGAACTGGGACATAAACACAGAGACGCGAAACGACGCGGGGCGATCGACAACTTTCTGACGCCGCTCTCCCCGTCTCTGATGCTGTCAACTCAGCTTGATCAAAGGCAAATAACCTCCAAATAATTCACCGCTATCGGATCATTACGAAAATCACTGTGATCATTATGATCTATTTGCTCTGGAAGAAGAAGAAGTGACAGAAGTTTGAAGAAATGCTCATCAATGGATGGCTTGGCCTGGTTTGTCCTTTCGGTCGGAGGGAAATTTTAAGCTTTTAAAATTTTACTTCAGACCCACGCAAAGCCATGCATATAGTTAATTTAACACACTGCTCTGCGGAATACTCGCTTCTGATCGGTCCAGAGTATTAATCGGCAGTCAGTTGTTTCTGAATAATGGCCACTGTATGTTAATAGACCGCTGTCACGTATCACTCCGCCTTCATGCTCTTGCTAATCCGGACTCTGGCTGGCGGCGACATCTTGTGGCGCTATATCAAAACCCCCTTCGGGAAGAAACAAGACCCAGATCACTCCGTTGGGGGTCCTTTTGCATTAATGGCCGCCCGGCACCACATGTTCCCGTACATAGCTCATATTGCAAAAGGTTCTCGAGAAGTGATGGATTTTGATGCTGTTGCGTTTCGCTGGAGTTCTTCTGGACCTCTGACTCTTTTTCTAAAGCTGCTTTCACACATGCACCGCAACCCCTGAAATTATCAGGATATTACCCCGAGGAGCCGCCGCATGTGTGAACGCAAATGTCGAGCGGTGCGTGTGAACAGAGCAGGTGATTGTCCGGAGAATTCACAGCGAGCGAGTGGGCGTGTCACGTGGGGATGATGTCTCCATCTTGCGACTGGTGATGTCATCAACACGCCCCACTCGCCGGGGGTGAAGAAGGGTCATTTACCTCCATAACATACGAGGACAAAGAGGAAGAAGAAGAAGAAGAAGAAGAACAAGAAGAAGAAGAAAAAAAGAAGAAGAAGAAAAGAGATTGAGGATAAGTCCAAATACATAGTATCAACGCAAGTCATAATTACTTAATATGTTGGTAGCCTTCTTGAGTGTGCTGCAACCCACTGCGTCACGTCCTGCCACCTGCACGCTCTACCCAGGCTCCGCCCCTCGCCGAAACCAAACAGAGTGTTTCCAGTACGAAAGGTGTGACATTGTCCAGGGTTCATGTGTGAAAGTTTTTTTAATAGAAAAAACCCCAAAACTTTGACTATCTTTCACTGCGTGAGTCAATTACGGGAGGCATTTGTGTTTGTTTGCCTGCTTTTTTCTTGTTGTTGTTTTTCCCGGTTCCTTCAAACGTTCCCTTCCAACAGATGCAGCACTTAATGAACATTACCAAATGGAATCAAAGCCACGGAGAACAAAGAGTTCTCATCATGTCGCATAATTCTAAGAGTCAGTGGGACGCTCGGAGCAGCTGTAGCTTTAGGCTGTATCTCCACATTGAGGGGAATCTGATATCAGGGTGGAGGAGTGTGTGTGTGTGTGTGTGTCTGCGTGTGTGTGCATGTGCGCGCGCCCCTGTGTGTGTGTGTGTGTGTGTGTGTGTGTTTGCGTGTGTGTGCGCGCGCCCCTGTGTGTGTGTGTGTGTGTGTGTGTGTGTGTTGATGTTGCTCGGTGGTCAGTTATGGATCCACATTGTGGATCGGATAAATATTGCATCTTCAAAAGCGAATTCCTTCCCGGCGCTTGCCAAGAAGCAGCGCACACAATGCCTGGCAACGTCTAATGGCCTCATTTGCATTTCAATAACTTTTCCAAATGAGGTAAATGTCGCAACAAAAAGTCAAACCCATGTAGGGCGACGGGGGGCAGAGCAAACGGAGGAGGCAAGTCAGTTGCATTTCCATGTGTGGGAAATAAAAAAACTAAAACAGAAAAACAAAATAACGTATTGATTTCGGAATTTTGACGGATATAAGTTATGACAGCGAGCTATTTCAGGCAAAGTGAAGTTTCTCTTCATCCAAATAAATCAGTCCTCCTCAATGAGGTCAGGGTTGTTTACTCGAGAAGCATCAACAAAAGATCGACATTATAGAGACATTATAGATGCGTCGATGGGGAGGTGCACGCAGCCGCCTGTAGGGGCCGTTGGGACGGTTTTTAGGACGCCGGGACTCCTCCTCGTGCCTCTCACCGCATCTTCTCTGCAGAGCTGGCTCTTGTGTTTTTGCCCCGTTTCAAATTGCCATTTCCCCAAGATAAATAAAAAAAAAAATCTGTGAATCGGGACCCAAAAAATGAAAAAAGCAGGAAGACACACACACACACACACACACACGCGGTACATACCCGCAGTGTGTGTGTGGGGGGGGGAGGTGGGGGGGGTGAGATGCCACATCTCCCAAGGGCACTGCCCCGAAGTAGCCCGAGGGACAGTTCCCGCGTTTGGGAATCCAGACGACGGCCCCGGGGCGCGGCGACTTTTGGGCCGGAGCGCCGCCCCTTTAAATTCCGAGTCAGCCCCCGCGCGGCGCCCTTGCGCCCCCGGCCCGGCCGCCCTCCTCCCCTCGCGCCGTTTTTTTTTACTGCCGAGGCCATTAAATAAAATAAAATAAAAAACGAGCAAAATAAAAAACGAGCGGCCACAACGGAAAAAAACGGCGTCTTTATTCAAAAACGAGGGTTTGCCGCGGGCGGCGATGGACGAAAGGTCCGAGCGACAAAGAGGAGCAAACACCTCAGTGGGAGCGCAGCTTCAGAAGAAGGACGACCGCTCGGCCGCTCAATCTCTTCGCTCCGAGCGCTTCGTGCTGTTTTTCCCGCGCAGGCGGCGGGGTCGAACTTTTCCGTTTGTCATTCCTCCTCAATAATGACGTCTGCGGCGCAGGGAGGGCTCCGTCTCGCATCTTTTTCGACTGACAGAACTTTAAAGAGCGCTCGTTAGATTTTTGCGGGGATAATTAACACGATTGTGTCCTCGGAACTGGTGGGAAATTAATCAATGGGAGATGTTTATAAATGACATCAGAAACCTGGCAAATTAGCAAAGTAGAACATAACAAATGTCATTAGTTGGAAAGATCATATCTAAACCCATCAATCATGTGCGGCATGAAAACATATTAGCGGCGCTAAGGTTTGACCTTTCGTCTCATAATTAAAAACATCATAATGTTGCATTAGCCGGAGCCATCTCACAGCACGCCAAGGCCCCCAGAACGCAGGATTTTGAGTCCTGCATGCGCGCGCGTGTGTGTGTGTGTGTGCGTGTGTGGCCCTTACATCCAGCAGAGGGTTAGTCAAATACCGTTTCAGAGTTTGATGAGACTTCAGGGATCAGCGGAGACGTGGACTCCTCGGAAGCCTTCCTTCGAACACTTCCTTCGCCCCGCAGGTGGGGGGCGGAGCTACGGCCCCACGAGTAGCCATGACGATGGACGCGGATGAGATTTAATTCATCCGCCACTCTTTTCAAACCCCCCCCCTCAGCCCTCACCCCTGATAGAGCAAATCACTCGCCGAAATGAATATAATTATCCTCTGGTATCTCCTTTTAAAACATAACAGACATACCATGAAATATCATTACCATCACCATCTGCGTGAGAGCATCACTGAGTCGGAGGCTGTTGTCGCTACCGTGCCCCACCCGCCCCCCACCTCACGAAGCCAAGGTACGACAGGCGAATCGAACTCAATGATTATTCAAATTCGCCGAGGTGACGATTCCAGCACGCCTTCGACTGCCCCCCCCCCCCCCGACTGCCCCCCCCCCCCCCATTAATAATACACTTGGAATTGGATTATTCCATCACGGGGGAAAAAAAGACAAAAAACTGTATTGAAATACTATTATACTTTTAAAAGAAATACCAATCATGGATGAAGAAAAGATTTCCACAAAAAACAAAGGAGGAAGAAAAAAATGACGACAGTGCATTGGACACTACAGAAAGCCTCCCCCCGCCTCCCCGTTTGTTGCTATTATCACTAATCCACTTTTGTTGGCGCTATCACTAACTGGACGACATAATAGCATTAGATCTTCATGACAACCTGATTCTATTGCATTTGCATTGACGCGGAGCAGCCCCCCGCCGTCCGTGGCGAGAACAGGTAGCCGCTATAAATGCCGACGTCGGAACACTCATTCGGGGGCGGGCGGATAATTCCGTTATGGCGGCGGACACACCGGCGGGGCACGCGGGTTAGATCCCGTGCTGACACTTCTCCATTTACCGGGGCGGGTCGGCTCGGGGCCGGAGTGCTGCGGCGGCGTCCCGCTACGGCCTCCTGTTTGTATAATGACACCATTGTGCCGGCTCCGTGCGGATGGAACATCAGCGCGCCTGTAATGGCCCGTGTATTAGGGCCGACGTGTTTGATTACTGACTTGGGGAGAGTGGGGATCGGCTGCGTAGTCAACGGGGGAATATGGCTTCCTCTAAAACAGCAGCCCGGGGGAGGAAAAAAAAAAAAAAAAAAAAAAAATTCCTATTTGAAGCAGCGTAAGGGAAGGGGAAGAGACACCAAGAAAAGAAAGGGAGAGACTTTAATGGATTTGTGCTTAAAGAGAATGCAAATGAGACGAGGGGATCTGCAGAGCGGCGGGTACGCAGCGGAGGGATATCAAACAAGGCTGGTGTGGCTGTCAAAGAAGGGGGGAGGGATGAGAAGGGAGAGAGGGAGAGAGGGAGAGAGAGCAAGAGAGAGAGAGCGAGAGAGAGCCCTTCTTACTTCACTCAACAGACACTCCTGTTCCACTTCTTCCTGCTTCCACATCTACATACTGTAGCTCCGTGCGAACCCCCGGCCCACACAAGCCCTTTATTTTGAGTCGAAACACTCAAACCGCTGCCGGGCTCTGCCGCGGCCCGGCGACAAAGAGGAACCGCCTCGTCAGCCGGCGACACGAGGCCGGCGTTCCTCGGGTGGCGGGCGTACCTGCAACGCCCTTATCAGAGCGTCCGACCTCACCCGGCGCTATGGGGGCAGTGGGTTGTGTCTGATGGCGGCTGGTGCGTCTGTGAATAAGTAATAGTGGTAGTAGGCAGCCAGCCAGTCGGCTAAGCCGCCACACATGACAAGAATGAAGAGCAGCGCACGGCGAAGTAGGGCACGGGCTGAGCACCCGGCCCAAATATAGGTTATATGAAAAGTGAGGCTGCTGCCTGTAAGATACCCCGTTTCTGCTTGTTCAGACTTCAGACGACTCGTTTCTAAATTTGGCATGAGCTTTAATTCTGCAAAGTTTTATTTTTACTTGACTCTCAACTGTACAACCGCGTGGGACTCGAAAGGTCTGCAGGAACTGGGTCAAAGGCTTTGATTGTGTCCTTCCTGGCTCCTGGCGGATGTCGAGGTCTTGTCCTCCCACCTCCACCCAGTCCCCACCAGTATCGGGTCGCATCTCCACCAGTATCAGCTCCCATCTCCACCAGTTTCAGTTCCCATCTCCACCAGAATCAGGTCCCATCTCCACCAGTATCAGCTCCCATCTCCACCAGTATCAGTTCCCATCTCCACCAGAATCAGGTCCCATCTCCACCAGTATCAGCTCCCATCTCCACCAGTTTCAGTTCCCGTCTCCACCAGAATCAGATCCCATCTCCACCAGTATCAGGTCCCACCTCCACCAGTATCAGGTCCCATCTCCACCAGTATCAGCTTCCACCCCCACCAGTATCAGCTCCCATCTCCACCAGTATCAGTTCCCATCTCCACCAGAATCAGATCCTATCTCCACCAGTATCAGGTCCCACCTCCACCAGTATCAGTTCCCATCTCCACCAGTATCAGGTGCTAAAGTCCTGCAGAGCCTTGTCTAGAGGAGCACTAGTTCTCCGTCATCACCAGCGTCATGACTCCATAGCAAGAAAATCGATCATAATGTTTTCTCCGAAAGAAACATACATATCTATTATATCATTCAATGGAGTCCTAATGCCAAACTAATGCCGAACTATTGTTTGTTAAATGTTATCCTCGTTCCACCGAGCCTCTCGCGATCGATGACGGAGCTGCCCCCAAGTCGGACGTCGATGCTCCGGCCATGGAAGAGGAATGGGATCGGGAAACGTCTTGTGTTGTGCCACTGATTGCGTTGCGGCTCGTTTAGTCAAAGCTGACGCCGCGCAGCGGAGGGAGCGTCCTCCCCGCGTTGGTATTGTACGTCTGCAGCGCACTCTGTGATTTATCCTAACAGCGTGGCAGAGTGGCGGTGGTGGCGGCGGTGGGTGGGAGGGGTGAGCTTGTCACTGTTCATTATTGCTAATGCAACAGGGGGCGATGCCACTACCCATCAATGCCCTCGCTGTGATACAAGGGCATTGACGGGTGGCCCACATCCCCAGCTGCCAAAGGAAGTCACCTCCGTGCCTACCTGTCTCCTCTCGCAAACACACGCGCCGACGTCGCTCTGACGACCGCCCAAACGCGCTCCCATATTTATGCGGCGCGTCCAAAAAGGAAAAAAAGCGGCGTGCGTTCGGCTGCAAGGACTACTGACCCAGTTTTATTCCCGCCGTCGCCAAACTATCTACAAACTGTTTGGCACCGTTGAATACGTTCAAACCCCTTCGTCAAAAGAGACGCAATCGAAAAGCTCCGAGCCAAAGCACCTCTGTGACGAGGTGCTTTGGCTGTTTTGTTTTTTTTCTCGGCAGAATAAATCTGCAATGGAAACCTGAAGTAAAAACCTATGAAATGGGACCCGGTTCTAATTCTCTAATATGTGCCGCCTCTCTCCGTAGTCCCACGTCCAACTTTCTGTGTTTATTGCCTTTTATTCGCCCCCCTCCCTCCTCTGCATTACCTGCTTGCTCTTCCTTGTTCTCAACCCCGGCCGTCAAATTAGATCTACTCTGTATCCCTCAGCTCGGCCCCGGCTCCTTTGTCAACATCGCACAGAGCAAATCAATAAAGTGAAAATGAATAATTCACTGTGACCATTAAGTCTTAACTACAAGAATGATAACCGCCGTCACCGACATTATTCTTACGAGCCACCAACAAT
The DNA here is from genome assembly GCF_960531495.2 of Zeus faber. Classification (NCBI taxonomy): domain Eukaryota; kingdom Metazoa; phylum Chordata; class Actinopteri; order Zeiformes; family Zeidae; genus Zeus; species Zeus faber. The sequence goes on from NC_137205.1 coordinate 18,948,055, forward strand.
TGGTTGATGATTTAACATCATAATAATATGAAATCGTACTCTCTCTCTCACTCTCTCTCTCTCCGCCTCGCCCTCCGCCGCCCTCCCTCCCTTCCCCCTCCGGTGAAGATGGCAGCCGCTCAGATGTCACCAGTTGGTGGTGACTGGCACGCTGCCACTCTGCGTGCGGCGCCGGGCCGCGGCTACATCCGTCTTCATTAAAGACGGCGGAGCGGTGAGTTGTGTTTGCGATCATCAATGTCTATTAATCTGAGAGCTCCATCAGGGCAGCCCCGCGCCGCGCTCCGACGACGACGAGGCGCTGCTCCACCCGGATACAAATATCCTGGAACACGGAGAGAGAGAGAGAGAGAGAGAGAGACATCCAGCGGCATCTACATGAGAAATCCGTGTTTTCTTTAATTGTATTCCAGACGTATTGTTCGCGACGCTCGGGGGTTAGGGCCGGGTTAATTACGAGCCGGGGCCGGGGCGCCGTTGAAAAAAAAAAAAAAAAAAAGGAATATCACAATATATTTTGACGAATACCTCAATGTCGACGATTCAAAGACATTTTGGGAGTGACTCCCGGCGCTTTCAGAAAGTACCACTTGCACTGCCCGTCATACTACCTTTCCATTACATCCCGCAAAACTGATAATCAAGCTTCATCCTTTCTCCCCAAAATTCAGACTTTGCACGTGTGCCCGAGTGTGTAGTATATACTGTAGTGCCCACGCGCGCTGACACTTACACGAGGAGTGGTCTTCACGTCACGCGGACGCTGTGTTCGAGTGCCTGCAATGAATGTCGAGCACATGCAGTTAAAGTTAAGTCTGTCCTTCCCATATGCCAAGTCCTTGGGTCACATGGAACTGCAACAGTGTGAGTCTCAGGGTTAACCGCCGGTACGGCACGTGCCGGACGTGCACACGCCATGGTTATGAAAATGAGGTAAGGTAACATGTTATAACAAGTAATTTTTTAGGGGGGTGGACTGTAATATTATTACTTAAATGTTATAAGTAATTACTCACACTACTCAATACTGGGGAAAGTAATATTATTTCTGTCACCGCCCAACACATAAGGTATGGCAAAAAGTATTGATTAGGATCCAGTGTCATTGCCATGGCAATGTCTTTAGTATTACAAACGTTTCAAAATAATTCCCAGCCTAGACAGAATGCAGTACAAGCACGCATACACAAGAAACCAACAATACCGTGCACACAACAGAAGTACACAGAGTACATTGTACGCACAAACACGCACACATACACACACAGACGGCCTGCTGTGCTGCTCCCTCTCCATTACCGAGCAAAGATTCTGACAATTTGCAGGTGACACACACAACCTATTGGACACAATAGATAATAACTGCGTGTGGATTAAAAAACCAACACTGCGCCATCTTCAGGAAATTATCAAAGTCAAACTGTGTGTTTAAAGTGTTTATCTTAGATGCACGCAAATGTATTGATGCTCTGGGATACGTTCAGACTAGCTAGCACGCACACACACACACACACACACACACACACACACACACACACACACACACACACACACACACACACACACACACACACAGACACACACACACACACACGCACACACACACATGTGCACATACTGTATGTGCTCACACATGGACGTGGATGCACTTGCAGCCGTGCACGCTGGTGCACACCCAGATGGGCCCACCAGGGCACCACATGTGATGTTGACCCAGTTTAGATCTGTGGCACAAAGTGGAGCAGGGATCCAGAACAAAAAGAGACAGTGACATTTAAAAATAGGTTGACATTCTTTTCATCCCATCACCGAGGCCCGTTACAATGGAACTATCCATCTTCCATGTCAATAGCACCATCAGCTAATTATTCCGTCACATCCCGTATATATCACGTATCCAGGAGGCTCATGGGAGGATTTGTTTTCCAAAAGGCGAGAGCGTGCCATAAGTGTTTACCTGTTTATGTGAACACGCTTGTGCTTACCTTTGCCAAATACATATATGTCCCATTGGATTATGTGAGTGAGTGTTTGTGTGAGAGAGAGAGAGAGAGAGAGAGAGAGAGAGAGGGAGAGAGGTGGAGAGGGAGAGGGAGAGATGTATCCAGTATGATGCCGATGACCTCAATCTGCCTGCCAAGGTTATCCTGCTCTGGGATGGGCACACTGGGCATCAGGACAATCTGACACAGCAGGCCCGGCTGATATGCCCCAATTCTCAAAAAAGGCTGTCACTCACTGGCTCTCCGATACACGCATATACACACACACACACACACACACACACACACACACACACACACACACACACACACACACACGCACACACATAAATACATACAATTATACACATATCACAGGACGGACGGACAAAGAACGGGAGAAAATAATGTACTCGTAAAGTACTTTGTTAATATACTTAAGTACAATCTTCAAGTAACTGTACGTAGTATCTGTATATTCAGTTTCAGTGACGTTTGACATTTACCTTTATTTTAACTTTTTTTTTTATTTTTTCCGGATTGATATTTTTATTTGCTTTTGTTTCTAAATGACTGTGACACCACCCATACTCATTTTTTATTTTTTTATTATAAATTGGAAACAGGATCTTCATCTGCAGAGAAAAAAAAAAGCTCCAGGAGCACTTTATGCTGTATTTGAGGCTCTGTTGTATCAGGACACCGAATATGACAAGTACAGTACGTTTAAGAGCCAGTACTTCTATACGTCAATGTCAATGTGGAAGTTCCACAAAACACTAAAAGTCTCAATTATTCATTTATATCGAAATGTATGCAAGAGCGCTGGATCGCTCGCTGAAGTCAACGAGAGGCCAGTCCTGTACGAGCACATCTCTATGTGTGTGCTGCCATGTCTAAGTGCAATAGTGTTTATGTTAGCGTGTGATCGTTGTGTGTGTGTGTGTGTGTGTGTGTGTGTGTGTGTGTGTGTGTGTGTGTGTGTGTGTGTGTGCGTGTGTGTGTGTGTAGATCTGCAGGGGGGGGGGGACGGCAGGTATGCACAAGAACCTTTCCCTCCGCGTGTTCGACACATAAAAATCCAGTGGAAATGCAGGGAACCGCAAAGAGCCCCAGGCGGCGTGGACAGCTGCCATCGCTACTAAAATTACCACAGCGTCTCCCCTTCCTCCTTCCCCCCGTCCGCCCGTCCCTCCTTCCTTCCTTCCTTCTCCTCCTTCCTCATGCATGTTCACACACACACACACACGCGCGCGCGCACGCACGCACACACACCCACACCCACACACACACACACACACACACACACACACACACACACACACGGAAGGGAGAAGGGAGGACGGTCTTGTTATTAGAGGGGAGCGGTGGGTGGAGGGCGCCCGGCGGCCCCCGCTCGGTCACGCTGTAACAGGTGCTGCTTTCCACTGCCTGCTCCTGTTAATTACCAACAGAGCGGCGCTGGAGAGAGCTTTGCCAAGCCCCCGCCAGGTGAGCCCAGGTGAGCACACATTAGTACATGGAGCGGGTCCAGAGGGTCTGTGCTGCAACCCCAACCCTCCCCCTCCCCCACCCGCCCAACTCCCACTCCCCTCTTCCCTCCCCTATAATGCTCATGAACTGTAGCCGAGTACACGCAAAAACCGGTGTGCGCGCACAGCGGAGCGTATGTGCACACGCTCCCTTCCCGAGCCCCCCTCCCCCCGTAACGACGTTGTAACACTGCACCATCAACGTTGATCATCGTGTCTGTTTTTTTTCTGAACGAGGAGGAAATAACGATGCATGGAGAAACAGAACTTAAGGTAAGCCACGGCTTCGGGAAGGCGTGCACGGAGCTGGGTGATTATTATCATGGTGAACGTGTTCGGTTGGGGCAACACTGACAGACGTCAGGTATAAAATGGTAGAAGCATGTTAGGAATCCGCCTAAGAATCCACTCCAATCCAAAGGTTACACACCTGAACTGTCTTTCTCATACAATGTACCCTCGGATATTAAATTCTGTGATCATTTTTGGTCATGACCCGTTTAATATTAAAGTGTAAATCCATAAGATTATATAGCCGGAAAATTCCATATTTGATGCTTTTTTTTAAGCTGGAGCTTGGAAACAGGTTAAGAAACACCCATTCAACGTATCTGCGTTACGCAACAGTATACGCTGTTTCCGTTGTCGGTGGTGGTGTTGGTGGTGGTGGTGGTATCCCGGTAACGATGCACTCTCGAGTGCACGCTCAAGAAGTGAAAGGCAGCCGCGGTGAATTCGAAAAAAGACCAAAAAACAGCGACGCTAGCTGTTGTGGGTGAACTGTCAGTACGGATGAACATTCACTAAAAACAGGGCCCTCAAATTAAGAAATATCCTCCCCCCACCTCATTGAACAAGAGAGAGAGAGAGAGAGGGAAAAAAAAAAAGCAAATCAATCAGAAGAAGGCACACTTTTTAGAAAATACCGAGGGTGACTGAGTGAAAATGAATGGAAAGCGTCTTAAGGCGAGGATGAGGGTAAAACCCTTAACCCGAATGTTGGAAAAAGCCATTGTGGGAAAATGGAATTCTGGGACTTTTAGCGCAATCAACCTCAGACGTCATGGATCGCCACTTTAATTTAGAACTGTGTATCGAGTTCCGACAGGGTTGCAACCTCGGGGCGATTTAGTACCGCCCTAAAGGACAAAGGACGGTACTAAATTATTCCCCCAGCCTTACACGCCCGCATGCCCGTTCATATTTCAGACACGCGGCTCCGCTCCGTCCTCCTCCGTGTCATTCTTTCAGGAACTCGCTCTTCCCCTCCGTCCGCTCCGCCCTCGCTCCCACGGGCGCGGCAAAGGCGCGGGGGTTCGTCGTCGTCGACACATTCCTTTTTTGGGCCGCTGCTCTCTCCACGGAGTCTCATCATCCTTGTGACCTTTAACAGCCCCCCGCCTCCCACCCCCCTACAGCCCCTGTTGCGGGGGTCCCGGGCGGCTGGTCGCTCCTGAATCGCTTCCTCTGTCCTGCCTTTGTTCGGCCATAAAGGTTCTGCCGGTGAAAGGGAAGCGGATCGACAGAGCATCTCCTGTCTGCCGCCGCCGTCCTGGCGGAGCTACGCTACTGTTCTTACTCTGACAGCCTTATCGCCATCCCAACCCCCCCCCCCACCACACACCCTTCCCTTCTCGCCCGGCTGGTCTCAAAGTTCCTGTTTATGTCCCCGCTCCCCGCCGACCCCCGCTCCCCGAACCGCCCCACCTCTCCTCTCCACCCTCCACCCTCCTCCTCCACCACTCCCATTCTCCCTCGGTCCCTTCACAGTCCTTATCCTATTTTCCTATCTTCTCATCACATCCCAGTTTGCGACAACCCACCTCCCCCCATCAATAATGGAGGAGGTTTTTTTTAGATTGGGAGGAAATAAGTAAGTCGCAGCAGCCAATCAAAGGGGTGGGGATGACAACCCGCTCCGCCAGCCAATGGGATGGGAGGGCGGGTTCAAATGAGATCAGAAGTGAGTGCTGTGATCTCATTTAAAGGCAGAGTGAATTATTTAGATGCAATACTTTGACTGCAAATTCTCTCTTAAACCCTGCACACTCTTTTTTTTCTCTATGAAGTTTATATATAAATATATATATATTTTTTTTTTTCCCACTGTAAAAAAAATGCTGTTGGCTGAGAGCTGTACCGAGATGCTGCAAATAAGTGAGGGATCAGACAGGCTGATTAGTTGAACATCCCAGAGTCCATGATTTATGAATATACTGTATACCATATACTGTATTTGGATATACAGTAGACACCGGTCAGCTGCAACACTAAAACCACTGACAGGTGAAGTGAATAACATTGCTCATCTTGTTCCAATGGCATCTGTCAAGGGGTGGGATATATAAGGCAGCAAGTAAACAGTCAGTTCTTGAAGTTGATGTGTTGGAAGCAGGAAAAATGGTCAAGCGTAAGGATCTGAGCCACTTTGACAAGGACCAAACTGTGATGGCTAGACGACTGGGTCAGAGCTCCAAAACTACAGGTCTTGTGGGGTGTTCCCGGTATGCAGTGGCTAGTACCTACCAAAAGAGATCCAAGGAAGGACAACCGGTGAACTGGCGACAGGGTCATGGACGCCCAAGGCTCATTGATGTGGTGCATTGAGGCTGCTACGATAGAAAGGTGTCAGAACACACAGTGCATCACAGCTTGCTGCGTATGAGGCTGTGTAGCCACAGACCGGTCAGAGTGTCGATGTTGACCCCTGTCCACCACTGAAAGCACCTACAATGGACATGTGATCGTTAGAACTGGACCATGGAGCAATGGAAGGAGGTGCCTGGTCTGATGAATCATGTTTTCTTCTACATCATGTGGACGGTTGGGGTTAGGGTCCGTTGGAGCATCTGTGGGATGTGCTGGAACAACAAGCCTGATCCATGGAGGCCCCATGAGTGGGGACGTACACACTAGTAGTGGTTATTAATGATGGTTTTAATGTTGTGGCTGATGGGTGTATATAGTATTTATACAGTATATATACTTGTATATACTGTCTATACAGAATACTGTATGTACCATATTTAACGTATCACATTAAATGTAGTATTTTATATACATCTATATATCATGAATGGTTCTATTTCTAGCTCACTGAATTCTTAACGTGAAGTTGAGATGCAGTTTACAAAATGCAGAAAGCTCCGTGAGCTTCTGTAAACTTCCTTGTCAACATCCTACATTCAAGCGTGTGTGTGTGTGTGTATGTGTATGTGTATGTGTATGTGTGTGTGTGTGTGTGTGTGTGTGTCCGGTGTGTGGGTGTGAGTATGCGTGTTGGGAGTGTTGCTTGCTCTGAGGGTTTCCCCCCCTCTCACTCTCTCACTCTCTCTCTCTCTCTCTCTCTCTCTATATATAAATATCTCTCTCCCTCGCTCTCTCTCAGCCTTTTGACCTGTGCCGCTCTCCCGTTCCTCCTCTCTCCTCTCCCAGCGAGCGGTGGATCGATGCTGGCCTCTGGCTTCGCCCTGTCTGCCCCGCCCCCACCCCAAGCCCCCAAACACAGCCTCCCCACGCCCCGGACACCTCCACTTCCCATGCATGCACGTGTGTTCTGAGCTTAACACTGTTTAAGTAGTTTCACATTGGTCCTCGCATGGCGTTATTTTTCCGTTGTTATGCTGCCGCTTAGCGTGGCTTGATATGTGTGGGTGTGTGTGTGTGTGCGTGTGTGTGTGTGTGTGTGCAGGCGTGCTTGTGTGTGTGTGTGTGTATGTGCATGTGTGCGTGTGTGTGTGTGTGTGTGTGTGTGTGTGTCTGTGTGTAAGCCGGCTTCCAGTCTATCACCCCGAGCCCCAGAAGTCACGGCAGTCAGGGAACAGATTGATTTCTCCCCTCCCACGCGCAAACAATTAACTACACAGCGCTCAATTAGACACACGCTGCCGCCGCCTCCAGACGAGCGTTTGCCTTGACCCGCCGATCTGCCTCCTCCCCCGACCAAACCCGCTTGCGCTCCCTCGCCCCCTTCGGCCGGGGGAGTCCAGGGATGGTGGCGCTGGGGGTGGCCTCCGTGTCCTGTTAAAGGAACAGAAAGAGCTCTCTCTCCCCGTCGGATTAGGTGTCCCAGCACCGAAAATGAGCTAAGATTATCGCTAATGATGCCGGCACCGCAAGCTTTCATTATCGCCGGCGTTCACGCGCCGCTTCGCGGGGCCCGCGCCACTAGCTGAGTAAGCGGGCTGTGCCGCGCTAATTTGGAGGCGGGGGAATTTCCGCGCAATGTGTGGAACCCTTCAGTCTCAGCCCCGCCGCCCCCCGCCGCCTCCCGCTGCCCCCCGCCGCCTCCCGCCGCCCCCTGCCGCCGCCGCCGCCGCCTCCACCGTGGGGACCCGTATCAGCGCAGCACATGTTGATCATCCAGTGAAGGACAAACAAGGTTCTCATCCCTCTGTCAGCTCTCTGTCACTTTTCATTTCTCCGTGCGAAACACTCCAGTGAGCATCTCTCTCACTCTGTCTCGCATTCCCCCTCTCTCTCTCTCTCTCTCTCTCTCTCTCTCTCTCTCTCTCTCTCTCTCTCTCCCCCTCTCTCTACCTCCTTTCTCCTTGAGTCAGATATTCATCAGAATTTTCCCCGTGATGTCCTCCCACTGCTTCCGCAAACCGGCCCCACTTTGTGGGCTGCCACCATGAATAAATGACTTTCTATTTTGCTTTAATCAAGTGCCATCGCTGTTCACCGTCTCCAAACCTGATTCCGGTAAAGGAGATAAAAAAGAAAAATACTCAAATACAAAATAAAACACTTAGTGGTTTGATTACTCTAATTCAGATAAATGTCGTGGAATTTTTCCGTTTTCATTTTCCTGTTTCCTGGTACATTAACACTTTGCGTCGTACGTAAAAAGGGTTATTTGTCTATTCTCTTTCTCTTGTCTGTCGGTGACGGATTATCTTAACATGGGGTAAATTTGTTCAGCTATCAGAAAAAAAGGTTGTAAATATATTTCTTAAAGAAGTAGCCAAATAAAGACTTTTTTTATCGCTTGCAAAAATCGCAAATGGGAAAATATTTTCAGAAAAGATGAATTAAGGTTGTTACCGCGCCAAATGTGGTTTTAATTCTGCATTTTTCTTAATTATTTTTCGGTTTATTTATATATATTGATTTACTTATTTAAAATGCCCAGACACTCTGGATGTATTGGCAAGCATGAGTGACAAACAGCGGGGAAGGTGAGACGGAGACGAAGGGATAGAGAAACTGCGAAATCACAGAAGTACAAGCTTCAATGAGTGTTAACATTTCTAATTATCTCTCTGTCACGTCTGGAGGCTGAAGAAGATAACACCTGAAGTCACCAAGGTGGCAGGCACTCGCACACACACTTTTGTCTCTATCTCACGCACACACAACACACACACACACACACACACACACACACACACACACACACACGCGCGCGCGCGCGCGCAGGTACACACACACGCCTCAGTGCCTCTCTGCTTGACTGCCCTACCTTTTGTAACTCATCTCTCCTTCTCCTTCCCTCATTTCTTTCTCCTCCTTGCTCTCTGTGTCTTTCATCAACACTCTACGTGAGCTGTGTATCTAAGGTGCCGCGGACGCTGCTTTGCTGTTGTCGCGGCTGTCGTGTTTGGCGGCGCCGGTGTCACGGAGCTCGAGCTCGCTCTCGCTCTCGCACGCACTTGCCCTTGTGCGGACTCATGACCGGGTAAGCGGTCGCGTGTTTCCCACTGATGTTTATCCCTGTCATGCCTATTGAACACGGCTTACGGACGGTGTTTGATATTAAATCCCACGCTGTGGGCGAGCCGCTCGCTCCTGTTGATCAGATAAGCAGCGGAGGGGGAGGCAGGATGGGTTTAACTGGTCTTAGTAATCACAACCACTACCACTGTACACTCCCACCGGGGGATTTGCATTATTACATAAATAGCATAGGATGACTATTGGGGCTTTCATAAAATATGTATACTTAGGATATTTGAGAAACAATGAGAACAGAAATCCGTTGCAACAGAAAATCCCACAAGATATCTGGCCTTGTATCACAACATCAACCTTTCCGTATCGTGATTCCTAAAACATAAGATGCGGATTCGCAGCAGGCCCGGGTTGCTATTTTGGTTTTCACCGCCATCACCGACATACTACTTTCTACGACGCAGTGAAGGGCCCATGAAATATTCACATAGCTGAGTGTTACAGCAATATCTAGCCCGGCACAAGCTTTTTAAGGTCAACTTTCACCGGGGCCATCTCCCGCCTGCCTCCACTCCCACCCAGCCGGGGCGGAGGGTTTGTCTGGTCCGAGGCCTCTTTCATCCCGCTGCCGGGAACGCAGCGGATACACAAGGGAAACTCCCAATCGCGGCCCAGCAGGAGACCAGTCTGGGCTGCTGATCTCACGGTGGCATTTGAACAGACAACTCTTCCGAAATTGCATCATCTGAAATCATATCAAATATTGTCATATTCGATACGATGGGAATCTCTAGGCGCCGCCGCAATTTAATTTTAATTTTGATACACTATGCCACGATGCAATTATGAAACAATTCTCAACGTACCTATATTATTGATTTCCATCCATCATGAAAGCGAGTATGTGGTATTATCTTAATTCCCACATAAACACGGCGCGTGTTGCTGTCCTATTGATGTCTATTTATGTTTTCCCGTCCAGCTTGTTTAGTCTTATTTGTCTTGACTGCATTTATACTAAACCTTTTTCCTCCGTGACTATTGGAAATAAAATATTTGCACTGTTTTAGAAGCTCTCCAAAGGTGAGCAAAATGTAGTAAAATGCGATGCTGCTGAAAGCTGCTGATAAAGTATATAGTGCATATAGTGTAAAATATTATGGCTCACAGGTGTAGCGCTGTTGTGTGAACGAGCAGGAGAAAATGTCAGGCGTATCCACACACACCTATCTGCTTTGGGTGCATAAATGTACATAAAGAATACAGCCATGGATGAAGGTCAGCTCGGGGAACTCAGGATACAAATATGGATTTGATCTTTCCACGTGTACGCACACACCTCATTCTGGGCCGGATCCAGAACTGTAGTCCACTCCCCTCTGTCACCCTCCACTTTCAAAGCCACTCACACTCACACACTCATGGCACGCCAGTCTGTTCTGTGGCCAAGCTAGCCAGCTCCGCCAGTCTTGAGGTCCAGTGTGATTCATCGCACTTACCGAGCCTTTTACACCCACCCAGCCCCTCTGAGATCCCATGGAACTCTGAGGTCTGTTGCCGTGACATCAGAGCCAGGGCCCTGATTGGTCACCGGGTGGGTGTCATGGCTGGACTGTGGCCAAGCCTGCGCTGGTTGAATCACATCAGTAATGGCCTGAATATGCCTACCCACCTGCACTCCCAAGCGCGCACACAAACACACACACACACACACACACACGCATGCACACACACACACACACACACACACACACACAGTATGACACTTCATAAAAACAAGTCACTTAACTGCAAACAGCCCCGCCCTCTTTTCCTCAATCTCTCTTTACCTTTTTATATGACTTGTCAATTGATTTTAAAGCCCTCCTTTTTTGACGATTATAGCCCTTTAAAATCTAAGTGCCCTTGTTTAACTTAGCCTAAACGACTCTCGCTCTTTGCTTCGTGGCTTAGGCCTCATTTCAACATTTCTAAGCACTGTCCTGGGAGACATAAAGCGAATGAGAAAGCAAGGGCGTTGAAGAGGGATACAGAGAGGGAGAGAGAGGTAGACAGCGAGAGAGAGAGAGAGGGAGAGGGAGAGAGAGCTGTTTCTGTCTAAGTATACCTGAGGCTTTTTATGTATCCACTCCGCTCGCTGCTTGTCCGCTGTCGTTGCACAGGAGACAATGAGAAGCTCTTAAGTGCAGGCATTCTTTTTTAAATACAGTACAAATGGAAGTTAGCCTCCTACTTAAGTCTTGAGAGGCACTCCAACAGCTTCCCTGAATGAGAGATGAAACCAGAGCACCCCTCTCCTCCCCGTGCCTCCCCGTGTTCCCCGAAGGGATGCTCGCAGCACGACTCTCCAAAGATACCCCCCGGCACGCGCATCCACGCCGCCACAACGCCGCCGCTCCACGAACGGCCGCAGGCCCGCTGCGGCGGTCGTCCAGCCGACGCCCCAAACTTTGGAACCGACGCGCCTCTGGCTGTAGAACATGATTAAACTCTGGTATTTTTTTAACCTACATCTCGGCGCCGTGGTGGATGCTGCTGTGAGGGGGGCTCTCTGTGTGGACTGCGCGTTCTCCCCACGGTATGTTCCCTCGGGAGCCCTAACCCTAACCCTAACCCGACAGACACGCCTGCCAGGGTCGGACGCTCTTTGTCGATGCCCTCGACCGAGGCGTTGGCTCCCGGACTGGAGTCGGTCGCCCCGGCACCTTACTATGGCCGCCCGCTGCCGCTAGATTGTTAGGATGGTGAAACGCAGGGAAAAAAGAAAATTCCCCACCGAGTCGATAAAGTGATTCTTCTTCTTCTTCTTCTTCTTCTTCTTCTCGAATTGGTTTTAAGGTCAATCGAAGTGATCGGCATCAAAATATTTCCAATTGATCCAGTATTGAATGGGATAGATTCGGCCGGCTGTCACCACAGCTAATACACAGAATAATGGGGCAATCACGATCGCCGAGGTTCAGGGTAAAAAAATACAGGGGGTTTTCCTTCCTCCATAGATGGTTTTATTTGGGGAAGGGGGGAGGGGGGTGGGGGGGTTCTCTCCCTTTGTCTCATCTCCTCATCCTCTCCGTCCCTCTTGGCGTTTCCGATCCCGCGCTAAGCGATGACCATCTGCAGCTCGCCTCGCTCCGGCCCTTTAGAAGTGACAGAGCAAGCCAACGCGGGCCTCGCACACGCCCTCTGGGGATAGAAGGGCTGGATTTTGGCAGAGGGATCGCCCCCATCCACTCTCCACCGCACCTGTGCTCATCCAGGCAGATCGGTATTTAGCGGCGGCCCTCCTGCGGCCCCCGGGACAATGGGCCAGAATGGAAGGATGAACTGACGGGAGAGGACTTGGACACGGCCCCCCACCCTTTGTGCCAGCGTAACAGGTCGAGTGGACCGAATGTCTGCTCACTGGCACTAACACACATCTGTTTTGTGATCTGCCTCAGGGCCAGCACACGCACACGCACTCGCGCACGCACACACGCACGCACGCACGCACGCACGCGCAAGGCAGTAATAAATTAGTCAAGAGAGAGCGTCGGAAAAAAAATAAGAGATGACAGAAGGTGTCCAAAGTGTAACCCTTGTGGTGATGCAGGAGAGACGAGCGTAACAAATCAACAGACAGCGCACGGCGAATGCATCACAGCGGAGCACATGCCGATACCAAAGGGGTTTGTTTCGTTCGTGACAATAACAGCCTGATGGACGGTTCAAATTATTGAATTAGAGCTTGTTTCGCAGGAGCCAATTAAAAAGCTGCAAGGCTTTGAGGCTTTGGCAAGCCGAGCTGTATTGGGGGGGTAAGGCGTTTGAGTGCTCAGATCACATTTTTCGGTGTATTAACGCGTAGTTTTGCCATTAGAGTGATCAGTTGTTTAGTTACGTTTTCAAAATAATCCATCCGTTACTGTTAAAATGTATTTCCCTGTTCCTTTTGTTGCCACAGAAAAAAAAAAAAAAAAAGAAAAATGAAAATCCCCGACACATTCGCACCTTCTCCTTCGCACCTAACCACGAGGGAGGGGGCGGGGCTTCTTTCGAATACGTGATTGGCCAAAGGTGAAAGGTCAGCTTTAGATCGTCCGAATTGATTGGCTTTTTCTCACCACCTGCCTAAGGCGTGTAGAGCTTAGCTCGTGAGCTGGCAGTGAGGACAACCTACACGTGGTGGTAGTATTCGCATTATTTTGAATTTGCCACCTGCCAGGTTCCCCGTCGGTTTCTATTTTCTTTCATGGACTTCAAATAATTCAACGTCTTGCAAAAAAAACAACCCAAATAAACGTGAACTTGTTACGCATTGATCCCCGGCACCCTCTTCATTTTATGTTTACTTGTATCAAACATAATTGTAAATAAAGAGCTAAAAAGGGGATTTTGCGTCTGTTAGCCTGAAAAGTTACGGATTACTTTTTAATGGCAGTAATCTACTAATGGATCTATAAATATGTGTTGCAAAATGCAAGAGCATGTAGAATAGGAGGTGAGAACCTGGGGAACCAAAATCTGAACTTGCATATTGAAATATTCAGAGTGACAGAAAAAAAAGGTTTTTGGTGAATATACTTGTATTTTTTATTACTTTAAGCTGTTTTCCAGTGCTTCTACAAATCTAGGATCACAAACTCTCATTCTTATTACAAGCACAAATCTGTGATCACAACCTCTCAAATTGGCCATCACAACTTCACAAAAATGTTGAATCTGCATTCCCTGACTTCTTGCGATAGATGTGTTAGAAAAACTCACTTGTGTGAGTAGCGGGGGGCGGGGTGCAGTAAGTCCTGACAGGAGGGGGTTTTTTTAGCGGACAGTGGCATATATATATATATATATATGTGCGTGTTCTAGTCTGAAATTGTAATGGCCTATTTGAGAAGCTGTGGTCACAGATTTGTTCTCGCAATAAAAATGTGAGAGGTTGTGATCTCAGATTTGCAGTTGTACTGGAAAACGGCTTCAAGTAAAAAAAACAATCTATATAAGTATATTCATCCTAATATCAAATTACACATTTGTGATCATTTTTTCCCTCACTTCAAATTCACACAGGTGTGTGAATATTTTATTAAATGTTTTAGTATTTTAATTGTAATTTTTAATATTTTAATATTTAATTATTTAAAATCTCAATATACAGGTTCAGATTCAATGTTCAGATTTTTGTTCTGCGGGTTCTCACCTCCCGTTCTACAAGCTCTCGTATTTCGCGCCATATTTTCCTCCATTGTAATCTCGTAATGTGACGGGTTACTTTTGAAAGAAACCTCACCCAACGCCATCGGTGAGGCACGCCGTGCGCCGGCTGATTGTCCATCAAGCCTCATTGACTGTGAAAAATCACAACCTGAACAGGCTTGGCGTGTCTCACCTACGCTCCCCGCCTTGTGCCTTGTGTAACGGCAGATCTCCTGGGGGACGCCGGTTATTACAACCTGTCTCTTACTCGTTCCCCAAGGTCGCTCCTCATATTAAGGAGGAGCCTCACTTGTGACTCGAAGACAAGCCGGACCCCTGAAAACCAAACCCGGAAACCTAACCCCCCTCCCCACGCACAGCCCTCCGCTAATATGTCAAAACAGCCGCCGATCTCACCTGTTCCCTGCCACGCTCTAGTCTACACTGTGGGAATTGCAAACAAAGGAGAAACAGCGGCGGCGGTGGGGGGGCTGAATGTGTAATCTGCTCGGCAGCGGTGATGTCACGTTGCCAAGACAACACTCCACCCTGTGTTCCACTCACTTTCCTCCGTTCCTTTTCTTCTCGTTTTTTTTCCCTCCCCGGATCTCAACGCGGAGAAAAAAAAACGACACGCTCTTACAAGATGTAAAAAAAAAATATAAAAAAAAAAGTTAATAAAAAAAAAAAAAAAAAAAGGAAAGATTAAAATCCCGAAAACGAAGGTGCCGAGGCCGGGGGACGACGTCTTCCGACGCTCGGGAGACGACGTCTTCCGACAACACTTCACCGGTCGCCCAGGAATGGAGGGCTGGTCCGCGTGTTTGTATCGAGGCTCCTAATTGTGTTTTCCATAAGAATTTTCTTTTCTCATTTACCTCTCTCTCTATCTCTCTCTCTCTCTCTCTCTCTCTCTCGCTCTCTCTCTCTCTCTCTCGTCTCTCTCTCTCCACTTGGCAGCGAAATATAGGATGAGGAATGTTTTGGAGGACGGTTCGCCGCTGTTCGATACACACATCCAGGCCTTGTTCTTCATAATGGAGGCTTTAATTCACAAATCCATTCTCTTATTGACTAAAGGCTATGTTACCTAATTACGCACAAAAGAGACATTCATCAGAGCGGCGTTTGTTTGCACCTATTTTTCTCCTCGAATTAATGAAGAAAAGTAACTTCCGGGAAAGGAAGTGACTCAACCGGCCCGCCCACCCACCCGACCGACCACCGACCCTGGGGGAGTCATGTGTCCTGCAGCTCAGCCAAAGCAAGCGGTGACTAACGTCTGCGGATGTCACTCAGGCGGACGACCGGTCATTCTCCGACGATTGGCGTCCACCCTCTTTGTCTGCCGTTACCAGCGCTCGTACACAATGTCTCACTCTCATCACGCGGCATTTCTGAGTTCAGACGTTAAGCTCGCGTGGGCATCCTGGGGGCCTGCTATGCCCGTGGTGTGTCAGGAGCAAAAGTCTCCAGTATCCTCGCACTCATGACCAGGCCCAAATGCACACACACATATGGAAACGTATACACACACACACACACACACACGCGCACACACACACACACACACACACACACACACACACACACACACACACACACACACACACACACACACACACCCGCGCGCGGATGCATGAGGTCTGCTCTGTACCAGTGATACGAAACGCACTCTGTGGTTTTCTGTAAGGCGATGATAAACTGGAGTAGGGCTCGGGGGAGGGGTGGGGTGGGGATGGATGGATGGATGGATGGATGGCGAGCGAGAGATCCTGGAAGCAAGGGAGGCGGAATGAGGGGGAGGGGAGGGAGTGGGGGGAGGAGGTTGACTTGAGCGTAAGAGGCCGGCGGAGAGCCCATATCACTCCCTCAGTCTCTCCCACCAGCGCTCCGATGAGGAGAGAGAGAGAGAGAGAGAGAGAGAGAGAGAGGGAGTTGGAGGGGTAAAGACGAGTGCGAGTCAGAGGGTGGAGATCGACCTGTTTCTGAGGCTACGCCGCTACAAAGAACAGCAGGGGGCCCGGGGAGAGGGGTTGGGGGAGGGGGGTTTGAAAAGGCAACGCTGCGCCTTGACCGAGGGCACTGCCTTAGAGGACCACATCGCCAGCTCCAGCACCTTCACCCAGCCATCACCACCACCCCCGCATTACACTACAACTCCACCCCCGGAGACCAAACACACACACACACACACACACACACACACACACACACACACACACACACACACACACACACACAGACACACGCATTCGCACACACACACACACACGCACACACACACACACACACACACACACACACACACACACACACACACACACATGCATGCACACACAAACACACGGAACACAGATGCGTAGACACACACGCACACACACACACACGCGCGCGCGCACACACATAGACACACACACACGCGCACAAACACAATCACACACGCGCGCACGTAGGCACACACACACACACACACGCATGCATGCACGCACACACAACACACACAGACACACAGATGCATAGACACACACGCACACACACATATACACACACACACGCAAACATGCACACACACAAACACATACACACATATGCGCGCACACACATAGACACAAACACACACGCACAAACACACACACACACACGCACGCACACACGCACACACACACACATACACACACAGGCAAACACACACACACACAGACATACATACACACACACACATGCATACGCACACACTGCCCAGAAATGGAGACGTGAGGGAAGAGGCAAGAGAGAGACAGATGCACTGGGGGGGGGGGGGGGGGGGGGGGCGCCTGATGGGAAAAGACTAGGCAGGTGGAGAAGGGATTGGGTGGATTGGGTGGTGGGGGTGTGGAGGGAGTGTGTGTGTGAGTGTAGGAGCGGTCGGGTGCGTAGCTGTAATGTGCCTCAGGAAAGCAGAAAGTCAAAGAGGTTTGAATGAAAGAAGGAAGAATTCAGCGAATGCGGCTCAAGCAAGGACGAGAAAGATGGAGGCACGGAGGGAGGAGAAGGTGATGAAGATGGAGGAGGGACGAGGGGAGTGGTGGTGGTGTGTGTGTGCGTGTGTGTGTGTGTGTGTGTGTATGTGTGTGTGTGTGTGTGTGTGTGTGTGCACATGTGTGTGCGTGCAGGGGGGGTTGGGGGGTGGTCTTTAATCAAAATGTTTTTCAATTAATTTTACAATTAAGGGCTGCTCGTTAGCTTTGGCACACACAAGAGATGACATTGCTAGCTGTGCTTTGCGTGTCATTAATATAATGATGACAGATTGGAGCTCCGGTGGGCATTGCCTCTGCTCCCAGACAGCTGGGCCCCCGCAACAACACCACCTGACCCGCCTGACACCACCCGACCCCATCGAACATGGGCGCCGCTGACCCAGGGGACCCGCCCCGGCTTACGGAAGCAATCGCACACCCATTTATGCCTCCACCACTGTTGTCGTCCAAGATAGATAGACAGACAGACAGACAGACAGACAGATAGACAGATAGATAGATAGATAGATAGATAGATAGATAGATAGATAGATAGATAGATAGATAGATAGATAGATAGATAGATAGATAGATAGATAGATAGATAGATAGATAGATAGACAGATAGATAGATAGATAGATAGATAGATAGATAGATAGATAGATAGATAGATAGATAGATAGATAGATAGATAGATAGACAGATAGATAGGTAGCACAGTACAAACTCACATACACACAGTCTCTGCTGTAGTCTAACTCACTTATACACTGTTGTCATGGCAACCCCATTAAGGAAGGACACTCAGACTGCAACTCTGTCGAAGCCAGTCGCTCTCTCTCTCTCTCTCTCTCTCTCTCTCTGTCTCTTTCACGCACATCTACCTTTTCTTTTTTGCCAGCGATATCTATTTGTCGCCCCCCATTACTTTCTCTCCCTCACCCCATGTGTCCTTCTCTTCCTCTCCTCAAGCAGCTCACAATCTGTCGCTCTTTATTAATATACCATCTTTTCATCTTCTCACCTAGAACCTTTTACTTAGCGGGCGCATATAAATATATCTGTGCACTTTTCAAACCTCCACCTCCACCATGTTTATCCTTCTCACTTTTCCGCGGTGTCTGCCCACACATCCTGTAAAACCAACCCCCACCCCACCCCACCCCACCCTCTTCCCTCTCTTCCCTCTCTCATTTTATCCATCTTCCCCAGCATGCAATACATTTGTGAATAAGGCAGCACCTCTCTCCCTGTGCCCTCCCCAATTAAAGGGGGGATTTACTGGGGGAATCAGACAAAGGGCAGCCTTAGAGGACAGCCTTAATAAGGGCTCTCGGTCGTCTTGCAAAACCAGGGAACCTTTTCTTCTCTGCCCCCCACCCCCTGCCGCCGCCGGTTGCCACCGCCGCCTCTCCTACTCTCTTTCATTCTATCGCTCTTTTTTTTTTTTTTTTTTCATCATTTTTTTCTCTCTCTAAAGGAGATGGTGTGGCATTTGGTGGCTCTGCGGACAGGAGGCAGAAGGCACAGGTTACAAGGCTAGCCCTCCCTGACACCACGTTGACCGCCCGATGGCCATTTAAAGCCCAGTCAGGCAAAATACGGGCTGGCGGTAATTCGCGGACGGCTCGGCGTCGTTGAAATGACCCCGCGAGAGATACGTAACAGTCTGCAACTACGCCTCGGAGCAATATTTTATCAAGGGTGCATTCCTGCAAATCACCACTGCAGTCGGGGGCCGCGCGACAAATCCTGTCACCGTCGCGGTCTTGACTCGCGCCTCGATGCGATCTCATGCGACTCTGCTGCGTTTGCGTCGGAACCAGCGCTCCTGATGTCACACAGCCTCCCTGTGACAAAGCTGCGATTACGCCACGGGACAAATGCGCAGCGGAGGAGTGACAGGAACAGAAACAAATGCGACAGGGCTCCGACAGGCTCAGTAAACGTAAAACGTAACCGCTGCTTGAAATAAATGTCAACAACGTATTTTCCCCGGCGCATGAATGACACCGAAAATGTGCGTCCGCAACGTGCACACACTCGTTTATACATGCGTTTGTATGAGAGAGATGAGTCATGATTCCACCCTACCGCAGGCGCAAGCTGCAGCAAGCCATTTCCGCCGTCCGCCACGCATGCAGCTATAGAGTGGTGCAGGGATGAGGTATTGTTGTCGGCCAATCGCAGAAGTCAGCTTCACCCCGGTTCCCTCCACTAAAAGCCAGTGGGATTTTTCCACTGGCTTTTGGAGTATTGCAGAGAACAAGCTCTGTGGCAAACAAAAGTTGATGATACTCACACGGTTTGTTCAGCGAGATAATCTTCACAAATGAACACCACTTTTAGGATTTTGGAAGCGTAAATGCAATTGCCAGAAGTAAAACGCTGACACTATGAAGGAACCAGGCCACGGCCGCATGACTTCACCGTAACTGCCACTGAGCTTGCAGCTTGGAGTTTGAATAATTTGCAAGAGGGCGAGTATTAACACAACTAGAGGCTGCGGAGGCGGACTGGTTGAGGAGACGACTTTCTGTGTTCGGCGTGATGACGTTTAATGTCCCCAACAGCCTCTGTAGTCCCATTTAGCCACTTGTTAGCCACCGCCGTTTTTAAGACACGTTCAAACCTTCAAAATTCACAACAGGGGTATTGACTGACATATTTTATGTCGTAGAACAAAACGTGAAAATCTCTTCAGTTTATTTGAGGCATCGAAGCAAAAACCCCACTGACTTTGAGACGAGGGAACCGGAAGCACAAAAATGTGAACTAATTTCCGGGTTTGAGGATTCTAATTCACTCATTCCTGCACCACTCAATTGCTTTGGTTGACTTTTGCAGTATCCCAGTGTTGCAGGCTCTTCACAAATCCACAACAATTCGACAGGAGCCTTTCTATTGTCACGCCACCATCCGCAGATTTTTCCACCCTTATCTCCACCAGTCCCCGCAGGTCACCTGTTTGCCATCAGCCTCCCAACCTCCCACCACCACCACAGGTCCTCATCCACTCCAACCCACTTGATGAGTTGGATAACACTGTATGTGCTGCATGCCACCCGCCACATCCCCCCCCCCCCCCCCCCTCCCACCCCCACCTCCACCTCCACCCCTCCAGAGAAATAATCTGGGAGATAGAGGAAGGTAAGAGGGAGGATAAGGGCCGAGCCCAGGGCTGGCAGGCAGCCTTAATGTGCAGAGGAGGAACAGAGGGAGAGAGAGAGCGGGAGAGCGAGATAGGGAAAGGTGGAGGAGGGGGTGGGTGATATGGGTGATACCGGGGATGAAGGGAAAGGAAGCAGAGGTGGATAAATGAAAGGGAGGAAGAACCTGATGGGGCGGGAGAGTGGCGGAAAACCTCTGCGTTTGGGGGGAATAGGGGAGGTTAATTTCTGAGACGACGTATAGGTCACAGAACAGGAGAGAGGAATGGAAAACAGAGCGAGAGAGAGAGGGGTAGAAGAATGGTCAGGGGTTGGTTGGAGAGAGGGGAAGAAGGGAGGAGCGGAGCGATCGAGGGAGACGGAGGCATCTGCTGCCACTCCACATGGAGGTGGAACCAGCTTGGGAGGCACCGAGCTTCCCCTCACGCCGACATCCCAGTCATCCCAGTGAGGAAATGCTTGTGTGTGTGGGCGCAGCGACACGGTGCTGGGAATTTGCAAGGACCTCCCGAGACAATACTGTCACCACGCTTAAATACAGTTTCCACGGAGAGACTCAATTATGATGATTCAAGGACCGTGACCGTGATTCAATATTGAAATTGTGTTTGAGTCATGTTTCCTTGTTTCCTTTTTAGGCCAATGTCATGTCATGGGACTCCCTGTGATTCAGGGAAATCAAGGGAGCTGACCTGGTCCTGCATGTGCTACAAGGGAAATTGATAAAGAGTCTGGAAGAAAAGATGTTGAAGGCTAAGAGCCCATTACACTGTAACTACTGTAGTACAGTACAAAGTACACTGTAGCTGTAACAACTATTAGGCCTGCTTCCTTGAAGCTGAGGCTATTCAGCACAATTTGAGTTTTGATGTGAATATGTGATCAACCGCAGCAAAACCCGCTATCTTGCACATTTCTAAAATCGCCAGGAGCAGCCAAATAAGGTGAAAAAACCTTTCGAGGAAGGAAAATGAGACTTTTCCAGATTCGTGTTCGTGTTTATAATAATTTCTCTCTCAACATATTTTCAAAGCCGAGTTGGATTAAACCGTGGAGTTAAATATTCCCATTATATTACATGGGGAAACACAGTTCACTTACTGATATCATATTCCATGTGATGTGAAGTCACAATGTGAAACCGCTCTTACCTTTAAATCATACTACTTTTACAGACACACGGAGACGTCATTGTGCAGGGGGCGTATACCAGCGTGTACCAACGAAGAAGTCAAGTTGATGTCACTTCTGTAAACAAGACGAGGATCCTTCGGTTTCACTTGTCTGTGAAAAACTTTCATGTCCCTGTTGTAATGATTATAAGAAGCGGGTGGCGGAAGATCTAAATCATATCGCGGACCTTAATCTGACTAGTGCGATAGATCCAAGTCAGTGTAAGCAGCGCATACTGGACTTAATTTTCTGTGATTATAGTCAGTTCTCCGACAGCGATGCTGAATCTGATACCGGCATTATCTCGGA
Source organism: Zeus faber (assembly GCF_960531495.2). NCBI lineage: Eukaryota > Metazoa > Chordata > Actinopteri > Zeiformes > Zeidae > Zeus > Zeus faber. The sequence goes on from NC_137205.1 coordinate 18,970,072, forward strand.
CCTGGAGAACATTTCAAACAGCAGATTTCAACCTGAATGTGACGATGAAACTGAATATTTTCAAGAACCACCAGAGGAGACCGACAATACGCCAGTTGTTGTTACAATGGAAGAAGTTGATGATGTGGTGAAGTCCGCTGAGGTTGGTGATGCAGATTATGAATGAAAGTAGCAATGGACAAGATTCTCAAGTTTACCTGCAAATGCAGCCAGGGGCAAAAAGAAAATGAAAAGAGGCCCCAAACAGGCTCCCAGAGTGTAGTTGGGGTAGGGTTGGGGTTGGCCCACATTATAACTCCAAGAACTTTGAAGATAATTGGCATACGCACATTTATATATTAAATGTCACAGGTTGATATACAGAGACTCATATTATTTCCAGATTCTACATTTTGTTGTGTTGTCTGCACTTTTAAACTCCTTAATAATTCCACTTTTATAAAACATGTATATTCTTACTGTTAAATAAAAGCTTTTTTTTAAAACAAAAGATGTTGTGTGTCGATGACTCTGTTCAACATTCCCTCAAAACACAAGAACAATGCAGAGATTGCCCCATTCAGAAGGGTGTCAAGTCCCCATTCCGCAGGGTGTCAAGTGGCCATGTGACAAGTAGCCATGCGGCTGTGTTGGTCCCCCAACCATTTGCATTCTGGGAGCTGGCTAAATGAAGCCAAGTGTTAGGAAAACTTTGAAAATGATTATCTCAGAAACACGGTTTGCCACACCCTTGTCATTAACAAGTCATGGCTTTAAAAATATTTGCTGGATTTGCACACGTGACACCTTGTTTTGAAGCTCTGATTCTTCACTTTCAAATGATGAGGGAAAAAAGTCAAAAGCCACCAAATGTACCTAAAGCCTCCGGTGGGTCACATATTTGCAACTTTTTACTTGGATTGCTCCTATTTGCTATGGTAGTAAAATTGTATTCCTAATTCCTATTCACCCTTGTATTCTGTTGGACAGATTTGATCCAAATGTAGGTGTTTATCATCACTAAAAGGCTGGTTAAAATACTTGTTTCCGCCTGAGACCAGGTGACTTTGCCTCATTTGGGGTCTTCAGCTTCTTTACAGAATATTGACACCTTTATGTTTTTGTTTATGTCCATAATCCCTTTGCACCCCATTTTGATGCTTCGGCCAGTTTTGACCACAAGAAGAATAGGCCTATATGAACAAGCAGCTTTTATTTGAGTGGGTACGGTGGCACGGCCACCATTTGAAGCATGTGTGTGTGTGTGTGTGTGTGTGTGTGTGTGTGTGTGTGTGTGTGTGTGTGTGTGTGTGTGTGTGTGTGTGTGTGTGTGTGTGTGTGTGTGTGTGTGTGTGTGTGTGTGTGTGTGTGTGTGTGTGTTGGTCGCCGTCACCGCATGAGTGCATGTGTTGTGGTGTGTGTGCCGTGTGATAAAAGAATCTCCTTCTTCTTCTCTTGAACCAAAGGTAGGCTGCTGTATACCAAAAGCTTACCAATGCCTTACAGACGTAACATGAGACAAATCCTACGTTGTGGGAATTGACTCTGTTTCTGTTCTTTTTTTTTTATTATTATTATTTTATTTTTCGTTGACTGTTTCTGTGTGAGAGGTGCAACACACTGACAACAAAATATGCCACTCACCCTTTACTCACTCAGAAGCAACTGTCAGAAGAGGAACATGAGCAGGAGAGTCTCAGTCAATCAAGCCCTCGCTCTAATCTTCGACAGCGATAACGACGGTGAAATAGAGGAGGGAGTGTCCGAAACCGAGGACAATGTAGAACATAATTCGGAGTACAATGAATCGTCCTCTGATGAAGAAGAAAACACACAGGGCAAAAGAGAGGCGGTGCTGATGGGATGGAAACACAGCGTGGTCACAACCCCCCCGGCACGTCAGGGAAGACTCATCGGAATGGTCCCAGGGCCTACAGTAGCAGCTTTGCAGTTACACCAGTTCATGGCATCAAATCTGCCTTTGTACTGTTCATAGCGGAGAGGATTATTATAAAAACGCCAACCTGTTGTATTTTGGTGCTTTATATATATTCATTCAAATGTGCTGTCTTGTTATTAAAAACAGATTTAATTCAATTATTCGTATGACTATTTTGATGTGAGTTTCGTTTGTCATCATCATGTCGAGGCCGCTGGGGCAGCTCATCACAATGAATGTTTTGGTGCCAAATCTGCCCCTCATCAAATGGATGACAATCATTTCCTGTGGAAGATAGTAAAGACATGCCAGCAAATGAAAAAAACATCCACATTATGAGCATCATGGGCAGTTTGATGATAATTAGTGCATATTGTGTGCTTTGTAATGAAAAACTAGTGGTGTAATATCAAGGGAAACCTGTCAGGACAAAAAAACTGAAATATCTGGTTTGCCATGATAGTCACTTACATGATGATCATTTCAAATAATTACTTTTTGAGGAGGTTAAATATGCACATCTCACAATTTCGAGGTGAAATTGATGACCATGGCCATTTCTGGCCAAAGCAGTATTAGTTGGCTGAACATGGATAACATGATACAAGGGTTAATGTCATTTTAACATGAACGTTGCACTGAGGGAAATATTCATCCTTGTATTTCTAGGGAAACATGGTAGAGTAGCAGAATCAATTCTGGGAGCAAATTGCACTCAGGGGAAAATTAGCAAGGAAATGGATTGCGGCCGCTGATAGCACCATGAATTGCGCATCGATTGAACCTATCTGTCCCGCCATATTGTCCAATTCACAAAAGAGGTTGCGCTAATGATATGCCAGCGCAACCACGCCCATAAAGTTTTGCTGCTTTATAAATCAATTTAATCAGTATTTTTAGGTCTAGTTGCAGTGACTATAAAAAAAATTAAATAGTAGACAGCAATAATAACTAATAATTAAATAATAATAAATAATAAAGTAATAATAAATAAATAGTAATATTATAATGTAGAAATGTTGACAGTTGATTTAATATATTTTGCGCTACCCCAATGTCCCGGCATGCCGCTGCTGTCCATGGTCCTGAGGTTCCATGACACCTGTGGTTCAATGCCAATTTTGACAACTTTATCACTATTCCCTATAACTTTTGAGTTTTTTTCTTAGATATCTTTTGAGTTTAATAGGAATTATAGATCGGTTTTTGTCAATGTTTGTAACGCCTTTTTGTACAATAAATGATTCAAAGTGTCAACAAGTTGCTTTTGGAGTGTGTTTTGAAATCCATGGACTGCTGCGCATTCCGCTACCTACAAATTCTGTAAATTACTGTGACAGTAATAATAATAATAATAATAATAATAATAATAATGTCAAAATATTATTTCTTTCTTTCTAGATCACTAGAAAGTCTGGGCCTGACACCCCTTATAAATGTTCTTCAGTCAGCTCTCTGCAGACGTTCAATTTTGCACCAAATGTATGAATAATATCAAATTTAAGGTTGTGCAAATAGCACTGGCGCACCGAGAAGCTATTTGTGTGGCAGTGCAGTTAGTGGTGCATTTCACCGTTTGCGGGTGCTTTGTGAATTAGACACCCGCTTTTTCTGTTATTTGCACCCGTTGAGCGCCCACAAACGTTGCGCAATCGCTTTGTGAATTCGCCCCTCAATGTTTTTATACCTGACAAGTAGCCAAAGGGGATGAGTGGGAAAATCTACCCCAGGGTGTGCGGTTACCGATGAGGGAGAGAGGGAAAGAGGGATGGTGGGTTGGACGGCGCGAGGTGAAGAGAAGCGGATCAGCGGTTTTGTTTTCAGTCCTGTACTTCATCAACTGGGATGAACTGTGTATCTGTCGCAATTATTTGTCACTTTGCAAAATCACAAAGTGCAAATAAAATGTGAATTATGGCGGTTTCCATCAGTTTGGTGGAGGCAAATTAACTGTCTACCTACATTTTTATGTTGCGATGTTGCAACGTCAATAAATGGCTCCTTCATCGGTGGGTGTGTATTATTACACTCTTGACGGTGGCATAAAATGAACTATCAACACATATTATTTGCGTGACAATTAATCACCTTTAAAAAAAAAAACAAAGCCCGGTCTGGGCCCAGAACGGACAGAACCCGTCGTCATTAAACGCGCCCGGCGCACAGCGCCGGGGAAGGCTGCGCGCACGCAGCCGCGACACCAGCGATGCCTCTCAAAATGGAGGAGGGAAGAGAGCGAGAGGGAGACAGAGAAGGAGGCCTGCGTTTGTAGCACGGGGCTGTTATGAATATTTGAAGTAGCCGTATCACGAGGCCGCTGATTGTTGCTTCGGGGGGGAAACATGGACACAGCATAGAAAGTGGTTTGGCAGAGTCGAGAGCCACGATGGAGGGTGGAGGAGGGAGGCGGTGGCGGGTGGCGGCAGCGGCCCATCCCGAGGTTTGGCAGCAGGCGGCTCAGTGAATGAAAGCGGGGCAGGTCACGTGTGGGCGGGGGGGCGGGGCTCTCCTGCTGCTGAGACAGATGCCGCGGTTGTTCGGCTTCATCTCGGCTGCCAAGCACCACCCAGCGCCGGCCAAACACCAACACTGCTGCGTGCGGATGAACGGTGGGTTTGTGTGTGTGTGCGTGCGTGTTTGTGTGTGTGTGTGTGTGTGTGTGTGTGTGTGTGTGTGTGTATGTGTGTGTGTGTGTGTGTGTGTGTGTGTGTGTGTGTGTGTGTGTGTGTGTGTGTGGAAGGCCGTGCCTGTCTTCAACCCCACACCTACCTCCGCCCCCACCTCCACCCCTGCCGCAAAGCCGGCTCCCCACTGCAGTAAATAGACATGAAGACACCAACGGCCAGAGAGAGAGAGAGAGAGAGAGAGAGAGAGAGAGAGAGAGAGAGAGACGGAGGAGGAAATAAAGTGTGTGGCGATGAAGAAAGAAAATAGTGGTGTTTTCGGGGCTGGGTGTTGAACGGTTGTCTGCCTGATCGGATGTGATCGGAGCAGATTACAGGAATAAAACACTCAGCAATCTGCCTCCTGAGCCTCGCACCCCCGTGGCGAGCAAGCCAACAAAACACACAGAGAGACACACACACACACACACACACACACACACACACACACACACACACACACACACACACACACACACACTGCATCTTTGTCCCCTGAGCCGACGCCCACACCTGTGGTTTGTCTCGCCGTTCTGTAGTCAAACACACACTGGAAACCTGCTTCCACAAAACACACACACACACGCACACACACACACACAGACACACACACACACATCTCACAAGAAGCATCACACATGCAGCTCGGCTTAATTACCTATTGATTAATAATTGCTATAATTAAAATGGTGATGGAAAAAAATAAATAAATTCAGAGCGCTGAATGCCTTCCATTTTGCCCCATTATGTATTCATTATAAATTAACGTTTTTATTTCCTCTCCTCCGCGTGCTCCATTGCCTACTCATTCAGTCTCCAGTCTCTCTCTCTTTCTTTCTTTCTTTTCCTTTCTTTCTTTCTTTCCCTCTCTCTTGCAGCCGGGGCAGGCGGGGGGGGGGGGGGGGGGGGGGTCGACACATTGTGCAAACGTGGGTGCAGTGCGCTCTGCCTCTTTACTTGCCCATTAATTCAAGTATTGATCCATGTTGGTGCGAGTACGAGGGGGCGGCGCGGGGAAATCGGAAAGAAAAGCCGACGGAATTCATCAGAAACCACAGCAGGAAAAGAATCGCTGAATAAAGATAAATAAATGCAAGATCACACGCGCGCGCGTGTGATTTTGCATTTATTTATCTTTGCATGCACGCGCGCACACACACACACACACACACACACAGAAATAAACTACGATTGCTACTACAGGCCTTTACAAACAGGCCTTAACCAGACCTCCACCAAGTCAAGGAAATAAAGACGCCTGTAAGCAAGCAGGCTGTAAAACTCATACTAGATACTACTACATACATAATAGATTAAACATAATATAAATCATTTAATTATTTTTACATGATTTCATCCCATTTCACATACAGACGGATCAGAATGATTACAAAACAAAACCTGCTGATCCTGACACAATGGCCCATTTATGTGCATTAATATTTAAGACATGGATAAGAACAAGAATGTCCAGAACACCTGTATGATGAATATTTTAAACATAAAGGGTTATTTGTGTGGCTAAATGGAGAAAGTATTTTACAGCAATCTCAATGCATTTTAACAAGTAAACGACATTAAAATACAATGTTGGGATAATTTGTTTTTCAATGTTGGATGCTGCTGCATTTACAATTCGATAAATATTTCATTTTGTGCTCTTTGAGAAATATTGCTCCAAATGCGTTCAAAGAATCATTGAAGAGTACGAGCAGCAGCGTCCAATATTAAAATTTTTTATACAAATTGCTGCAACATTGTATTAGAATGTTGTTTACGTTCCTAGTGATTTAACTCTTTATTATACATTCATTAAATAAAAAAAATAATGCAGAGGGGATACATTTTTTTTCACAGATTTTATACAAATACCTTCTACTTTCCGTAAAGATTAAAAGTCATAATGACTCTTTATCTTTGGACACTGTATTCTAAAAGATGCTGTGTATATATTGTGTATATATTTTTATATAGAGCTCAAAATGAACACCACCTCCAAGTATGTGTGTGAATTTAGATTTGGGCACAAAATATTTAACCTCAAAAAAATGGTTCATTAGGAAAATACAAACTCATTATGAAAGAACCCAGCGTGAAAGTTCAGCACCGCTTCTTTTCCTGGATGACAAAAGGTGCGCATCATTATGTCAGAACGTTGTGTACCCGCAGCTCAGGCTCGGCCCAAAAATATCCCACTATGGCCTTTGATCACAGCCCACCATGCGTTTGTATTCTAAAGTAAGAGCAACAGTAATGATAGGAAATATGTTGGGAAAAAGTGGGCGAGAGAGTGAGACATTAATGACTAATGAACAGGAAATGACATTTCATAAGATTAGGTGCAGGTTCATAACACTGTTCTATTTATACTTTAAAATAATAACAGAAAAAAAAAGGGGGCAAGGTTCTCTTTTGATTATGAGATGGAATCTGATTAATAAAAACTCATTTGATCAATTGAAATCAGAAATAATTTGCCTATATACACATGTATTCAAAGAAACATGGACCAAAAGATCAACAGACTAAAGGAAAATATAAAAATAAAACAAATAAAAATATCAAAATAATAATGATACATGGTAAAACTAGTACAATTAAATAAAACGTTTAAATAATATAAAAAAATAATATAATACATTCAATAAAATAAATAACACTTAATACTGTATTTCATTGGGGGGGAAAAGACTTGGAAAAAAATGATATCAATAAGAATCTCTCTGTAAATGGAATTATATTAAAAGATGTGACTGAAATGTGCAAATAAGGATTTACAAGCCTAATTATTAAACTGCTGACACCTTTCGAGAATGTGTGGGTATGTAAAAAAAACCCAAAAAACATATCCTGGGTAGCGGATTCAAAGCGGTTATTACAAAAAAGTGCAACTTATATTATAAGTAATCTCACATTTCTTAAAGAAAGGACTGCAAAAATGAACATTTATGGTTTATTTTCATTTTTAAATTATAAGAGACCTCTTTCACTGGATTGGCAATGAAACGTTTGGGCATTAAGGACGCTACTTTATCCAACTGAACATTATCTACAAACCCATTCCAGTAAGTAACACCCTCCGGCATCCAAACAACCTCTCTGAAAAAGATGCATTTTTTATGTTGTTTTGACGACCAGAAAACAAATGTTTTCCCGTTAGGGGCGGGGGGATGTAATTATATCGGTTGAACATAAAAATCCTTTGTAAGCAAACAACAACCTTTGCTGGCTGAAAAATTCACTCACCGACATTAAATTATTATTAACCAAGCGTACGGAACATATTGATCTATTTTTATATATGATGTCTTTATTGTTCCAGATTAGGAGTGAACTTGCGCTTGTAGTTTGTGATCACTATGGAAACGGAAATAACTGTTGGAATCTCCTCGACCCTATAACAAAGTAAAGGGCATTTGAGGAATCCGAAAATGAAACACCGAACAGTCGTAGGGTTTCTGAGGAAATGCTTAATCAAAGAGTGCTTAATCAAAACTTTGCTCAATGTTTTTGACTGCTTTTATTTCCTTTTTAACACAATGTTTTGGAATGTTTTGTTATCCCCTGTGATTTTAAAAGTTTCTTTGAGTTCTGAGTGAAGATCTATACAAATAAAATGTATCATTATTATTAGTATCATTATTATTATTATTATTATTGATATTATTATTATTATTATTGTTGTGGTGGACCAAGGGGCGTGGTTAAGTGGCGGCTGCAGACGGCAGCATGGCTTCCTTCCCACAGCCCCCCAGCCACCCTTGTTCTGCCACAATTACTATTATTATTATTATTATTATTATTATTATTATTATTATTATTATTATTATTATTATAAACATAACATTAATATTATAGGTATTTATGATTATGATTATAATTATAAACATTCTTCTTCTTCTTCTTCTTCTTCTTCTTCTTCTTATTATTATTATTATTATTATTATTATCATTATTATTATTAGGGGTCCAACCCACAGACGTGAATGAACACCATTTGTATTTGGGGCAGTCCACATGAGCTGTCGTCCACGTTTTATCCACATCGGTCTACATTTGTGGAAGGAGTTTGTAAAAAAAACACCTCCATCGGTGAAACCAAAAGGTCACGCGGAAACACTGAAGACTACGAATTGGTCACAGAGAATCGTCACTGCGTCATTGCGTCATTGCGTCGCTGCGTCATCATTGCACAGCACGGCAATGATCGTTCTCAGGGTCTTTTTTAAAAAAAGGGAATTTAAGACACAAACTCCCGAAATGCAATCAGTTTATTAACTGTCCGAGCAGAGAGGAGAACACGCTAGATCACCAAAACCAGAGTTTCCGTTATCCGGTAAATGCCAGTTTTTGACCGGTTAAATCTGTCAAAATCCTTCAAATTTAAATGTCTCCGGTCACAATGTCCGGTGAAAATAGCTCCCTCTAAGCACAATTTGAATCAGTGCTGGGCAATAAAACGATAATTGTTGCCATATTTTTTTCCTCGATGTCTAAATAAAATAGACTCGATCATTTAGATAAAAAATGACGCAGATAGGTTCATTTCCACGTTCGGCAATTTGCAACGGAAAGCCAATCAGTTTGGACGATCTAACCTCTCACCAATCACGTTTGTCGATTTAGAAATAAGCCCCGCCCCCTCTCTTGCGGGCAGTTTGGGCTTGAAAACACAGTACACACGGAGCGGAGACAGAGCGCAGCGTCCAAAACTCGGAGGACACGAAAACTGATGAGCATCGTTGACAACAGGAACATGCACATCCATAGTTTGGCATTTTTTGGATATTTAAGTTCCGATCCAAAGCAGACGGTAAATATCCATTTGGACCTACCTGTCAAATATTTTGTTTTTGATTTGATCAAAATTGTATTTAACTGAAATGTTAATTGAGGCTGCACTTGTTACTTGTTCACAAACTGAAATTATTTGATTTCAAGTAGCAATATTAGTAATGTTTTTATTTATTTTCAAAATGGCGTTACCTGATGGGACTTATTTTAGTTTGTATATTTAATAAAAAATATTATGAATCTACATGCCTTGATGTCATTCTTTATATGCAGTAGCCTGCCTATCAATTGTTATTCATCTCAACATCAAAACAAAAAAAAAAATCACACCGAAATTTGTCCCATTTGTCCGGCATGTTGAAATCTTCCAGGACACGTGGACCGGCACCGTTATAACGGACACTCTGACCGCTACTTCAAGTTAGGTTAACTAGTTCAAGCATGCGGTGCACGGAAATCGGTGTCAAGATTACATCCCCAAAAGCCCGAACTCTATTCCACCGGAGACCCTGCGTCCTGAGGAGCCCAGCGTGTCATCATCCCGCCTAAGAAGTGTCTGAGGTGGTGCAAGGAAAGAAGGCGAAAGCGGGTCAAGAGAGCCAGCCTACCAGCGAGGAACACAGACCGGCCCCGTCCGGTCTCTTCCTCACTTACTCCCGGTCACTCGTCAACAAGATGGATGAAATAAAGACTTTGCACAACATGGATAGCTGTGTGACGATCCCGACAGACCTGGCTGGACAGCACCATTCCCGACGCGGCTACGGAGCTAGCGGGCCGCTCTGTTCACCGAGCACACAGGACTGCAGCCCTGGAGGAGCTGCATGCCGCTTGCGATAACCCGCTGCGCGCACATCCAGAGGGAATTTTGAGTGTGGCAGGAGACTATAATCACACACAACCAAACAACACTGGCCAAACTCCAAAACGTTAATTTCTCCGACCAGACACAAAAATATTCTCGACCAAGTTTACACAAACATCCCGGGAGCATGCAAAGCCGCCCTCTCTCCACACCTTGATTTATCAGACATTTTACTGGAAAAGAATTGGCTTGAAAAAGGAGGAGGCATTTAAAAGTGGCAACGGGGAAGAGTTTAAAATGGAAAAACACACGTTTGGCAAGGCAGTTACATATATTTTTATTAGTCCTTAGATATAAAGCCAAATTACAAATCAATTGTAAACTACAATAAACGTTATATTTCAAAGACAGATTCGTTGCCATTATAACATAAGGGTGTATTCAGTTACAGACAATTCATTTGGTTATATGTCATCTTAAATTGTAGTTAGTTCTAACTTTAACCTTAATAAATTATTCAGCATTGTAAACAGGGCTTGTACATCGTTTCATCACACACGTCAGGCTTTGTGCACGCAATTTGTTATATATGTGCAGGTTGTGACTGTGGGGGGGCATTGGCATGGTGCACAGTTTGCTGCAGTTAAGACTTCATTGGTGTGTATTGGTTAGTCCGTGCAGGATCTGCCCCGAGTCGAGACAAGAGACAGCAGGAGCTGATGCCGCATTCCCTGCGAACTCGGAATATTTGATTGAACTGATGTTGCGTTCCATGGGAACTCGGAAAATTGTAATTTGGCTTGTTTGGAAGTGATGCTGCGTTTCATGGGAACTCAGAAATCTGTACTTTGTACTTTGTGCATTGCTGCCTGCAGCTATATTCATTATTATTTGTCATGCCACTCCCAAAATGAAAGTGCCTGGTGCTCAGAAACCCACGGACAGGAATGAAAAACAATTATATTTTGGCCAGTCCAGACATGCTGTTGTCCAAGTTTGATCCACATCAGACCATATCTGAAGGTAAAAAGTAAAAGAACTTGTTTCAGCAGCAGACCTAGTATTATACCTAGTAGTATACCTTAGCATTAGAGCAAAGGGACCGGCCGGGTATGGTGGAGCGAACGAATTGAGCGCAGCAGAGAGATGACATCATCAAGCGGCGACTCTTAAAGAGACAGTGCAGGCTTATCTCAGTATAGATCATTAAAACACTAATTAATATAACTTCCCTTTTATCTTGATTTTGGTGACATCTCAAACAAGAAAAAGCAGTAAAGCTGTGAAAAGTTCACAAGGGTTTTTGCTTTCATTGGGCATTTGTATATTCTCGAAAACCATTGAGCGCATGCCCTCATTTATAATGATGATGACAGTACATCAGAATAAATTGCACATCGGAAAAAATGGAAAAATACACAAAAAAGAATAGCAACCAACGAGGGAACAAACAACAAGCAACAAAAGAACACAGTCAAACACAGTTCAAAACAGTTACATTCATGGGCGAGCAGTTTGCAATCATGGTCCTAAATTGACCCATTGGTATAATAACAATAATAATTGTAAACTGTTCCTCGTCTGTGCAGCACAGAAACTGAAGCAATTTTTCCAAATTGAGGGGCAAATCCACAAAAAGTTGCACAGCTTGCGGCCACTTTGAATCAGAATCAGAATCAGAATCGTCTTTACTGCCAAGTAAGTTTTCACGTATAAATGGCGCAAATAACAGAAAAAGTGAGTGTCTAATTCACAAAGCACCCACAAATTGTGAAATGTACCACTCACTGTGTTACCATGCAAATAGAGTATCTGTGCGCCGGTGCTATTTGCGCGTATTTAAATGGGGCATTATTTATACATTTGGTGCAAAATTGGCCCCTTTCTATGCAAATGAGCCTCGTTGCAAAAAATGTCCAATTCACAAAATAATAGCCACACGCAGTTAGAGTGAAAATATTACAGTCTGCAGAGTTGGTGGTAATTGGGCACAGACCAAAATAAAAAAAATAAGTAAAAGCCAGCAGTGCGCAATCATCTTCAGAGAGCTGATGCAATTGAAACACATTTATAAGTGGTGTCATGCCCAGACTTTCCAGTGATCTGTAAATAATATTTTGCCACTATTAATATTATATTTATTATTACTGTCGCGGCATCCTATAGCTGTGCCTTGAACGGGGAGTAGTTGGAGGTGGTTTTCAATACGCACTCCAAAAGCAACTTGTTGAAACTTTGAATAATTTATTGTACAAAAAAGGCGTTAAAAACTGTTCTATAATCCTTATTAAACTCAAGATATCGAAAAAAACAACTAACAGTTATAGAGAATAGCAACAAAGTGGTCAAAATTGGCATTGAACCACAGATGGCATCGAACCTCATAGGACCATGGACAGCTCTGCAGGCCACAGCCTTTTGGGTGCAGCGGCCCAGAACTTGGTAGAGCAAAATATGTTCAATTAACCGCCATCATTTCTACAATTTCCATTATTTTCAAATCCCACCGGTCAAGATTTGGCATAGCACTGGCGCAGCCCCTCCAAGGATTTGATGACAATTTTACATATTCATTAAACACTTAAAATAAAATAACATAAACAATGTAATAACTACTGTCTGACAATTATATTAAGTTTTATATTTATTGAAGACTGGTAATTCGTAAAATAGGCAAGTGTGGAGCAGTGGCGTAAATGCGTAATGACCAAAGGCGCATTATGACTCTCCAATGGAGAGTCATTGCGCGCCTTTGACCAGAATGTCCAATACAGAAAGTGGGAAATAAACCCGACAATCACCTGGGGTATTTGCCACCAGACTGCGAGAACAGGGGCGGGATTTTTTCAGTAGCAATCTGCAATCTGCTCCACAGCAGAGCAGCGGCAGGAAACGGAGTAAATTAAATACATATAGAGTTTTTATTTGCTTTGTTTGGAGAAAAGATTGCTCTGATCAGAGCTGCAGAGCTGCAGGTAGTAAATTGCCTTTTACCTTATTTTTCTGCTATTTTGGGGAGTGACTTCAAAGTGTCGTCTAGTTTTGATAAAGCTCTTCACTGTTTAGGTGTGTTGTTTGTTACTTATTGAGTAAGTTACTTATTGAGAAACAATGGTTTTTCTTTACAAATCAAGACTTGATAGTCTAACAACGGCATAGCTGTCAGTGCTGTAAAAAAATGTTTAAATCGAAAGTCAAATCGGGAATTTGGAGAATCATGACACTCCTAATAAAAAAAAAAACAATGCCTGTCACGTCGTACTGTTAGAGATGCCCACCCAACCTTTTCATATAAGATGCAATGATGAGTGGAATAACTGTCACCGGTAATAAATATTAGGGCAGAGTGCTAAACTGAATCTAGGGGTTTAAGAGTCCAGGCAGATGCATGTCTATAGATAATGTTCCCATAATCCAAAACAGACAAGAAGACAGCCTCAGTTATCCGCTTTCTACTGAACATAGGACAATTTGTTTTGTTTCTGTACAAATATCCAAATTGTTTTGCAGCTTGCGGACAAGTATGTCAATGTGAAATTTTAAAGTAACTTTTTGATCCAGCCAAATACAATGATATTTATGCTCCGAGGCCCTCTCAATATTGTGTCCATTCACGTTGGTATTATGCAGACTATTGTCTGTGATATCTCTGGCTCTAGAAAATAGCATATATTTAGTCTTGTTTGACGTTATCCATATACGGAGCAATTTCCCAAAATCACACATTGCTGTCTATGAGACAGGTCGTCCTGAAACGATGTACAGGAATTATAATCGAAGCCAACACATGCTATGCTAAGGAGCATCACATGGTTGATGGTGTCAAAATCTTTGTTCGACAAACAAAGAGGGCAACACAATATTTCCCTTCGTCAACAGCAGAAACAATATCATTCATAACAACGGTGGTAGCAGTGACAGTACTATGTTAAGCCCTGAGACCAGATTGGTGTGGACTTAACACAGAATTTCTTGAGAGGAAAGATTTGAGCTGATTATTGACTAATGACTACAGGGTTTGAGCAAGACAGGACAGTTTGGAAAATATCAGAAATAATTATTAAGGTCATTTTTTCTCATCACCCTTATGCAGTGGGACTACATGTGCAGATTTCCTTTGTGTAGTAGTACGTAAGTTATCGTTTATTTCTTTTTTTTTTTGGCTTGTTTTCACATTGGTGCAATTGCTGCAACTAACCTGGACCTTGTGCATTGCTGCCCGTAGCTAGATTTCTTCTTCTTCTTCTTCTTCTTCTTCTTCTTCTTATTATTATTATTATTATTATTATTATTATTATTATTTCATCTTGGTGGACTTGTTTTTTCTCTACTTTTATTTATTTTATTATTTTTATATTTTCTTATTTTGAAATAACATTTTTAGTTTTGGATGTTTCCCTTTATCATTAACATTTTGGAGTATTTTAGAGGGTAATTCTCTTGTAGGACGTTGTCTTAGCTTTTGCTAATTGCAAACAACAATTATGTTCATTAATTCAACAATTGACAAAGACTTACAACAGTGCTTAATGTCTGCCGGCTCCTCCCTGAACAGGTTCCAGCACCTATTTGATTGGATCCAGCACCTCCGCACAAGCTGCGGAACTGTGGCTCGTGCTGCGAGTCCGCAAATAAAACAAGTAGAAAACCTGACTCAGAATTGTTTCAGTCGAATCTGAATCGCACCTGTCTCCTTCTCCAGCGGTACAGACAATGCACGCGTTAGCGATGGGGTGCCCGGGATCAGCGCTCCAGAACTGCGCATTTATTTTACTTCTCCTTATGTAACGAAACAAGTGCGTATGGAATGGTATGGGGCTAAACCGTGCGTAATGGGAACACTTTCTCCGACTTCTCCATGCGTAATGCGTACAAAATAATGTTAAGGAGTCTACGAGTCGTGTCCCGTTCCTCCATGCCCCGTCCCCACACTGTTTTTAGTTGTTTTATTTGGAGGGATGAAAATACATTTATGACTGTCCTCATTTCTAATTCCTCATTTAAATGTTATCCCTGTGCATTTTGTAAGCTTCTATCGGTTTTATCCTGTACTGACTGACAAAAACAAAAGAAAAGGACTGCTCGACGGGTTTCCTATCGATGGTTCAACTCGTCGACTTTCAGGGAGCAGCCCTATTATTTTTTATTTACGTTTCCTAACTGAACGAAACAAAAAAAGCCCTGTGCACATGCGTCCTTCTTCTGCGACTTTTTTTCTCACCCCGACTCGCCGGACCGGCGACCTCTCTGTGTTCCGGCACCTCCTGATTTACAAATAAAGCACTGACTTACAGTGCTTTACCTTGAGGCAATGGCATTAATCACTTAATGTAGGGAGGGGAAGGACTAAATAATCTGGAAGATTATTATATTGTAATATTGTTGAACAAATCTCACAAAACAGTAGGCTAAGTTTGAACTCAGTGAATAGTAAAATAAGTCTATGGAGTCTATTGGGTGACGGTGGCTTGGATTGGGAGAGCGGGTCGTTCAGAAATCAGAGGGTTCCTCCCGGCTCCTCCTGGTAGCACGTCAGAGTGTCCTTGAGTAAGACACCGAACCCCTAACTGCTCTGGATGAGCAGGAGTGCGCCTTGCACCGCCGCCATCAATGTCTGTATATTATGTGTGTAAAAGGGTGAATGTAAGGCGTGTACTTCAAAGCCATTTGGGTGGTCGCAAGACTAGGAAAGTGCAATATAAATGCAGTCCCTTTACCATTAAGACTTCCCTTCGTTTATCTGGGTCTCAGAAAGAAACCCCATTTATTTATTACATATTTTCTACATATGTCTTGTACAGACTTTTTCATACGGGTAGATTCAAAGCACCCCCCCAGACACACACACATACACACACACACTTCCACATGCGCAGCGGGTCTCTGGGACCCAATCCATAGACATCGACCCACGTTTCGACAGCACTTATTCATTTATCTATTTACTCATTCATTCACTTATCCGTTTCACCTGGAATCAGGACTCGTTGCTGCGGCTGAAATTTACTGATCGATCAACTCTGGAAGAAAGGGAACGGGGTTGTCTCCCCCCACCTCCTCCATCACCACCACCTTCATTTTGTTCTGAAAGTGTGTTGTTACTGTGTGTGTGTGTGTGTGTGTGTGTGTGTGTGTGTGTGTGTGTGTGTGTGTGTGTGTGTGCGTTTCTTTTTTTTTTATTAAAAAAAAAAACAAAACCAAAAAATAACCAGCTCTCCCTCGAACACAAAAGTGAGTCATTGACGTTTTATAATAATCTTGACTGGACTCTCTTGGAGAAACTGCGGCACAATTGCGTTACAGCGGGCTGCGGCGGCCTAATGTGCTTTAAAGGAACAATGGAGTAAACATTACACTACTGCATATTACAAATATGAGACGCACTGTTGCATGCCACACACACACGCACGCACGCACGCACGCACGCGAGCACTCTGCGTTGCGTCATTGTGTCTGGGTGGTAGACAGGCTTCAGAGACGGCGACGGTGAAAATTAAATTCTATTTAAGCCTAATCCCATTTACAACCTCCGCTGGGTCTCAGTGCTATTGTGACAGTCGGGGAGATCTGTCTCAATTGTTCCGTGCAGGAACAGAGATGGTGAAACGCGATACAGGGAATAAATAATGGAGGCCCGATCGGCAGACGCTGGCAGGGCTCGGAGGAGACGG
The DNA here is from genome assembly GCF_960531495.2 of Zeus faber. NCBI lineage: Eukaryota > Metazoa > Chordata > Actinopteri > Zeiformes > Zeidae > Zeus > Zeus faber. The sequence goes on from NC_137205.1 coordinate 18,986,923, forward strand.
CAACAGGGTTAGACAAGCGTGCTCCGGCCAAGAGAGAAGGAGGACGGAGGGCAGGGACAGGCAGGGTGGAGGAGGAGACACGGGTAAGGAGGAAGAAGACAGGGGGCCGGTAAACAATGTGTGCAGTTTGATACCGTGGTAATTCTTCTGACATTTTGTAAGCATTATTGTTTGGGAGGGGGCGGGGGGTTGTTTTTTTTTTTTTTTAGAGCCGGAGCCTTCCAGGAAGGACGAGGGGCTCGAGGGGGCTACGTTTTTTTGTGAGGAACACAAGCTGCACAGTAGACAATAGTCGCGTCCCAAAACGCTGTCACGTTGACACAAAACCCACTGTCCCACACACAACACACATACAAATACACACACACACACACACGCACGCACACACACACACACACACGCGCATTCACGTGCACACACACACACACACACACACACACACACACACACACACACACACACACACACACACACGCACGCTCTACCGCTCTCTCTCCTCCCGAACGACGGAAGTGAAGGTGCTATCGGCGTCCCGAGGGAGCCGGAGAGCGAGAATAAATTATCTTCCTGGTCGGCAGCTCCTCTCTCTAATCGAGCTGCGGCTGCGGCGACTGGAGAGTAAATACGCTCATCCATTACAGCGGAACAAAATGGCGGCCCGCGCGCAACGTGCTGGCATTACCATTAGAATCATCTTTGAACGCAGTTCAATCGATCGGGCGCAAAAAGGTCACGGCGGCGACTTTGGACCCCTTCCCTTTCCCCTTCCCTCCTCCTCCACCTCCTCCTCACCCCTTCACCTTCCCGACCATCGACCGACCACTCCAACGGGAAACACCAGAACCGAGGGGAAAAGGTGATATTGGAGAGATGCTCATCTGCGAGGCGGCGTGGCCAAGGAACGACAGGCGGCTGATGCCGGGGCGGACGCACAAACGCCCTCCGCCCACCGCGCCGCTTCGCATTCGTTTCACATCCAGCTCGGAATTCACATCCAATTTTACAGTCGCTCCACGTTGGCGCTGGCACTCGCGTTCAGCCACTTGTGCATGCGGCGCGGCGCGGCGGGTCAGCGTGGTTAAGGCTGACACTTTCTGTCCACACACCCATCACTAACCCCCATTACTCGCTCGCTTACTCCTCACTCCGCCGTCCCCTCGCTCGCCCATCCACGCACGCGCGCGCGCTCGCACACACACACACACACACACACGCACACGCACACACACACACACACAGGTCCCATTTAGATGCACAGACACCCTCCCAAACACATGGCAACACAACGCTTGCCAATCAGCAACTGCAGTGCGTAGTCTCTTACACACAAACACAAACACACACACACACACACTCATTTCCATTCACCTGTAGGTATGTTTCGGCACAGCGTCCACTCGTTCATAAAGTTTAAGTGACTCGTTCATTTACTCACTCCCTCACTCTTCACCCGTTTTTCTCACCCACTGGTTTTTTGTTCCAAGCTCTTGTTCCGTCGTCTGTTCCCCCACTTCTGTCACCCCCCCAGTCATGCGCCACACATGCCAGCTTCCTCTCACCCACTCACTTTGTCACGCTTTGTTCTTCAATATCCGCTTTCTATCTATCTATCTAGCTATCTATCTGTCTGTCCATCCGTCTGTCCGTCCGTCCATCCGTCCGTCCGTCTATCTATCTAGCTATCTATGAAGGTATCCATCTACTTATCTATCTATCTATCTATCTATCTATCTATCTATCTATCTATCTATCTATCTATCTATCTATCTATCTATCTATCTATCTATCTATCTATCTATCTATCTATCTATCTATCTACAGTACCATCTATTTATCTATCCTATCTATCTATTAAACAGCCATGCAACTCAATCCTTTACCTCACACTCCATCCATCCTCCATAATTCTCTCTCTCTCTCTCTCTCTCTCCCTCTTTCTCTTGCCCTCTCTCTCTCCGGCTGAAAACTTCCATCTCCATCTCTTTTCAGATTGTCACCTCCCCTTCCACCAGATTCAAGATTAGATTTAGGTGCTAATCAGGATGTCATCCACGCCGCCCGAATCAGATGGCTGATAAATAAAGGAGGCTTGTCTCTGTTGGCGAGCGGAGACGCTGTGTTTAAATAGGTGACACCGGAGTGCATTCCCAGCACCGCCGATCGATGCCAGCACCCCTGGGGTCCGCTGAAACGCTGAACAGAGACAGAGCTGTAGTGCTCGATAATAATGTAGGGACGGGCTTGTCCTCCACCCCCTCCTCCCCCTCCTCCTCCTCCAACCCCTCCTGCATTTTTTTTTTTTATATTTCCCTCTGTTCACAACAGGCCTTTTCAACTCGACAGTTGGCAAAAGAGCATAAACTCGGAAATCCTACGATCATTTTTGGGGTTTGTACAGTACACAAAAGGTTAAGCCGATGCACTGGAGGGAAAGCGTAAAAAAAGAAAAAAACAACACAGCCCAGCAGACACAACAATCTCTCCCATCTCCAATCCCCGGCCGGAAGACTGTGGGCTGTCCAATCATCCCATCAGATCCCACCATGAGCAATTTACCACAATGCCCAATCTCTCCTCTGCAGCCCGACTGCTCAACATCGCTCACAATCGAATATTACCCACCTTTTCTGTCGCCTACTATGCAATATCACTGTCCCCCCTCTTTTTGGCACAAAGAAAGTCTTGAATATCTGTGTTATCATCACGAAGGATGCTGCTGCACATCTGCACACTCTTAGGGCTGATATTTATCACAATTGAATTTATAAGTTGAAGCATGGGCAGGTATAGATAGATAGATAGAAAGAAAGATAGATGATGGATGGATGGATAGATGAATGGATGGATGGATGGATGGATGGATGGATGGGTAGATAAATAAATAGATAGATAGATAGATAGATAGATAGATAGATAGATAGATAGATAGATAGATAGATAGATGGATAGATAGATAGATAGATAGATAGATAGATAGATAGATAGATAGATAGATAGATAGATAGATAGATAGATAGATAGACAGATAGATAGATAGATATTATTTACACTATCAAAACCCACTCCTGCCCTGACCTAATATCACCTTATGTTCACTCACGTCCCATCCCATAATATCCCCTGCGCCCCGCCGAGACAATATGAAAGTACCACCTCTCCCTCTGTGCTCTTTTCCCTGGCTTTGATTTTTGTGTCCATCAAGGGGGCGTGGATTAGCGCTCTCTTGTTTATCTGCTCGTCAGTTTTATCTATCTATCGCTAAGCCGTCGGCCGGGCGCAGAGGCTGCAGCACTGCATTAATCCGCTATCAGCCGGCGAGCCATCCATCACCCCGCTGTCCATCACGTCACATCCATCATCCGCCCATCTGTCTCACACTGCCCATAGCCGGAGATGATCCCCCTCCCAGGGCCCCACCAGAGACAAGGATGAGGGGAATAGAAGGACAGATGGATCTAGGGATGGACGTAGGGATAGGAGGAGGGACGTAGGAATGGAAATGAGGAAACAGAGGAAAGAAGAGGCGAGCGACTGAGGGAAAGATTAAACCCTGCCCCACCCTCCCTCCCTCCCTCCCTCCCTCCCTCCATCCCTGTGCCCTCTGTTAGCTCGCATGGCGCTGAAAGCCTTCTCTTCATGTCACTACATGCTTATTAGCCGATGTGTTTGTTTCTCTGTAATTTGTTTGTTTTCCACACCCACTAATTCTCGCCGGTGGGAGAGCTGCCAGTGGAGGGCGAGATGGATGCTGAGGAGGAGGTCATAAATCCTACAAAGCCCCGGTTCGTAGCAAGGGACCGCAGCCCGCGTGCACGCAGCACGGGCTCACGACGCGCGCAAAGGGGATATTGTTCAAAGGCTCCTGCCTTAAAACAGCTCAATATCTGGGTTCATCAGGGGTCACGCTTATTTCCATCCATATCTGCTCACATCCCGGGGTGAGCGCCGGGGCACGTGAGCCGGAGAGAAGGTAAGTGTAGGGCAAATGTTAGCACACACGTCATGCACGCATGCCAGAAAAAGGTCTTGCACGCGGTGACATGTAAGCACACGCACGCACGCACGCACACACACACACACACACACACACACACACACACACACACACACACACACACACACACACACACACACACACACACACACACACACACACACACACACACACATTATGGGACCTGGTGGGTGCATGGAAATCTAATTGTGTAAACAACACAGTCTAGGTGATTTTAAAGAAGTACCTCTGCCCAGTGGACCTACTGTGCAGTGGGGGCTTGTAATTATTAAGGCCACCGAGAAAAAAATTAAAAATCTGTGTTGGTAGAACAGCTTTTCAGAGGGCGACGAAAAAAAAACAGCACATGCAAGGGGGTAATTTAAGGTATTTCCAGGCTATTTGTACAGAAACAAGAGGGATCGTATGGAAGCAGGAGTGTAAATGCACAGAGCAGCAGTTTTTGCAGATGCCCCATTAGATCCAATGTGTGAGCGAGCGTGGAAGGGCAGGCGGAAATGTTTGAGGTTATTCTGCAGCATAAAAGGACTTTGCTCTTGCGATGAGTGCAATATTGAAGGTTAGTAAATAAACATAGTTTCTTTCGCTGCAAAATAACGATTTCTACCACTTTCCTACCGGGGAGTGAGCAGCGGCGGTACACGGTTCCCCTTGAAAGCCGTGAAGGATTCAGAGCAGTACATTTATTGCTGAACGAGGATCAGTAATATCTTTTGTAATTCCTTGAGAAATTATGATTAACCCAGTAGCGGGAGCCCAGTGTAATAACCCGAACATGCATAAGCTAGTGTACGCTGAGGGATGATTCCAAATGTGAGTTATCCCCTCACGTTCACCCCATGTATTAAATACAGCAAAGTAGAACGTGCCACAGAGTGTTGCCGTTGCATATTTTTTTATATTTAAATCATATGGTAATTATGAGCTAAAATGTAGCACATACCGGCTGATTATAATATCTGTAAATTTTGCATCTGTGCTGTATTCAACCACAAATCAGAGTCTAAACTACTGTACCTGGATCAGTGGTAGTAGTTCGGGATTGATAACTGCGGGTTCTGTGCCATGTGAAAAGATCAAAATTCCATCCAATAAATTGCTGGTTAGGCCTCAAACCATGTCAATTGTTTACTAGATATGTACATATCTAGTAAACTATTACTAGATATGTACTAGACTAGACTACTAGACTACTAACTAAATATATCTAGATATGTGCATATGTATCATATACACGAGTCACAATTCAATAAATCACAATACTGTTGATTTCCATGCGACTATACAGCAATAGCTTGCGGAATGTGTGTTCATTTTTGGTCGGTGGGAGCCGATATAGCCATGGTCAACAAAGAATCCCAATTTTTGAGTGTGTCAAAATATTTGAATACCACAGTGCTTGATGTACATCCTCACCATCAAGGACACGTGCAGTTGGATTTGGCGGGTGGATATCTGTGGCTACACGAGCGCGGCGCTCGTTCTCCAGCAGTCGGGCAAAAAAACCCATCTGATAGGACAAGAAAATAACGACTGAAATCTGGACTTTTTATCGGTAATGAGCCTCAACAAACACCGTCCGGCGAACGCTATCCTCTTCCGTGGGTAGCCATATCAAATCAGACAGCTGTCGGAAAGCATTCATATCCATTCGGAGTTAGCTCTAATTAGTTAGAAAACTACTCTACCCCTCTGACCCACTTTGACACAAAGCGTTCAATCACCACCACCCCACCCTACCCCACCCCACCCCCACCCCGCCCCAACGCGGAGCACGGCTGCTGGGATGAGCGCGGCGCCGTTCCAGAGCCTGAGACGCTGATAAATCAGAATCACATGCTAAAGCCGACTCGTAGTTAAGCGCACATGTAAGCATCTGTGTGCATATGGTTGGTATTAAAGGGGAATTCCACCGCAAAGCAACAGTCGTCTCATCTCACGGATCTTTGAAAAAAGCTTTGTGGGAAAAAAAAACAAAAAAAAACACACGCTGCAGCGGTTGCTGAAGAGGAGCTGGTGGCATAGAAGTAGCGACGGGACGGATCTCGGTGGGAGTATAACGTCGAAACGACACGCACACACGCGCACACTTCTCTTGTTGAGTTGCGACGAACGCCATTGTCGAATTCCCTGTATAAGCGGTCGTCCATTTTAAAGCAAGTAGGGGTTAACTTTCCAACCAACAGGAAATTGTCAGAGCCAAATGTCCCCTTAGTGTGTGTGTGCAAGTGTGTGTGTGTGTGTGTGTCCGAGGGTTGTATGCCAATTGGGCAGCACTGGCTACTTTTGATCACATCGGGCTGGAAAAAATAGCACTGTGCTGGTACATAAAATTTGGGCTGGTTTGTGAAATAATTGCCAGGTTTTTCTGTCTTTTACAACCGAGCGCGATTGTGTCCCCGCACCCCGTCCTTTCAAAAAAACACATAAAAAACTGTGTTTTTAATTTGGATGGATTGTATTTTACTTCTTATTTCTTCTTATTGAGCGAAACTAAAGAAGCACCGTGCATGTCGGGGACACTTTGTCAGTCGGCCACCAACGGTTTTCTGGTATTGGGCCGGATTGGGCGATTTTTAGATCGTGGTTGGGCTGGAAATGATCAATCCCATCTGGCAACACTGTATATGGAGTCATAGAAGCTTGTTTTATTTTCTTGGTGTGGAATTAGATACAGATTCCAAAGGCTGCACATCCAATAAAGGGGTAAAATCTGCAGTCCATAGCAGATGCAAGCGAGGGAGAGCAACACATACACACACACACACAGGCGCACACAAACCAATAAACACATACCTACACACCCTGAATTAATCAGGCCGTAGACAAATAGCTGAATAAATACTGTGGATAACCAGATCAATATTGTACACTCAATTCATTTGAGTTCACAGAGACGTCAAATTCTGCATAACACACTGATTAAACTGGCACCGCATTAGTTCGGTAAATCAATAAAACCAATTTTACAAATAAATCAAGTCTCGCGGAAGGCCGGAGCAAATTGGAGGACGAGAAAAAAATAAATTAAAAAAACACATTGAAATTCCCTCGTTCCAGCTCGCGTACCTGGGCCAGCGCGGGGGGACGCTTTACAAATTCCACAAATGGAGGACGAACGAAAATGATTAATCAGTGGAACAATGACCAGGTGCCAAGTAGGTGTTTGGGTAATTCTATAATGATCAATGTCTCGATTAAATCCCATCCTGTTCCGTTTAATGCCCTCGCCGGTTGGGCCTGGGCTGCTTACGGTGGTCAGCTTATGTATGTGTGTGTGTGTGGTGTGTGTGTGTGTGTGTGTGTGTGTGTGTGTGTGTGTGTGTGTGTGTGTATGTGTGAGGTGACCAGGGGTGAAGCTGCGGTCTGCTGGTCTGTCTGCGGTCAGAAGACATACGACTTGTGGTCCGTGTCCATAATATAACGGCGCTGTAGCCGGAGAGGAGCGGCATTGTGATAGTGGCGGTTATTGGATTATGGGATGGTATTAATACCCTTGTGGAGAAGCCCGTGTGTGTGAGTTCCCTGATGTGCATTCACATGCAGAGCCTCGCCGTACATCACGCCTCCTCCCGCCGTCCGTCCACGTCTGATCAGTATCCATGCTGGTCCCCAATTAGACGAACCGCGGTATTTCCCAGCGTTTCATTCCACCGCATTTGTTTTGGTGTATTTCCTTTTGTTCCCAGAGCGGGCCTGCCGGAGCATATGTACGCCATAAACTTTTCCGTTGATAGCTAATTACACAAATTCATACTTCGGAGCCTCCCAGAACAAACGCGGGCTTCCACTGGTGGCCATCGAGGAGTCTTGCTGGAGCAATTAGGGCTCGGGCGCCTCACTCCCTTTGATAGGCGTTTCAGGGAGGACGTTTCTGAGCGGCACTTACCTCCCAACTTCCCTCATCCCTCTTTATTCACGAGGGAATACTGGGATTCCAACCACAAGGTTTTGTAGCCACAGTGTGATATTAATACCACTTAATACCATCACCACCCTCTGTATGAGATAATGGGCTCCAGTGCAGTTATAATAATAACAACAACAACAATAATAATAATAAAAATAATAATAATAATAATAATATTAGTAATAATAATAATAATACCATGAGCAGCTAATGTGGGGTTTGTGCACTGCTGTGTTAATGTGCTTCTCTGTACAGTGCACACACGTTCGGGGGTGAACCTGCGATACCAGGTGTAATATTTTCCCTTTGCTGCCGTGTCCATATGCGCAGCAAAGCAGAGGGCAAGAGGATTGGAACGAGCACCGGCACAGGGGCAGTCTCAGGTGAGACATCCATAGTCCCAACATAATTATAATCCTTAATTAATCCACTCCGGATGCTCTCTCTCGCTCTCTCTCTCTCTCTCTCTCTCTCTCTCTCTCTCTCTCTCTCTCTCTCAGCTCTAGGCGTAACCATCATGGAGCACACCTCCCTCCATCCCTCCCGCTCTCTCTCTTGCTCTCTCTCTCTCTCTCGACTGGCATATGCTTACTCTAAGTATTATGCCCTAGGTGTTTTTTGCTGCTGTTTATGAATATATGTGCCCTTTCACACCTCTGCAGGAAATCCACCCTCTTCCCCCCCTCACTCCCCCTCTTTCTTCTCTCTCTCTCTCTCTCTCGCTCTCATTCCATCTCACTCTCTCTATTTTCCCTCTCCTGGCAGACAAGCAAACAAGCAGCTGCCTTTGGTCCTGTGTTTTGTTTCTTTCCTTTTTTCCTTGTGGTGCCTTTTCTCACAGCTCACAAGCACACACACACACACACACACACGCACGCACACACACACACGCACGCACACACGCACGCACGCACGCACACACACACACACGGACACACACGGACACACACACACACACACACACACACAGACACATACACAAACATGCTCACAGCAGCCCAACACCATATAGTCCAAAGGGAGTCTTACTGACACAAATAACAGGTCTCCTCACACATGGTGGAGCCCGTCATAGTGGCCCTCTGTGAAATGACTCAGGTGAGTCTCGGGTGAACGTGACTGCTCGTAAAGAAACAGGGCACGAACACACATGCACACACACACCCACAAACACACACACCCACCCACACAGTGAAAACACAAACATCCATTGACAACAGTCGATGATACACCTACTTGAAGATAGAGACACGAATGCAAAACAAATATGCAGCGATGTACACACAACCACAAATGCACCACAACATGAACAGATTTTATAAATATTTATGCACAGTTTCCTACTTTTCTCAGAATATGAACTGTTGATACAGAGATGTATTGTGTATTGTTCATTTTTTTGAGTTTTTTCATATTTTGTAATTTGTTTAAATTATCATCTATTTCCTTCTAGTACAATGTTATGCTTATTGCATATTGCCATTTCCATAATTTTTCATGGATTTTTAGGTTTACTGTTTATCATGAGTGTTGCTAGGATGCGGGGGGGGGGTTAGAGACTGACTGAGAAAGTGTCCCCATTATGCACAGTGCTTGTTTTGTTACATAAGGAAAAGATGTAAAATAAAATAACCTACATCTAAAATAAAAACAGAGGTTTGCACGCTGATCACGGCATGCCATGGGCACGGTTGGTAGTGTCAGAGAAGGAGCGATAGGAGCGCAGAGCCGCCCTGCAGGGCTATTTTAGATTGGGGACTTAAGGCCCCAATGCCCACCCCCCTAACGACGCCACTGCTGTATATTGCAATTTTTCAAGTTTATTTCAAATTGTCAAATTTTCTATTTTCTATTACTTTATTATTATTATTGCCTATTGTTTTAATGTGAGCTACTGTAACAGCACACTTTGAGGATGAGGATGAATAAGGTATCCATCCATCTATTCGTCCATCCATCTATCCATCTATCTATCCATCACACCAGGGGTCACTTGGTAATTCCAAGGCCCGGCCTGGACCATTGATCACTGCGTGGGGGTGACATTGGGAAAGAAAAAACCCTGGCTCCGCTCTGCGTGATTGTGAATGAAACAGGAAGCAGAAAGGGTAGCCGAGGAGCGGAGGTGTCACCGGGAGATAAGGTGTCAGTACACGGCTCTAAGCTGGAGGTAATGAGGACGGGGGTGTCGCTATCGACACTGGCAGACAGAGGAGCCGCAGGTGCCAGAAGGAGCGACAACTGCTGGTGCCATTACCGCTCAGCCTCTCCCCGAAAACCACCACCGCCTCCGCCGCCCACCCCGTCACCGGGCCGACACTCCGACCAAAGACCAATTAGAGCCCGCTCCCCACCGTCAGGCTATCCATAAAAACATAAGGATTGATTGAACCAGCTATTAGGTCAATTGATCCCTGCTTTTCGTCATCTGGCCGTACCTCTTTTCTCAGACGGACAGTTTGGAGAGCCACAGCAATTAGCAAAGACACAGAGCGGTAATGGTTCTTTATTCAGTCTGTTTTATGTGTGCATTACTTCTCACCTGTCCTCCTTTACGATTGCTCAGGTTAAAAAATTACATATATATATTTATATGCTGTATATACAAATCGTTCTTTGTTATGGCATTGTCGTAATTACAAAGAAAAATTCGTAGTGTTTCTGAATATCTTAATGCGGTGGAGCCCATGTGGACTTTCCCCGAAACGTCCCCATGTCAAATATTCAGCTCTCTCATTTCGGCGATCAGGAACAGCGTTTTGTCATCACTCCAGAAGTGAGGCTTCCCGCAGCCGTCCCCCATGTAAACACGCCGCGGTCGACTGGTAAATCAGCCGTTTCCGGGTTAAATGCCCACGATGCGAATCTCTGACCTTTCGGTGCAGGAGCAGAATGAACACGCCCGAAGCAACGCGATTAAAGTGTCTACACGCCACACTGAAGCGGAATCTGATGGAATAATCGAGGTCCGTCAATAGGAATATGCTCTGGGCTTTATTTGGATCAGATACTATGAAAAGGATGTTTACATGACAGTTGCAATACTGGGAATATTGACCCTATTTGGAATATAATCGGAACGCAGAGTAAGTGGGTGTGTGGACGTAGTTAAGCGTGCCTCATACGGGAGCAGAATAAAATTTGCCGTTGTTATTCCACATTTAATAGGAGCCGTTGAGTGAAATTCATCCGCCATGACGCAGTTTTTCAAACGCCACTTGTTAAGGCGACCGCCAGTTGCAAAGGCCGCGGTGGCATTGATTTGTGCTCCATCATTATTTTGAGGAGTTTTCATCACACACAGACAAGGGAAGAGTTGACAAATACAGGATGGTCTGATCACAGGCGCTACTCCCTATGAATAGGGACATCAGGCAGCCTCAAAGGCCAATCAGAGCCGGCCGCAACGAGCGGCTGGTGACATTGGAGGCTGTTTGAGCTGGCGGCAATAAAATTAGTCTTATTTTCCGAAACACTATTTTGGTGCCTCCTCCCACGCTAATCCGGTAAAAAGGCAAATTAATTGATGTCGAGGCTGATTGGTCACATTGATTGAGCACTATTGAGTCATTTCACCGCTGTAAACTAAGTTGTCTTCTAGTCAATAGCGACAACCCAAATACACCGGCCACTCAATCCGACGTGTTGCTACATGTGCCCATCCGGCTAATTTAACACCCACTCCATTTATGAAAAGGAGTCCTCATTGATTTTCTCTGTGCTCTTGTTGCATTGTTCACTTTCGCTGCAACGATGCCTACTGTTCGCTTGCTCGAGGCTGGAAAATTTGAATGGCAGTATTCTGGGTGGCGGCCTTACTTGAAAACTTCCTCCCTGAACTCCCAGCCCGGGTCGCACTCCGGTTGGAGCACTGATTACAGCAGCAACACAAACGTACAGTACGAGCGAGACAAAGGCGGTGGAGCTTGGGAGACCGCAGTTCGAGGGTATTGCATTCATGAGCACATTCAAAGAGCTCTCCACAAAACAAAGGCCACGACTGTGTGTCGAACCCCCAAGAAGAATGTCCGGTTTGGCTTTGTGGCCGCGCACACCAACACAGGCATTTTCTGTGTTTTTTTGCCTATTATGTGCCTCTCTCCCCTCTGATTTTGTTTATTTCTCATCGTCATCCAAATGTCACTGCCTCTCCCCTTCCTTTCTCTTTCGCTATCTCGAGTTTATTATTGCCTGTCCATGGTCCCACTGCATGCAATAAATAGAGGAAAATAAAAGGCGGTGGGTAGGGCGACATGTTGAAAATAGCTCTTTTTTAAAGACAGTAGTTTTGTAGTTTTGGCTTGCTGTAATTAGTCAAACAACAGTTGCGTAAAACCTTTTCTTCGTTGGTTTTGCCAATAAGCTCCATCTCCATCACACTGAGTGTCTTATGGTCATAACCACAGAAGTCGACCGATTAATCAGTCAACCAATTAATTGGGCCGATATTAGCACATTTTGAGATAATCGGCATCTGCCAATGCCTGCACTCACGAGGCCGATAATCCAAAAATGTCTGCTGACTAGTGTTCTAGTTTCTATACATATCAATTATGAATATTTTCAACAGTTTCAGTACTCATATCGATACACCAGTACTCCCTGTTCTCTATTCTCTCTGACAACGAGTCAGACGCACCGCTGCGGTGCCCAAATAGTCCCGCCTCCTCTTACTCACTGGCTGTCTTTACTAGCCCCATCCGTTACGGTTTGTTATGGTGCTTCTCATTAAAGATGGCAAGTGCAGAGTCTCCGCCACCGTTTTTGAGAGAAAACAGCAGGAGTGCTATTTGGAAACACTCTGCATTCGAGGCAAAACGTAAAGCTAACTCAGAGAATTGGAGTTTTTTTGACTGTTTTGTTTTTTTTTCTCCTCCAGAAAGCACTACACCATGCGCGCGTTCCCATGGCAATTTTCTTGTCATTTAATTTTAGATCTATTTATTTTTGTGTGTTTCCAGACTTGTATGAACCAACATTTTTTATCACTTCTTTTTTAGTTTTTAGTATAACAAGGGAACGGAGCCTCCGCAGAGTAGAGCGCAGATCATCTGCCCATTTACGCTTTAAAAAATAAAAATAAATGCAACACATAAAAAGAGCACCATGGACGTCAAGGGGCAGGTGCTCGGGCACTCTCTTCCTCTGCCAGTGTGTCCCCACTGTCTCGAGCCGCGTCACACATCTTCCCGTTGCCATGGGACTTGATAAAAACTGGATGTTTTTGTGTAAATACTTTACTTGTAAATGATAAATCCTGCACTTCTTCAACGGGGAGACTCTCTATTTCCCGACCAGATTTTAATATGACCCAGTTTATACTTGTTTATTTTTTATTCATATGTTTTTCTTTTTACAAAGTTTAGTTTTTTGATCACCTGTGGACATTTATTAAGTTGATGCATTATTTATTTAAAATAAGTGCACTGCAGAGACAATGCAGACAATAACATTAGTGTTATTCAGTGTTAGTGTTTAAGTTCTGCAATTTTGTGTCTCGTTTGTTATTCTTATTAAATTGTCGAATTTTATCAGATGCAGAAAAACAAAACAACAACATGATATCGGTATTATATATCGGCCATCGGCCACCCAGCTCTCGAAATATCGGCATCGGCATCGGCCTTTACAAAACCCATTTCAGTCGAGCACCAATCAGGCGACAACCACAGAGCTGCTATCGTTGGGTAAAATGCCTTGCAGCTGCTGGTGGAAAGGAGATGCAGCAAAGGAAGGGAAAATTCAGCCTTGCACTAAACAAAAGATTATAGGTTCTATACACATTAAAGATACGTGGGACTTAATGTAATTCCAGCGATGCCAATTAAGAACAGCTCAACTACAGCACACAGGCCCTGGTGGACGTTTCAAAGTCTCCATTTAAACAACGAAAACCTTGTTTTGATGATCCGGCAAATTTCGCTGCAAATGTCCCTTTTTTTCAGCAAATATCATGAGCCATTGAGACAACAGTTGCTATTCACCATAAACGCTGCACTAAAGGTTGCAGCAGATTGTACTACATCAAAATATGGCATTTTACAAGACAAAAAAGGTCACGAATTGACAACCTAGAACAGTGCGGCCTTGCACATGCCAATGCTAATGGATGCAGATTGAATGTAATTTGGAAAATTACAAAGTAAATCAATATGGATCACCACTACGATGATCAAAATCACAATCAGGACCAGTTCAATGAGCTATGACAAGCAAGTATATTATAATTATAGTTACAATAATAATAATAATGACAAAATACAGAGCAGTTTCTTTACTAGTGCATAATATTACACTTCCTTCGATCGGGAGGAAAAAAAATTTTGTCGGCAGTAAATTGCTGTGCCGAGCTGCTTGAGCCATAATGAGTCACTGCATGGTGAGGCTGCACGATATTTGAAAACAATGACATTGCAATGTATATTTTTTTTGTGATATGTATTCCGATATGAAAAAATACAAGAATTGTTACCAGATGAATAGCTCCATTTTGGAAGAATTAATCATTGTAGAATGATTGCGGTGGTTTTATAGGGGAGTGCATCTGCATAAAAAATTAAAAAGAATAATATCTTTACTCTTGGCACATTTCAGAATCAGAATCAGAATAGTGTTTTATGCTATAGTCAGTAAACTGTCAACCGTGACATATTTTTCCCTTCATTTCTAAAAATAAATTTGACTCTCTCTTATAAGGCATGGTCAACAAAAACAATTACAAACCGAAACTATTTAGATAAATAATGGAGAAATATAAGTAAAAAGAAAAAATATATAGACATTTTGAGAATATCAGCCAAACTTTTGGGTGTTTGCTGCGGTCAGTCGCGGTCCAGGATGTAAACAGTGTGTGCGCACCCCGATACCATTTCTATTACTATGTCTTACAGCCACGGTGCTTTACGGAGCGATGTAAACAAACATGGGGGAAGTTAGCACTGCGGGAAATTACCCACTGGATGGATTATTACAACATTTGTGAAATATGCAAAAGTTATGAACCGATGAGCGGGAATCGAAACGCACGCGTCTTATCGAGTCAATGGTTCTCGGGACATTTGAATGGTTCTTGATACCCGCTCAACCCGACCAAGAACCCTTACATCGGAGTAAATGATGTTATATCACACAGACTTCTCTTGTCGATTAGCCATTGAAAATGAGAACCGTGCGAGTTCTCCCCTTGTGTCGAGCAGCAAAGAAGTCGCAGCCTGGCGCGTTTGAGTGAATTTGCCTGACCTGACATCGCACGCCCTGCGATGTGACTATTGCGCACATCGCCGTGACGACGCTGAAACGGTGTATCATGCGACCCTGCTGCACGGTATAAAAATAGGTGCGGCTAACATGTGTAAGTATTGTTAACACCCCACGGCAAGGCAGCCGGGCTTTTAACCCTGCCTGGCATGAGCAATCTTTCCTTTAAGAGGTGAAGCAACATTGCAGCCGGAGTGCAGCCACTCCATGCCAAGAGGGGACTTTTGCAGTGATTACGAACATCCAGCTGTAACAACGCTCGTACGACTCTAAAACCCTAGACGCCACTTCAGCCGCCTTTCCAAGAGCCCGTGCAGATACAATCGGGCGATGACGCGTTGTTTCCCGAAAGCCACGCTTACGGTGCGCTCCGTTTCCTCCCATAGTATTGCCACGCTCGCACCGGGCGCCCTCACCTCACGTGTCCCTCAAGGGCAAAATCCCCGTGCAATGTCACGACTGAGATTCCTCAACTGAAATGTATATGAGTGGATATCGACCGGACGCTGTAATTAATAGCCGCGCTAAGTATATCGGTGTCTGCGTAAATATCGTTTTCGCTGGGCCCCAGCCGACTCCAGAATCACTTTTCTTTATTTTATTCAATTTTTTTTTTTTTTACCTGGAGGACAAATAATTCACATTATTCATCCGACCAGCTTGAATGTTCTGCACGCAGTCGTCCCTTAAGGGGCCGAGAAATATCCCAGGCAATATTCGGAAATTCATACGACTGCTTTATCCTTTTTACTTATTATGTATTATCCATTTATTCAGGCCTCTCAGAGACCTGCGGGGGCTGAACATGTTTGTATGTTGAGCAGACTAGGGAGAAAAAACTGTGAAAAGAAATTTAAATGTATAACAAAGACCCCAGATTGTAGAAATTGCCCTATTATCCAATTCGGAAATAGGAGTTGTGTGTGTGTGCGTGTGTGTGTGTGTGTGTGTGTGTGTGTGTGTGTGTGTGCGTGTGTGCGTGTGTGCTGTGTGTGTATGCACACATAAA
This sequence comes from Zeus faber, assembly GCF_960531495.2. Lineage (NCBI taxonomy): Eukaryota > Metazoa > Chordata > Actinopteri > Zeiformes > Zeidae > Zeus > Zeus faber. The sequence continues at coordinate 19,003,114 of NC_137205.1, forward strand.
TATGTTTAAGCAAATACATTAATTTTAATGGAGAATGACGTGTTGAAGGATGTCCGTCACAGTAAATATAAGGAACAGAATAACAGGGCTGCGTGTCCACCTAAAAAGCTGAGGTGACCATGAGATTAAAACTGATTCTAATAAACAACATATTGCGACGACGGCCATCATTAAAACTGCGCTACGCACACATGAATTATTATTCTCCCGCTGAAAGCCAAGAACATTTTTTTTTTCTGATTGTGATGTGTCACACAGACAGCAGAATACAAATCCCTCTGTCTTCCCAGAGAAAGCGTTTGGCAGTAAACCAATTCCAAGTCTGGCATCTTGAATGCCCAGATAACGCAATCAGACAGTTGCAATATTGCAGTTTTACCACCTGAAGAATTTGAATTTTGTTCAGTGGCCCCAATGGAAAACATGGACGGACAAAAACAAACACACAATACCACCAAAGGGACAATGCAAGGAAACACGCAAACAAAAAGCCAACACGCATCGTATCTTATGGAAATCTGAATAAATCCAAATGGTGCATTTGAAAGGCGTTTGTTTGCAGCACACAGTGTTTTGTAACATTTCTCGTGGCAAATTCAGGGCTCAATCTATTTAAAAAAAAAAGAGAAA
>NC_137205.1:19008743-19056243 GCF_960531495.2 Zeus faber
ATGGATGGATGGATGATAGATGGTGGATGGATGGATGGATGCATGGATGGGTGCATGGATGGGTGGATGCATGGATGATGGATGGTGGATGGATGGATGGATGTATTGATGGATGAATGGAATGAGAAATTGCATTTTGCTTTACCTGAACACCTACTACTAGAGTTTAGTTTTAATATCATCCAAGTTGCTCGTTGAGTTAAGTATTAACACTGACTCAATCGTAAGCCAATTCACAGACAGCTTTTACTGAGTTGACTATTCAGAAAACTATCAAAATAGAGCCTAATTATTTATAGAACTTATCATAGGTAAGGTTTCTATCAAGCGCACTCAAATGTTCCGGTTTATTCTGAAAAGCGACCACACAAAAGAAAACACTTTCCCCCGGCGATCACGTCCGCGAAAAATGATTTAACCTCCTTCATCTCAAACAGTATCACGGCCGTCCGGGGTGCGGTTATTTTGCCTGCTCGGTGGAAATACATTTGTCACTTTCTATTGTGGTAGATAATATTGACCTCTATCGAACGGGCTCCGCGCCCGCGCCGCCGTCCCCGCCGTCTGCGACCGCTCGCAGATCCTTCCAATTGACCTTCATGGACTCCCTGACACTCTGGGCCAATAAGCAGTCGGCTTAATGTAGTGTGTGCTGCACGCTCCCCTAATGGAAAGCTCCATCCTGATTTTCTGCCGTGTGTGTGTTTGGCGCTATGGAAGAGTCCACGCGCGCTCGTGCGTATAAGGACCACTGCGGAATAAACACACCGACCTACCTCCCGTCTGGTCCTCGTAATGCTTTAAGCGACTCATCTAGATAAACATGGACGTTCACAACGTCGAATCCTACTTTGTGCGGTCGGAGCCCTAGTGCGTCCTCGTTCGGTGTCTCAGCAACGGCGGGGGTGTCAGACGATTAGCTGCTGATTTGCTTCCCCGGCTGCAACGGCGTTCTTGGAACACAAACGCCGCAAATCCCAAGGCCACGCCGCGACCATCACAACTCATTCATTAATAATGAAACCATAATACGGTTTCCATTATATAACAGCGGAAACCATCAAAACGTTGAACGAAAAAAAATCTCCAATTTCGCCGTTCGAGAACAGTGTATCGTCGTGTAGTTACGGCGACGTGGATATGAATCGATATTTTGTGTTGCGCCGCGGAAACTGTCGTCGTGAAACTCGGCCGAACGAAAGAAATCCACGGCGACCCTCCGCCTGCGTTTGGGGAGAAACGGTTAAATACGGCGACTTAATGAAAAGGAACCGCATCCCAAAGCAGCTGGGCTGCACAGTCACTTATCTTTTCACTTCATGCTGCGTAATTCCAGATGCATTTGTTTATTTCATTGTCATGGGCACCGCAGCCTGTTAATTCATCAATTTCTTCCCCCTCAAATAATTGTGTGACTGAGAATGACATCGCCATCGCCATAATTAGTGGCCATTATTCTGAAAGAACTGAAAGAACTCGCTGCTACTGACCAGTCAGAATCGAGCATTCCACACAGCCGCGTGATAACAATGAATAACAGCGGCGGTGAAACTGTTTTTCACTATGAAGGTTAAAATTTTGCGATCGTCGCGCGGTGCACACATGTGACGAACCGCGGCGGGACGACCCGTGCGGATGGCGGCTCAACTGCGTTCCGTTACGCCGCCGCTGCCGCCGCCGCCGCCTCACGCGGTTAAAATAAGTTCAATTGCGCTTTGGCAGTGAAATTTCGCTTTAAAATCTTCTCTAAAGTACGTTCAGGCTACAGACCACTTTCACCAAACAGTTGTCCCTTCCATTTCGATGCCACTTGAAAAAAATCCAGGTCACATTGGTGCTCGGGTTCCGTTTTTTTTTTGCAAATATTTACCGATAGAAATGACCGCAAAAAGAAAAATCTGAGCGCCCGCGCGACGAGGATTTCATCCAAGTGACATTTGGTTGATGTTTTTTCTTTTTTTCCTGAATTTACGGTGCCTCTGTGCCACCCCTTGTTTACTTGACAACATTTCCAATTGACACTTCGAAAATTGCTTTCATTTCGCACCCATATGACTTGTTGCATTGCAGTGATTGGCACCTCCTAGAGCACAAAGGAAAATCTTGTCTTTCCCGTTCTCACATCAGACTTTGAAGATCCAATGCTAAAAAATACATTTTAATCTCACTTAAATTTGTTAAGAATCTGTCTATCAATACATCTATACATCCATCTATACATCTATACATCCATGCATCTATCTATACATCTATGCATCTATACATCTATCTATACATCTATATATGTATACATCCATGCATCTATCTATACATCTATACATCCATAGATCTATCTATACATCTATACATCTATCTATACATCTATACATTTATCGATTACATCTATACATCCATACATCTATCTATACATCTATACATCCATACATCTATCTATACATCTATACATCCATACATCTATCTATACATCTTTTCATCTCGAAAGAAGAAAGAAGAAAGAGTCTTTATTCATCACGCAACACACCACACTACAACACATGCTTGCACACACACACACACACATGCACATGCTTTTGATGGTGGCCGGTGAAATGGATCCTCTGCTTTTGACACATCCTGGCTTGTCCTTCCTCCGGGGGCACAGCCAGGAGCAGTGGGCAGCATACGTGGACGCGCCCGGGGACCAGGTGATAATGTCCATTGCTGGTCAGACGATGGACACTATCTATCTATCTATACATCTATACATCTATCTATACATCTATACATATATCTATACATCTATACATCTATACATCTATCGATACATCTATACATCTATCTATACATCTATACATCCATACATCTATCTATAAATCTATACATCTATCTATACATCTATACATCTATCTATACATCTATACATCCATGCATCTATCTATACATCTTTACATCTATCTATACATCTATACATCTATCTATACATCTATACATCCATGCATCTATCTATACATCTATACATCTATCTATACATCTATACATCTATACATCTATACATCTTTACATCTATCTATACATTCATACATCTATCTATACATCTATACATCCATACATCTATCTATACATCTATACATCCATGCATCTATCTATACATCTATACAGCCATACATCTATCTATACATCTATACATCCATACATCTATCTATACATCTATACATCCATACATCTATACATCCATACATCTATTTATACATCTATAGATCTATCTATACATCCATACATCTATACATCTATACATCTATCTATACATCTATACATCCATACATCTATACATCTATCTATACATCTATATGTCTATCTATACATCTATACGTCTATCTATACATCTGTATGTCTATCTATACATCTATACATCTATCTATACATCTATATGTCTATCTATACATCTATACATCTCTTCATCTATACATCTATACATCTATCGATACATCTATACATCTTTACATCTATACATCTATCGATACTTCTATGCGTCTATCTATAAATCTATACATCTATCTATACATCTATACATCTATCTATACATCTGTACATCTATCTATACATCTATACATCTATACATCTAAACATCTATACATCTATCGATACATCTATACATCCATACATCTATCTATACATCTATACATCCATGCATCTATCTATACATCTATACATCTATCTATACATCTATACATCCATACATCTATCTATACATCTATACATCTATACATCTATCTATACATCTATCTATACATCTATACATCCATACATCTATCTATACATCTATACATCTATACATCTATCGATACATCTATCTATACATCTATACATCCATACATCTATCTATACATCTATCTATACATCTATACATCTATCTATACATCTATACATCTTTCTATAAATCTATACATCTATCTATACATCTATACGTCTATCTATACATCCATACATCTTTCTATAAATCTATACATCTATCTATACATCTATACGTCTATCTATACATCTATACATCTATCTATACATCTATACATCTTTCTATAAATCTGTACATCTATCTCTACATCTATACATCTATCTATACATCTATACATCTATCTATACATCTATACATCTATACATCTAAACATCTATACATCTATCTATACATTCATACATCTATCTATACATCTATACATCTATACATCTAAACATCTATACATCTATCTATACATTCATACATCTATCTATACATCTATACATCTTTCTATACATCTATACATCTATCGATACATCTATACATCCATACATCTATCTATACATCTATACATCCATGCATCTATCTATACATCTATACATCCATACATCTATCTATACATCTATACATCCATACATCTATCGATACATCTATACATCCATACATCTATCGATACATCTATACATCCATGCATCTATCTATAGATCTATACATCCATACATCTATCTATAGATCTATACATCCATACATCTATCTATAGATCTATCTATACATCTATACATCAATCTGTACATCTCTACATCCATGCATCTATCTATACATCTTTACATCCATACATCTATCTATACATCTATACATCTATCTACACAACTATACATCTATACATCTATTTATACATCTATACGTCTGTCTATACATCTATACATCTATCTATAGATCTATACATCTATCTATACATCTATACGTCTATCTATACATCTATACGTCTATCTATACATCTATACATCTATCTATACATCTATACATCTATACATCTTTACATCTATACATCTATCGATACATCTATGCGTCTATCTATGCATCTAAACATCTATACATCTATACATTCATACATTTATCTATACATCTATACATCCGTACATCTACCTATACATCTACCTCTCCATCTGTCCACCCGTCTATCTATCTAATTATAGGTATTTCCATCTAAATATGTCTATACCTCTTTATGACTCTTTTTGTCCATCACTTTTATTCATTCTTTCCCTGTCTCTCTCTCTCTCTCTCCTCCATCTCCCTTTTCCCTCTTTCTGATTGACTGTCACTGTGTCTCTCTTTCACTTTTTGCAAAATGAAATAGTCCATTATCTGCTCTCAGGGCTAATTGGTATATTAACGCCGTACTGTGGGGGATGAGAGAAAAGAGAGAGAGAGCAAGAGAGAATGACGGAGAGATAGCAACAGAGAGAGAGGGAGAGGGAGAGAGAGAGAGGGGGGGGGGGAGAGATGCTGGGTGAATACGGATGAGGCGGAGGCAGCGGCGGGGAGGGAGGGAGGGAGGGAGGGAGGCAGGGAGGGAGGGAGGGAGGGCAGCGTGGCTTCCGGTGTGGTCCAGAACAGAGTGATTCTGGGGGAGTGAAAGAGAACGGGAGGCCAAGGTAAATCTTTTCAGCCGCACAAGTGGCTGAGAGCAGCGCAGCAAAAGCGACGAGCGGGGCTTAAAAATAAATAAATAAATAAATAAATAAATAAATAAAGGCGAGAGATGGAGCGAGAGAGAGAGGGAGAGAGAGAGAGAGAGGGAGGGTTGGAGAGAGAGAGAGAGAGAGAGAGAGGGAGGGAGGGTTGGAGAGAGAGAGAGAGAGAGAGATAGAGAGAGGGGGCTTGTTTTGTTTTTTTTGTTTTTTCATTGGCTTCTCCGTATCCCTCTCTATCCTGCTCTCGCCATCACCACATTCAACCCAATTATCCACTCTCCCTGGCGCCAGTGGCAGGATATGGAAATGTAAATGGCAGAGTTAGATGGTTTTTTTTTTTTTTTTTTTTCTTTTCAAAACTGTGGAAGGTAAGCAGCTCGCGAGGCTGGAGAGAGTGGGAGGAAGAATAGGGGGGGGGAGGGGGGGGGGGGTAAATGACAACTTAAATTGAGGGACTGTCTGTTCTAGCCGTTGCTCGCCTCGCTCGCGACTCCATCAGATACAAATCTAAAAACGCCCACTGCCGCGCAGTAAGTACACGTTTTATTTTTATCAATGCCGGCGCGGGGACACAATGTGGACGTTATTGGTCGGGAGTGAGTTAACTCGCGACGCCGGTGACGTCCAAAAGCGTGCAAACAAACTCTCAAAGTAATAGATGCAAGATGCAAGAGGTTTATTTGCCACGTACATATACATAGGTTCATACATACTGTATATGCAGTGAAATGTCTTTGCAACGCACCCGTAGATTATGCACTATAGTTACTAAACCGAACATTACAGCTAACCTAATTCCTACCTAGCTAACTAACTGAAACTAACTGATTCCTTAAACGTAATGCAGTTAGTGAATAGAACTCTATTAAATTAAATTAAATTAAATTAAATTAAAATAGACTCAAAAATATAATACAAAGTGGGGGTACAAAAAGAAGGGAATAGAGTTATGAATATGGGATAGGCTGTTTGTATATACAGATATGTGCGGTAAAGTGCATGTGAATAAAGTGTGTATGGAGATTTACAGTAGAGTATACAACAGCAATACAGTAACACCCAACAGAACAGCAACACAGCGCAGTATGCAGTAATCCAGAACGGTGACACAGTAACTTGCCGTACAGTATGCTACATACAGTAGAGAAAGGCAGTGGGGCCTGTGTGAGTGTCTCAGTGCTTTTTGTTAGGACCCCTGATGAGGTCAGCGTTGACAGTCCTTATGGCTTGTGGGAAGAAACTCCGTCTCAGTCCCTCCGTCCTCGCTGTGTGACTGCGGAGGTGCTTGCCCGACCGCAGCAGCTGGAACAGTCCGTTGTTGGGGTGGTGAGGATCCTTCATGATTCTGCGAGCTCTGCTACTACACCTCCCGGTGTAAACGTCCCGCAGGGGCGGGGAGGGTAGTTCCAGTGGTACGTGGGGCTGAACGCACCGCCCTCTGCGGGGCCCGCCTGTCCTGAGCAGTACAGCTCCCAAACCAGGCAGTGATGTTGCCTGTCAGGGTGCTCTTCACTGCTCCAGAGTGGCAGCGCCTGAGGATCCTCACGAGACCCTTAATTTCTTGAGCTGCCTGACATACATTACCAAACAAAATACAAAATACATGTTTTCGTCTGGATTTTTTTTACCACCCTTTAAAATCCTTATTTGTCATTTACCCATACACTAAACTCACATTCAATATATACATGCAAATAAAAATAAGTGACAAACATATCTTTTAAGATTATACACGTGTATAATGTGGCCACTTTCAATGAATTGCAAAATAGAATAGCATCTAAAATATGAGATGAGCAATGCTATGGTAATGTGAAATAACGCGGAATAAAAACAATGAGACTAGCGACAACAATGGCAATTTGCCAAAATACTTACGAAAATTCGAAAAACATATTAACTGGCACACCCCCGCACACACCTTCACTCTCAATCCCATACAAAAACACATGCGCTCGCTGCTAATAAAGAATTAATTACATGCACGGAGTCACAGGAGGTTAGCGGCTAAGATGCTGCAGGGGCCCTTTGGAGCCGGGGCCGGGGCTGGGGCCGGGGCCCGAGGCGAAGCCCCGGGCCGGGCGGAGCTCGGCGCACGGATCAAAGGTACTTATCTCCTCCCGCTCCCACGACGTCGAGACACACGCGGGCTGATTATTCAGAAAAGCGGGAAGCGATCTGTCCTTGGGGGTTGGGGGCTCCCATTTTGTTCCTCATCGTTAAGGATCTGGGCTTTCCCTGCGCTCACCTTTCTTTTCTCCGCGTGCTCGTATTCGTCCCCGGAGTGCTGATCAAGCCAACTTCTCAAATCCGCAATTTGCTCAATTATTTTCAATTATCTCACCGCAATCAGTGCCCCCTTTGGTTGAATTGTGAACTGGAATGACTCTGTTGATTGACAGCGAGGGCCAATTAGAGGCAAAAGGGAAGCTCGGGCCCCCGATGGTAATTACCAGCGATTGGTGTCACATGCAGACCCTTCGCAGGCCCACAGTGAAACAACGCGCTGATGAATGTTCTTTTTCACTCTTCTCTTATCGTCAATATTATTGTACATCGAACACAACTTATTTGTTTCCGGGAGACCCTGGAGGATAAAAAAGAAATGAAAAAATCGTGGAAAGAATTACGAATATATTATTGGACATGGAGTCACTTTTGCGACCTTTGGAGAATAATGTTGCGATCTAATGAACTTTCATCCAACAAGACTACTACTCCGTCGTGAAACAATAGATCAGATTTGGCTGTATAAACTTTTTATCCAAAAGTCGCAGCACAGTGTCAGAACCGCACAAACTGCACAAGACCTGGCAATAGAATATGAGTAAACAAAAATGAAAATAAAAGGGCGATGAATGATAACGAAAAGCAATGAAGTAGCAATCTAAAGAGAAATTAAAGGAGACTTCAAGACAATGAAGTGAAATGAAAATAACGCTAAAAAGGCTGGATTTGCGGCTGGTCACGGGAGCTCATCGTTTTATTTGTTTCATTCAGTAAGGAAATGGAGCACAATGAAATACATGTGAAATAAAAACACAAAATCCTTATTTGTTTTACCTAGAGGAGTGAGGCGCGGGGACGCGGCGATCACGGCCGCTGCAGAGAGATGGCAGCGGGCGTGAATTTGCGGAGGCGGAGATGAGCGAGCGGCACACACTGAACGTGTGGCCCCTACACTGATCGTCTGCCCCCCCCCCCCCATATTGTGGCATAATATCTGTGGAGCCGACATAAAACAGAAAATAAAAATGTAAAATGCATATATTTTTTTTTTCTTCCATCGCGGAGGGCACTTTCAGGGCCCCTGGGCACATGCCCAGATTGCCGATATGGCAGATCCGGGCTTGATTTTAATACAATCTATGGATTCAGAGATATGCAGATCCTCTGTATGTCTTTAGTTTTAGCCTTTGGAACAGCGAGAAGCCCAACAGCCATGTATTAAAATGTCTTTAATTTAGATTGAGCTAGAGATTAGGGTTGTTCGTATATAGCATATGACACTAATTACAGCACAGCCATTGCCAAAATTCACTTTCCTCTTTTTTCAATACGGGCTCTATAATTTGTGACCATGCGCCGTGGATTAAAGGCTGGTGCTGGTTGATGCTGTTTGTGTGGAAAACCCCTGAAAGCAGGAACTCGGCTCCACTCTGCTTTAAGTCGCGTCCCCATGAGCCACAGCTATTGACTTGCAAAATTGTCGGTGATGAGTGGGCCGTCTGCGTGAGCGGTGGTTGCCCAGGACTGCTCTAATGCCATTATGGGCCTAATGAGCTTTAATTGGGAGGAGATCTTAACTTGCAATCCTAATTGCATCTGATTAAAGACAATATTAGTTTTACTTCTGGCAAATTGGTTGGGGAGGGTGGCTGAGGGGTTTTTGCAGGGGGGGATCGATGGCGTCCTTGTGGAAATATCCTCACGTCCTTCAAATGGTGATGAAGAGATAACACAATAACATCTGAGAAGGCAGGGACAGGTGAAAGAATACCCAGGATGCAGCGCCGGCGCTCCCCTGCCTACAGGGAGCCTTCGCGGCGGAGGGAAGTTAGGCACCACTAGAGGTAATGACTTAAATATGGCCGCGGAAACATGCCGCGCGGTAAATGAAGAAGACCTGCAAAGTATAGGTCACTGTTTTACACAATGCCTCACCTTGCGATTGCTCGATCTGCTTCCCGACCGCGCTGATCCCTTCCATCGCCTCGGCGTGCTCACCGTGTATTTTTGGATATTTCTTGGCTCGCAGTGTTCTCAAGAGTGGAAGACTCCAGCGTGGCGGAATAAACCTCGCCTTAAACAAAAGTGGGGTAAGGGTTATTTGTTGGATCTCCAACAGTCCAATCAATATTTGAGAAAACGAACAGCTGTAAGTGAAGCTCGAAATCGAAAAAAGAGCGGCGGAAAAAAGCCTTGTTTGATCATTCACGACCCCGAGTTTTATTTAAGCTCGGGGTCGCAAAATCATTACTATTCAGTATCTATGTGTTTACATCCTTTGTTGTACCGGTACTTTTGAAGGAACTGTTTCAACATCTCATCGGTAATGTTGAGCACGATGACTCCAACGAATGCGATGGTGACCACGCCCTCGTGGGGAGGCCTGTTCAAGCTTCCAAATGTACCTGCTCACTCCATGTCTGCACACTTCTGCTGTTGCCGTGCTCCCTAAAACGCATATATTAGGGATATATAAACAGTAGGCCTTTATTTGACTTAATAGCGTAACCGAAGAGTAAACAACCGTAGACTGACATTATATACTGCATTTCGTCTATTTTAAGGTAACTTTCTACACCATTTATTAGCCACGAACGACCTTCCGTCTCCCCTGCTTTCTGTCCCGGAAGGGAAAACAACGACCCCTACGTGCCTTGTAACGTCCTTAAAGATGACGGGCAGGCGTTCCCCTGGGGGTAAGTGCCGAGGGCAAGTCCGGGGGGGGGGGGGCTTTTCTTCCCGGGAATCGGAACGCCCCCCCCAAAAAAAGCGCCTCGGACCACATTTAGAAACTGGAGTTGCAGAGCTCTGCGACAACTTACTTGCAGAATTTCACCGGCATCGCCCCCCTCGACATCACCATATAATAATAAGATCAAATATAGCTGCAGGCAGAAACGCCTGGTCAGCGTGACGTGTGTGACGAAGCGATGTACAAGCCCTGTTTGCAATGCTGAAGAATTTATTAAGGTTAAAGTTAGAACTAACTACAATTCAAGATCACATACTATAACCAAATGAGTTGTCTGTCATTGAACACACCCTTATGTTATAATGACAACGAATCTGTCTTTGATATTGATATATATAGTTTATTGTAGTTTACCATTGATTTGGAATTTGGCTGAATATCTAAAGACTAACGCAAATATATGTAACCGCCTTGCCAAATGTGTGTTATTCCATTTTAAACTCTTCCCCGTCGCCACTCTTAAATGCCCCCTCCTTTAAAACTTGGATCACTTGCAATTCAGTCCTGTCCGCGGGTTCGACGGTTTCTGAGCACCAGACAATTTGACGTGTCATTATCACGTGTCATCTCAGCTCTAGAAGAATAGGAATCCAAGCAGCAACGATAAGGCTTCCCACCTCTCAGGCTTGACCCCTGACAACATGTAGTGTGTTGGTCAGCGTAAGGTCAAATAAAATTCCCAGTGTTGTGATTCGAGTGCAAAGGGGGAAATGTACATATTATTCGGTAAAAAACATCCCGTATGGGGTTGACAGTGATGGTCTAGCTACAATCCATCACTGTTTCGGGAAATAACAATAATTATCAGTATTTCATTCACTGTACTTTCTGCCACGCAGGCACTTTCTCACTCAGTTTTGACGCAGCAACCCCGATCCCGATTATATTAATAATTACAATTCAAAGAGGGTAATTAGTGGAATTAATGACAATACCATAAATAACCTCCCCAACCCTCGGTATTAACATAAAGCGCACTGTGCTAATACATGCAGCATGAACTGAGTGAGCACGGACAGTAGCAGTTGTGCACAACACACACAAACACAGTCATGTGTGTGCAGTATTCCTGCATGCACCAGCAGAACCGAGGCCTCATTCCCTCTCTCTCTCCTCTCTGCAGCCATAAATATGTGGCCTGGATCGTGATGATTTAAAGCCAGACACCAGAGAGTATAGTAAATTATGCCTGTACGAGGCTTCATTTCCTTCTCTTCTTAAGCACTCACTTAATTGCCATTCTCACCTGAGCAATTGTATAATTTCCTTTATTTTTCGCCTCCTCTGCCCAGAATATGAGTCTGTAATGAGCTGCGGGTGTCCCCCAAAGCAGAGCTTGGCGCCTCGAAATAGGTTTCACTAATTTACCAATTAGTCATAAGATACAATTAGTGCACGAGTTCCCCGAGTCCACGAGCCCCACTTTGACTGTTCAATCTCTGCAGCGATCATCCCTTTCGTTGCCGGCCTCATCCTCATCCTCCCGCCCGGCTCAGTTCAGCTACGCTGGGAAAGCTGCGGTCCCACCTGCACTTTGGATATTACTCCATCCGCGCAACGCCTCGCAGGGGATGCGCCGGGGAGCGGCAGCCGGTGTGAATGTGTCTACGTCCGCAGCTCTGGGTTTGTGTTTAAGTGCAGCTGGGACCAGCAGGACTGACCAGAAGGATGATAGTCAGAGGATGGGGGTGTGGGGGTCTCGGGAAGATGGGGGGGGGGGGGGGGGGGGGTCGGGATTGTCTGGAGACCGAAAAAAAAACTGATAAGAACTGAGACAACTTACCAAGTAGCAAAAGCGAAGTTTGCTGGAGGTGCAAATCTAATTTATGGTTGGAGTTTACAGTGTGTTTCCCTCCCTGATTCTCTTAGCCATTAAAACCAAACCTGAGGACAAATAGGAAATATGAAAGGGGGGGAAAAAAAACAAAAAAAAAACCACCCGCTGCCGCGCTCGCTGTTGGTTGTTATTATGCTGTGTGAGGCTGCGGGTGAACACCAATCGATATGTGAGAGGTCGTTTGTCAATGTCTTCTTCTGTGCGGGGCTATTTCATATATTCTCCTATGAGAGCGCCGCTTGTGTATATGTTATTTCTTAGAATTATACTAAATTTCTTCCTTTGTGTCTGCATGTGCTTGTGTGCCTCCGGAATGAATAGTTTAAGATACGGTGGGATAACATGAGATAAGGGTCAGAAGAAGCAAAGGGAAAAAGAAGAAAGAAAGTACTGTAATGTATTGTTGAGAAATCCGGGCATTGCAGAAGTAAGTATTACAGGATGCTGTAAGTATGCCGTAAGCATTGACCAAACGCTGTATGTTTTTTTTTTTGCAATTTAATCATCGTTTACGAATCAATCACGGAACAATCTAATCGGAACGACAGAAAATTCTAAAGATCAGATTTACCCAACAGATGTTCCAATATGGGTCGGCGGCTCCAAGGAGCGACACTCGGTGGAGCGTGGACATCCTCGGAGGAAGCACAATTCCCTAATTCAAGTAACATTTCATCTGGATCAGGACACATTCCACATGGCTAGGGTTGTGTGTGTGTGTGTGTGTGTGTGTGTGCATGCATGCTTGCGCGTGTGCGTGCGTGCGTGAGTGCGTGCACGCACAGTCTCCATCCGCCACCGGATACAAACGCACATTTAATGTTATGACGTCAGAAGTGAAAGTAGGCATCTGACAGCATCATATCACATCTGATACACATAACAATGTACCAGCAACCAGCGGTAAACCGGGCTGAAGATAAACACGGAGAGGATAGAGATTAAATAACAACGGTATAATTTCCTCATTATGACACAGAGAACCTGTCCGCACGTATTGAATTTCACTTCCTCAGGGGTGAAATGGACACCGTCAACTTGCCCTTTCAGGTCCCGTCTTGGTGAAGTTTGGGCGGGTTTGCTCGGGGCGGCTCCCTTTCCCGCCCACCTCCAAAGACACGGGTTAGGCTAATTGGAGACCCTAAATTGACCGTAGGCCACGCCTGCAGTGAGTTGGGAGTCACTCCAATCCCCCCCACGCCAAGAACCCGAACAGGAATTGGCACGTCTCGCAAATGAATGGTTGGAAAAGGAAGACATGAAATCCCAACCAGGAACAAGTGGTTAACGGTACGGAAAATATTTCCTGAAGATGAAGATTTCAAGGCACTCCGCTGTGGGAAAAAAAAAGAAGATAGGAAGCCTTTATCATGACGGCTAAACAGGCTTCGAAACATGCGATCGAATCCGAAGAAAAAAGGGGATGGAGACACGTCGGTTTTGCCTAATACGGGCAAGTCCCAGCAGTGGGCCCTGAGGTGCACCCTCTCATGCACGGTGCGGTTCTCAGCGGCATCATAGCGAAGACGCCGCCGTGCGCGAGGGAATTCACTACTTCCCCAAGTATCTCTATGCCAATGGATCTTCAGGGCTCGGTCAGGGCCTGACACGAACTTCTAGAAGCAGTTTCAATGTTGGCAACCACGCTCCAGCTTTCGGTTGCCAAGGCCGACCAAAGCGGCTGCAGAATTTTAATGATTTTATCAGTGAGTGAGATGAATCGATCGATTTTTCGGGGATGGGAGCTCAGGAGGTAGAACTGGTCTTCTAGTAATCTAAACGTTGCTGGTTCGATCCCAGGCTCCTCCTGCTAGCATGCTGCAGTGTCCTTGAGCAAGACACTTAACCCCTAATTGCTCCTGATGGCTGATGCGGTGTTTGAATAATTGTAAGTCGCTTTGGATAAAAGCGTCTGCTAAATGCAATGTAATGTAATGTAATGTAATTTTCTAAACAGACGGAGAGGTAGGTGTCCCCCGCAGGTTGACTATGAGGCAAACCCGATCGCACAAATTAGTTGACAATGTCCCAAATATGCTTCCATGGGGGCAACCGGGCAACTGTTGAGTCGTCAAGTTAGTAAAAGTATAGTTATCGGCGACTTTGGCAATAACCCTTCAACGTGTTTCTGTTTTTGTTTCGTCCTGCAGCATCAGTTCAAACCAGATCTAAAACTCAGTTTGCCTCTGGGAAACCCTAGCGCTTGAGTCCGACTGATCACTGCTTTCAGAAGCCTAATGTTTGGGGCAAGCAAAAATAAATGACCTCTTTGGCTGAGACAATTAAGAAATACGTGGAACTCAGTCCGGAGGCACACACATTTCCTGATGGAGTTCAGACTTTTTATTTTATTATACATCTCCAAAAGTATGTAGAGCCCCGAGGGTGACAGATAACACTGGGTCCTTTTTGTCAAGGAGTCCTTTGACTTTTTAGTTTGGTGATTGGTGCTTGGTTTGCTCCCCCAGTCTATCAATGTCCTCAATTTTACTGATGTCGGCAGTTTGGTCGGTAGTTTACAGTAGTTTTCCTTGGCTAACTCAATGACCTCGATTCGACAGTGG
This sequence comes from Zeus faber, assembly GCF_960531495.2. Lineage (NCBI taxonomy): Eukaryota > Metazoa > Chordata > Actinopteri > Zeiformes > Zeidae > Zeus > Zeus faber. The sequence continues at coordinate 19,023,571 of NC_137205.1, forward strand.
AAATACGAGACACAGAATCCCGAGGATACGCGTGTGTTGCTCTTTGCTGCCTACGACCCATGCGCCCCCGCGCGGGTGGAACACCGGGGACTTCCTGCATCTTTCTAAGGTTAAACCCAAGAGAAAGGACGTCTCGCAAGGAACACTGGCGTTTCTTAACCGAAACCTTGTTTTTTGGGGTTTTTTGGCGGTCGTCTCCAGTGATCACCAGAATGTGTTCAATTGATTAATTGTTGAGAGAACGGCTCCGCCCGAGTCGTCCGAAGCTCAACACGGGACACGGGAGTTTTTCGCTGAGCGACTCCAAGACGACCATTCCAACTTGTGCTGCTCGTGCAAAGCTTGTCTCAGCATTTGAATACTGTATGTTCCCTCCCGTATCTATGCTTTTTTTTTTTTTTTTTTCTTTTTTTTTGGACTCGGTGGTAGAAGTGACTAATTAAACAAAGATAATTTAGGTAATTATTCGGCAAAACAGCCTCGACGATAAACTAATTCCACCTGTGCCATTGGTGCATATCTAATACGCAGGTGCGCTACTCTCATTGTCATTCGCCTCAGTGTTCCTGACAATGTTTGTAGCTCGTCCCCCTCCGCGTCTCGCTATCTCGCTCTCCCGTCTCTCTCTCTCTCTCTCTCTCTCTCTCTCTCCGCCTCTCCTTCACTGTACCTTTGCTCTCTCGCTCGATTCCTCTCCGAGGCTCATTCCCCTCATGCTAATGGACAACCCCCCCCCCCCCCCCCCTCTCATGTCTTTCTAATCAAAAATCAATTAAAAACACCTCGCCGCCGAGTCTCCAGAGCCGTGCCGGGGTTCAGGGTGGAACGGAAACGCTTCCCGCACTCCTACTCTCTCTCTGTGTCTCTGTCGCTCCGTCTGTCTCCCTATCTCTGTCTCTGTTGCTCCCCCCTCTCTCCTCCCCGGCTCCCGGCCTCTCCCATCCTCTCTCTCGCCCCCCCCTCTCCCACGGTATCCCATCCTCTCCGAAGCTCCGCCCTCCTGTCTACTGGAAGTTGGCAACATGATTTACGAGAACGGAGAACTTAATTTATATATTTTTTTTTTTCCTCCTGCATCCTCTCATTTATTTATTAGATTTTTTTTTCTCTCCCAGCCGCCTCTTCCTGTCTCTGGCGTGGAGGAGAGACCGAGGATAGCGGGAGAGAGAGGATAGGATTAGATGGAGAGTGGTCTCAGGGCAGACCAGCAGACTGGCAGGCCTGCAGACACGGAACAGATCTGTCCCACAGTTAATGGCATTAGTGCCGTCCCTAAAAGGAGGAGGGGAAGCCGGCGGGGAGACAGGCTAACATATTAAAACTGCTTCCATACCGTCCGCGTGTCTACTCCACTCCGACTCCAACTCACCAGTCTCCGTCTCCGTCTCTCTCCTCCGCCCTTTTTCGATTTTGGCCGAAACTTTTTCCGCCGAATGCACAAAACTATTCTCTCTACGAGTGCGTCAGAAATATTACAATGGAAAAAAACGCCACCCACAGAGACGGGATTCAGACAGACGTACGCTGTGTATTCTGTGTGGACTCAGGCAGAAAACTCCGTCCATCTCAGCTGCGTGAGTGCCTGACTTGAGTGCGAGAAGCGAGCAAGCAATTCAAAATGACTGCACAGGTTTTAGCCGGCACACATATTTTACATTTCACCCCAAACCATTTTCCTGATGATAGCTCGTATTTGTGGGATTTTCATTACTCAGATTTCGGGTTTTTGGGACATTCATGCAAACTAACTTAAAATGATTTCCTACTGTGCAACTATGGTTACACATATTTTGGTCAAAGTTACTTAATTTTTACATCATTTGTAATTGTAAATTCAATTTGGAAATGCGTAACAAATCCAAAATAAGGCAAAATTAAGTGATTTTGACACTGGTATATATGTCAATATCAGCAGTATTTGCTAAAAAAAATCTGATAGCTCAAAGTTGACAGCAAATAGCCGCCATAGTTATACATCATAAAAATCAACATACATGTAATGGAATGAAAGTCGGCATCTGACAATGCATATCATTATATCGTCACATGATATATTTCTGCAGCATCTATCAAAAAAGGATACTGCAAAAATGCTTAACTTGCATGAAGACATCGCTGCAAGAAGCTCATCTTTCTGGAAGTAGCATCTTGCTTTGGATAAGGTTGGAGATCTCGGCTGGAACTCATTTACACCTTTCCCCCGATCCGCACAACTCTGCTGTGATCAATGCCAGATTACTGACTCCGAGCAAGCCTTCCAACGGAGGCTGCCCACTCCGTGTCTGTATCCAAGACCCCTGCGCTCCCTGAGAAACTAACACTCTCACACACACACACACACACACACACACACGCACGCACGCACGCACGCACAAACACACACACACACACACACACACACACACACACACACACACACACACACACACACACACACACACACACACACACACACACACACACGCATGCCACACAGCTACAAATGTACACAAATCACAAACACAACACACAGATACATTTTTACAACATGAAATAATGGATGCTGGAAATGTACATATACACACATATATGGCCAGAGGTGGAAGAAGTACTCAGACCTTTTACTTAAGTAAAAAGAACCACACTTATGTTTTTGCTTTGGTAAAAGTATATACAGTAAGTACCTGCTCTTAAATGTACTTAAAACATTACAAGTAAAAGTACTTGTCTTATCCAGTGTCCTGATAGAAAAAAAAAGTATAGGTGGTATGGTTATTTACAAAGATACAAACCTCATGAATCATTGATGAGCAGTTTGATCGATCCAGTCCCTGATTTTGGTATGCATAAATACACATCCAGATTAAAGTAACCTGAGTGTGTTCGAAATTTCGTAGAGCGCAAAAGTGTAAGCATTTGCTTTGAAACGCAGCGGAGCAAGAGTCGAGACTGAGCCGCCACCTCGCAGCAGAGAAGTCGGACAAGAAGGAGCCAGGACTGGCGGCAAAAGGAAAAACACAGAGGAGAAAAACACAGTCGAGACGGCAGCGAGAGCGGGAACAGCTGGGAGGACGGAGGTAGGACGGATTGAGGGAGGATGGAGGTAGGACGGAGGGAAGGAGGACGGAGGGAGGACGGAGGGAGGACGGCGGGAGGACGGCGGGAGGACGGCGGGAGTTCTCCTACGACAGCCGCCGTGGCCGCGGGAGAGGAAGTGAGCAGGAAACGAGAGGGGACGTTGACGGACAGGTGGAGCCGCCGCGGCGCGCCCGGTGATGGATGGAGCGCGGAGCTAGTAAATATACATGCCGCCCGGCCCCCTCCAGCTCTTTCAGCTGCCTCAGCACGGCCCCCGCCGCCGCCCGACAGGGGACGGGGGCGGGGCGGGGGACGGGGGAGAGATTTGTATCTCGCCGACGAGAGAAAGGTTAAGTCGTGACAATATTGCCTCGGATCATGGAAACATTACGAATCCGTCCCTCGCAGTCGCGCGGGTCCCATCTATCCATCTTCCGCCGTGGGGAGGGGAGGGGAGGGGAGGAGGGGCCCGTCCAGACGTCCTCGCGGATGCTCGGGAGCCGTTTCTCTTTATCTCGGTGTCACAAAGGCCACCCCCCGGGGCACTGCAGGTGTGTCTGGGAACAGCTTTAGAAAACGCTATCGATCCGAGCGCTCGCCTACTGTATACAAGCGAGCGGCAGCCTCACGCGCCCAGGAAAAGCTTATAGGAGAAGGATTGCGGGTCGAGCTAAAGGTCATCCTCTGACATCACACACACACACACACACACACACACACACACACACACACAGACCTATTTGCCCTAGCTCCCGGATTAGACGGCCGCCGTGTTTTTTTTAACAGACCGGAGACTTCGCTCCCCCACCACCCTCTTCCTCACCTCCTCTTCCTCCGACGGCTCGTCAGCGCTTTTACGTGAGCGACGCTCTGTGGACGTATCGTTGCGTTTATTTCGGGCTCCTAAATGGTGGGGGTTTTTTTGTTTGTTTGTTGTTTTTTTTTTTCCAATTTCAAAGCCAGGTGATACGCATCTGCGAGTGTTTGGCCCCCGAACTTAATACTGGATGGAGCGGGTGTCCATTAAATGTAATCTCATTCCTCAGTCCAATGCTCAAACCACAGCTCCACAGAATTGGCCACCGATGTAGACATCATCAATCATCTCGCTGACTGTCTGCCAAAACAATGGGGGCGGGGTGGCGGGGGGCTGGGAGGGGAGGTCTCTCAAGTTTACCTGCCTTTGAAGTAAAAAGGCAAACAGACGCGCGCGCACACACACACAAAGCCACAAACATGACTGAAAAATACCCATTTATTTCTTAAGTAGTGAATTTGTAAAATCATCCCTCGGCCGCCAATTTATCAACCATCCCTTAGTCACTGGTGTCTTCATTGTCTTTTATAGAGCATCATTATTATCATGATGCCTGCGATGTGTGTGTGTGTGTTTGGGTGGGGATGCATGCGTGTGTGCTCGCATGCGTGTGTGTGTGTATGTGTGTGGGTGCGCGCGCGCACGTGAGCGCCCGTCGGGTCCGCGTCTCAAGGCTCGGCTGGCCCTCCTCAAAATATCCGAAGAAACGGAAAATGATCCACTCAGAAATTTGAGTTCTCGCTCTAATTAAATACAGCTTTTAGTGTGGATCCGAGCGGCTCGCTGGAACACTTATCTGATCATCAACAGCGAAGGGGGAGAGAGGGCCGCTATAATCGGATTGCCGCGGCTCTAAAAGGTTTTTCTGCACATGGTGTCCACCCCAGGCCATGGGGGCTCCGGAGCCTGTCTGCTGCCTCGTCTGCGCGACTCCCACGTCTGGTGGAAGTGACGGGGACGGACCCGTCTCCGTCCGCGCCGCCTTGTCACCAGCCCCGCGTTGAAAGAAGACGCCTATTATACGCGTTTGAATTTTGTGATTTTGATCACGGAATACTGCGGCCACGCGCTTGCGCATGAACAGTACCTGGGGCAGGTATAGTTATGGCTTGGGAAAAATGGTTGGTATTCCCCTTTAAATTGTGATTTGGGGGTGTGGGTTGATCCGGATTTCATTTTTTCATCAAACCTATTCAAGTTCTTTTTGATGAAAAGTCAAACATTCGAAAAAAACGATGTATAGTATTTTTCAATATCTACTTGTATAGTACCATAATCACAGGTAGTGGTGCTTGGGTTTCTCTAGCTACTCACTTTACCGCAGTTCAGCAAAACCTTTGGCCGCTCTGACTATAGGAATTTAATGAGACCCCGCAAAGTTTGATCAGGTGAACCTCTTCGATATCTTTCTCATTCATTTATTTTCCAAAGGTAAAGTTAACCCCCGACGGCACCCATGTTTGGAGAGACTGGTTTGTCAGCACAGCTCTGTGGATCTTATGCCTGCACATGCGCATTATGCATTTTCCAAGTCCCACTAAATACTGGAGACGTATCCCAAGAATAAGTTTGCATGCAAACACGCATGCGCGGGCGCACGGGCGCGCAGGCACACGCACACACACACACACACACACACACACACACACACACACACACGCGCGCGCACACACACAGCCAGACCCACTCATCTGTTTTTGTTCTCCTTTTTCTCACCACACACCTACACATCAGTCCACAGGCTCACACGAAGGAATTCATCTATCAGTGGTTCACTGTGCCCTGAAGCAAAGTAAGAGCTGCAGCAGACATAGATCAAACTGACTTCTAACATGAAGAAGTTCAAAAATCTCCCTTTTGAAATCCCCTTTAACTGCCACCACCCTTAAACTCCCGCCGCCGCCGCAATTGCCAAAATAACAACCTGGCCTTTTTCGTCCTCATAGTTACGAAAAACGAACCCACTGAATCGTGTCCCTGAGTACGATTGCCCGACTTTTTTTTCAAGCTACACATAATGAAATATAAAACCAACTCATTTGGATGGGGATATTTGTGTTGTGCTTGATAAAACTACATTTAAAACAATTCATTTGAATGGGGAGCTTTTATTCCACTTTAGAAGCGGGGGCCCGTGGGGAGAGAGAGGCTCGCACACACGTGCACTAAAGCCAAAACTAACCTGCCAAAAGTACGCCACTGCAGGGAGAAGGGGGGGAGGCATGAATGTATTAAAATGGTGGTTGGTTTTAAATTTAGTTCTGACTAGCCCGAAATAAACGCGAGGTACTGGTTTCGATTTTTCTCTGAATGGTCTATTAAATTCAAGGTTGATGCAAATAGGGATATACTGTAGTATGAAAAATCCCAGACGATTCACATTCTAAATGGATTAAAATCTTTTTTTTTTGACTTGTAGGTTACCATTTGTAGGTTTGAGAGATTTCAGTGTACCCTAATCTGAGATATTGACCTTTAAACTCGGACCAGAGGTCACCTTTGAAGCCAGTAATTAAAAGACCTACCAAAGATAAGGTCAACTGTTTTGGACAGCTCTGGACATGTACTTTTAGAGGGGTGGTAGTGTCGATAAGGGGCGCCACTTAAAATGGCCTAACATATAATTCAGGGCTTTGCAAATTACGTAATGTAAATTCGTGCGGCGCAGGTATACAATATGACAGACAGTGACTGAGAAGGTGGTCTTGAACAGGGTCTCCCTCCGTGCGTAACGCGGCAGAATTGCCCTTATTTCCTTTGCCACATGGATAATTGCAATCAGACGCCGCACTACAAGGGCAAATTGCACTCGGCAGCAAAACTTTATGGCCGTGTTTGTGCTGGGATATAATTAGCGCGACATCTTTTGTGAATCGGACGCGGAGACGGGCGCAGAAAGGGGGCACAAATTGACGCGCAATTCGCGGTGCTGACGGCGGCCGCAGTGCATTCTTTGCGACTTCGCATTTGCTTTGTTTGGAAAAGGGATCGCTCTGATCTGCGCTCCTAAAGTGGACCCTAGCTAATGGTATGGTCCACTTTAGGGGTGTCCGAAATCGTTTTCCAAGATTCTTCATGAGCAGGTATGAATATGGGAAATATATTGTAATGTTTGGAATCCGGGACACGACACAAAACATTAATTCTTGTGACGGATGGCTGATACACACCGACTTTGCTTTGTCGCCAAAAACACAGACACACGTCGCAATTAGCCAGCGACGAAACATCCAAGCATGCCAACGCGGGTGCCTGCACCCTCGCGCGCGCACAGACGAGCGGACGCACAAACACACCACACAACACAAACGCTTGTGACAAGAGCATAAGCACCTTTCAAACTTCTTGACGGAAAGACCAAAAACATTCGAGAACAAGGCGGCCGAGACAATTAGATGACTGGCAGCGCAATTTTCTCCGCGCGAAGGCAGCGAGAAATATTCTCCGCGAGGCGCAATGCAGGCAGCGTGGAAGCAGCCCGGGTTTTCTGGCACCCTCACAAAAGCTTGATTTGCGGATACAGAAGGAGGAGGTGTGGTCATTTGGTAATTTGTTGTTAAAAGCCACTTGGAGTTGTATAGAAATTATAAATTGGATCCATGATATCAAAGCTGGGTGTATTTTTAAGCATCGACCAAAAAATGGAGTGGTGGGGGAATTGGGGCGTTGATTAGCAAGAGAAATCACGGCCCAAAAAACAAACCATTTCCCGGTTTAGCTTCAGCGGATTGCGTGGGCGTGTGCAGATCGACCCTGCATGAAATGGAATAGCTAATCTCGCCAGCCTGGCGAGAATAAGTTTGCATACGTTTATTGCCGACATCGCTCTGATACTTACATTTAGGAGGATTACGGCTGCGGAGGTGACGTGACGGAGGCCATGCACAGCCCGACAACGGCTTCAGCTCCCCTCCCTCAGATGGAAGCGCCGGTCCCCGCATCCACGCGCTGCCGGTCTTCCCTGGTCGCCCGACGGAACCGTAACCAGGGAGGTTGCACGGGCGACGTTGAGCGGGTTTTAACATACGTCTAGCCGCCGTGCGCAAAGCCACCTCGACTTAAGTTACTCACACTCCTGCCGCAAGCTGGGTGGGGGGATGGAGGGCACAGGTCCAGTTTTTAGTTTCCGTTTTAGGATAATTTTCTTATTTTCATTTTATGTACATACAGTGCGACCGCTTGCCGTTATTTGTAACTTGACTCTTACTTTTTTTTATATTCGACTCAAAAAATTTTTTTAATTTTATTTCCTCCTTATCTTTGCCTTGTTATTTTATCTTTTTATGCCCACTATGTAGTTGTTGCCTGTCATGCCCTAAGAATTTCATTGTACTGAATGACCTTGTGTTGAACTGTACACTTGACTAAGAAAACACTTTGAACTTTGAACTTTGAGGTGAAGGGTGTCAATCAAGCGGGGGGCATCTCCTCATAGTCAAATTTCCGCAAATGAACAAACGTTTTTTTTTCTACGCCATAGCTGGGCAGGAAGTAGCCGCATCCCGGCACTGTACACGGTACCGTGTGTCTTTAGGGCGGGTGGCGACCCAGAGAACCTGAAGGAAACCCACGTGAACATGGTGAGAACACGCAAACCCCGCGCAGAAAGGGCCCCGGGACGAGGCCGACCAACCCAACCCGCGGGACTCAGTGTCAAAGTCGCTTTTTAAATTCCTTTCCGGTAAAAAAGGGGGGGGGGGGGACAAAAAATACAGTCGTATGAGAAACTGCGTATTTGATTCGCCGACGCTTTCAACTCCGCTGGCTCCGCAGATCCCAATTTTCCTGGGAGAGCGAACGCCAACCCGATCTGAATTTTTGTCTCGAAAAAAAAAAAATCCCCCCTCCCCCGGATCGCCGCAGAGATACGCCGTTGACCGACGCTCAAAATGTACTGTACCGAGTATCTATCAAAAAGGGGGGGGGGGGGGGGGGAGTACTGTAGCGGTACTCTACAGTACTGGCCTGTATCTCATGTCAGGAGAGTTGGATTCCCTTTCTCCTCCGCCTCAGTGATCTGACGAGGTCTCGCCGAGGTGAGTGCCGCTAAGAGATAAGAAATGTAAGAATGTGGAGGCTAAGTACTTTTGGATTCACCCCTGTCAGTTTGCCAGCGAGACTGCGAGCCGCCCTGCGGGGTTTAGACAAGCGAGATCAACCGCTCAGAGCAGGGAAAAGAATCCTGTGCTCTTCCTTGGGGTTTTTATTTTATTTATTTTTTTGTTGTTGGAGTATTTTTCTTTCCTCCTCCCCACCAAGAAAACAAAGGCCTCGTTGGCCTTCGCACAAGTCAAGGAAAAAAGGTAGCGTGCTTTTCATGGGGGAAGCCAGAGTTATTAGCCTTTTTTTTTTTTTTTTTGCCACCGTTTTGCATATTCTGCTTCCCTTCCAGCCCACATCGATGTTAATGCACTCCCACGCAAACAGATCGGTGTGAACAGGGCAAACATATTTTCCATCGCTCTCTCTCTCTCTCTCTCTCTCTCTCTCTCTCTGGCTCTGCTCGCTGGCCTGCCTTTCTGCTTTCGCTTTCTTGTTTTTTTTTTTGGTTTTTTTTGTTTGTTTTTTGTTTCTCTCAACTGTCTTTCACTGCTGTCTTTCTCCAAAACCTACACATCACACATCAGCCAAAAGTGGCACCAGAACTTTCACAAAGAGGCTTGCGGACGCACACACACACACACACGCACACGCACACGCACACACACACACACACACACACACTACAAAGTTAGGGTTGGTGTTTTTTGTGCCAGTCTTTGGCAGTCAGCTCTCAGTGTGCTGGATCAGCTGAAATAGGATCCATCTCTCAGATCCCGCTGTACCTCTCACACATACTGATGTAGCCTGATCCCCCGTCAGTCGAGGGCGTCTGCAGGGAGTAAGTCGGGGAAGGTGGGGGGGGGGGGGTCTTAGAGTGAGGCCCCCGGGAGACAATCTCAACCAGACGCCGGGAGAGCCGGGGCCTTGAAAATAATAGCCGCCGCTGAAAATCCAGGGATATTAAAGCGGTGGCGACGGGGGGCGTTGGGGGGGTTGCGGTATTGTCAACCTGGGCCCGGATGAGAGGCCACTGTATAATGGCATCACAGAAGCGAAGCAACTTACACAGACACACGGACACACACACACACACACACACAGACACACACACACACACCAGACCGCGGATTTGTACACATGCATTCCCCCTTCGGCGACGGTGTCACAACAGCGAGTCTGGAAACGGGCCGTGTCAGAGCGTATCAGCCGGAGACACGGATGTCAGTGCAGTCAGTGAAACCGAGCCGACGCCTCCGAGGGGTTAAAGTGCGGCTCAGCGCAACTGCACTCATTACTGTCGTCGTATGAAGCCATCGATGAATATTTATCCGTGGATCCCGCTGCCTGTGTTTCATGCGGGAACAGTGTGGGCCGTTATTAATAAGCGACGCCGCCGACTCCCGCTTTTCAGTCTCGCGTTCGTTTTTACATTTCAATACCCACCTTTCTGCCCCCTCTGCTGTTTTGAGGGGCTCTTATTAACAGTTTCCCTATCCCCGTGTCGTCTCTCCCTCGTCTTTCCAGTTTGTTTTTTTTCCACGAGGCAGGAGTGTGTAAATATGGAATTATTGGGAAATTGATCTTTCCTCTCTCTTTACCTCGCTCTCTCTCTCTCTCTCTCTCCTGTCCGCTGTGGCCTTCCTCCCAATAATCTCTAATGACAAAAATAAAAATACAGCTAATAAAAAAATAAAAAAAAGGCAAGGAGCTGAAAATCCAATCCGAGGTCCTCGCTGCAGACAATCGTCTGAAGGCTTGGCTCTATCCAAATTCAATTAGAATCAATGGGGAACACACACAAATATGGCATCGTTAAGTGAGACACAGAGGTAGAGAGAGTGAGAGAGAGAGAGAGAGCGAGAGAGAGACAGAAAGGGAGAGCAGACGATTGATCATTTCTTTTTGAGGACATCGTATCAATTCTCTAATGAGCGTCTCACTCTCTCACACACACACACACACACACACACACACACACACACACACACACACTATCTCACTCTCACAAACACACACACACACGCACTCACATTTTCTACATTTTTTGGCTGGCAACATTTTTGACGGACTTTTGAGCCACAGCGACTCTTTTCCTCCTCCCTCCCGCGTATGAGCAGGGAGGAGGAAGAAGAAGATGGAGGAGTAGGAGGAGGAGGACAGCAGGGAGGGAGGTAAGACGGGTGAGTCATGTGGGAAAAGGGACTCGGATATATTCTGTATTCAGGTGTTGTGACTGGTAAGACAGAAAAACAACACAGCTGGATATCTGGAGACGGTCACAGAGCAGGAGGAACCGGTTTGGAACAGTGATGAAGACCCGAGCGCCTGGTTTGACGTATAAGTATTTGAGTAAGAAAACGAAATGGTATGTGACCGAGGAAGACGTCAGTGGGTGCTCTTACCAGGAGTGAGAGTAACATTATAGGTGAGGTGGGTACAAGAGGTGGAAAGAGTAGTGGAACGAAGACATCTAACTAGGTCCTAAAGTAGCTGTATTTACTACTAGTACTAAGCATCAAAAGTAAAGGTAAATGCTGTGCAGAAAACAAAAAAGCCAGACTATTTGATTTTATTGTGGTTGCCAAACAAGAGATCTTTCACTACGACATAAGAAAAGCAATGCCACAAAAAAAAGAAACTTAACACGGGTGGGGTTGCCAGGTCTCCATGACAAACCCAGCCATCGCCCAACCCCCTTGCGCAAAAAAACCCCCAAAAAAAACAAAACAGCTCCAATGCTTAAAAAAGACCAATTCCCCCGGGATCCCCCGGCAGATCTGGCAATTCTGAACAAGGGCTCGAGAGTGTTTGTTTACACTCAGATATGAGCCACGGCTGGATCGTGGACCTCGTGGTAACTGGCCTCACTTGTCACGACGAGGGCTAGGAGAGACCCAAACGCACGACACGGGGAGACGGGAGGCAGGCGAAGGATGTTTATTAGCCCACACGGTGGAGCGGGACTGGGCAGGGATGATGATGACCGGGAGGAGGGTGGAGAGACAGGGAACCGGGCTGGATGGAGAGGGACGGACAGACTGGGTCGACGAGAGGAGACAAGCAGGTAAGGGGAAGACGAAACAAAGAGACAAACTAGGGACAAGCACTAGGAGCTAGGAACTAGGAACTTGGAATGGAGCCAGTAGCTGTACAACTCGGGTAAGCTAGTTGACGGTCTGGCAAGAATGACTGTGAAGCTGGAGACTAAATACTGTGTGGAGTGATGCAGGTAATTGAACCCAGGTGTGCGCAATTGGCTCAAGGGGGGAGCTGCAGATGAGGCAAGAGCGGCCTCTAGTGGCGCTGGGAGGCCGTGGGCCTAACAGTACCCCCCCCCTCTACGGACGCCCCATGGCGGACATCTGGAACCAGAAGGGCGAGTCAGATTGAAATCCCGGATGAGGGAGGCATCCAAGATCTGTCTCCGGGGGACCCAGGAGCGTTCCTCCGGACCGTACCCCTCCTAGTCCACAGGGGTTGATGATTGACACAATGGGAAAGGGACCAACATACCGGGGAGCGAGTTTTCGGGAGTGCACCTTTCGGGAGTCCGCCTATGGGTAACAGGCGGAGGAGGCCGGAGCGGGGTCGGGTGGAGGTCTCGGACCGGGCGCAGGTGGGACAGGCTGAGACGAAGGACCGGGTGTCACGGAGCAGGGTCGGCCACCAGAAGCGCTGGTGGACGACGGCCAGGGTGCAGGTGATCCTGGGATGGTAGCTGAGGCGGGAGACATGGGCCCACTGCAGAAACTGGGAGCGTGCGGAGTCAGGGATGAACAGGCGGTTAGGGGGTCCGGTACCTGGGTTGGGCTGGTGTTCCTGCGCTTGGATGACAGAGGACTCGTCTCCCAGGTGAGTGTGGCGGCAAGGCACAGGGGTGGAAGGATGGGTTCTGGATCCCCTGTCTTCTCCTCTGGCGCGAACACACGGACCAGGGGGTGAGGTTTGGTATTCTTGGTGCCTGGGCGGTAGGATAGAGAGAAGTTCAACTGGCCGAAGAACAACGCCAACCTGGCCACCTCTAGCACGAACTGGAGGTTGGCGTCGGGCTGGGCCAAGACTGGGGCCGACAAAAAACAGTTTCTGAGGTCGAGGAATGCGGCCTCGGCTGCAGGGGTCCACTTGAAGCCCACTGCGGTGGAGGTAAGGGCTGAGAGGGGAGTGGCAATACAGCTGAAGTTGCGGATGAAGTGCCGGTAGAAGTTTGCAAACCCGAGGAAACGTTGGAGCTGCTTCCTATTGGCTGGGGTTGGCCACTCCATCACGGCGGCCACCTTCTTGGGGTCCATCTCCAGCCTCCCTCGGCCAATGATGAATCCTACGAAGGAAACGGACGGTACATGGAAGACACACTTCTCGGCCTTAACGAAGAGACGGTTCTCCAGGAGCCGCTGCAGCACCAGGCGTACGTGTTTTATGTGGTGGAGAGGGATTTGGAAAAAATCAAGATGTCGTCGAGGGACACAAAGACAAAAGAGCTGAGCATGTCCCTGAGGACATCATTAATTAGGGCCTGGAAGACCGTTGGGCCATTTGACAGACCAAAAAGGCATTGAATTTGGTCTTCCATTCGTCCCCTTCGCGGATGCAGACCAGGTAGTAAGCATTGCCGAGGTCGAGTTTGGAGAAGTGGGTGGCACCCCGGATGGGGACGAAGACTGAGTCCATCAGGGGCAAGGGGTACTTGTTCTCGATTGTGATGTCGTTGAGTCCCCTGAAGTCAATGCAGGAACGGAGGGTCTTGTCCTTCTTGGCGACGAAGAAGAACCCTGTGCCCAGCGGAGACGACGAGGGGCAAATGATCCCGGCAGCGAGAGAGTCGCGGATGTAGGTTTCCATGGCCTCCTGTTCGGGCCGGGAGACGTTATACAGGCGACTGTAGGGGAGGGGGGCGCCTGGCAGGAGGTTGATTGTGCAGTCGTAGGGGCGATGAGGTGGTAGGGATAGCGCGCCTTGCTTGCTGAAAACAGGGGCCAGGTCCAGATATTGTGAAGGAACCGAGGACAGGTCGGGGCTCTTGGGGTCCCCCGGCGGCGCGTCCAGCGGCGGGGTAGAGGCCGAGCGGAGGCAGTGGGCGTGGCAGTGTGTGCTCCAGCCACTCACGCTACCCGAGCGCCAGTCCATCTGAGGGTTGTGGATCCGGAGCCAGGGGTACCCCAGGACCAGGGGGTTCAGGGGGGAATGGATGAGGAAGAACCTCAAGGACTCACGGTGGTTGCCGGAGAGTAGCAGCTCGAGGGGGGCCGTCTGGTGGGTAGCCCCTTGACCTCGAGCGGAGTGGGGAGAGGGACGGGTGTCAGCACTAGCTGGCATGCTAGTCCCAGGTCGAGGAAACTCGCATCCGCCACGGAATCTATGAAAGCGGAGGAAGTGAGTGTTAAACCCCCCCACGAGGGGTTGCTGGGAGCAGAGGACGGGTGAGAGGGTTGGAGCTGGAGTGACCGGAACGTTACCCTACCGAGAGGTCGCCCTCTCCCGGCCGGACCGGGCAGGTGGCTCGGAAGTGTCCCAGCCGGCCGCAATTCAGACAGGCACCTGTCTGTATGCGGCGGGCTCGCTCCTCGGGAGAGATCCAGGAGTGACCGAGTTGCATGGGCTCGGCATCGGAGAGAGTCGGGGGACTTCGGAGGCGCCTGAGAGTAGTGGGCGCTGGAAACCGGGGCGTGGCCGCCCAGGCCGGAGGCACGGGCTGGAGTCTTGCCCCCTCCGTCTTGCGCCGGAGCTCCCATAGCCGGTTGTCCAGGCAGATGGCGGTCTCTACCAGTTGGTCCAGGTCCGTGGGCTTGTCCCGCCGCACCAACCGGCCCGCAACTCGTCATTCAGGGCGCGCTGAAACACGTCCTGCAGGCTCTGTCATTCAAGCCGCTTTCTGCGGCTAGTGTCCGGAACTCAACGACGAGGGAGGCGACGCTATGGGGACCCTGCCGGAGGGAGAGGAGTCTTCTGGCAGCCTCCTTGCCGCAAACTGGGTGGTCGAAGACTCTCCTCATATCGCGGGTGAACAGATCGTAGGAGAGACTCACAGGGCCCCCCTGACTCCAAACCGCGGAACCCCAGCCGAGAGCCGCCCCTCTCAAACAGGAGATGAGGAATGCAATGCGGGCACCATCCGAGGCGTACGACGATGGCTGCTGCTGGAAAACCACCGCGCACTGCACAAGGAAGGCGCGGCAGGTGCCGAAATCGCCGTCGTAGGGCGCTGGAGCCGGGACGTGGGGCTCAGGGGGTACGAGGAAGGCGCTGGGAGCCCTGGTGGAGGGAGGAGGGAGGGCCGGAGGAACCTGCAGGCTGCTGACGGCCGCAGAGATGGTCCGGAGGTGTTCCGCGATGTCCCGGAGGGATGTTGACCAAGCAACACTCCTTGGTTTTAGAGTGCGCGGTGGAGCCCCTCTGTGTCGGCTTGGTCCATGTTTTATGGCCAGACCGTACTGTCACGACCAGGGCTAGGAGAGACCCAAACGCACGACACGGGGAGACGGGAACCAGACGAAGGATGTTTATTAGCCCACACGGTGGAGCTGGTCGGGGGGACCCGGTCAGGTGGGGATGGAGCGGGGCTGGGCAAGGATGATGATGACCGGGAGGAGGGGTCCAGGATCCGGGTGGAGAGACGGGGAACCGGGCTGGATGGAGAGGGACGGACAGCCTGGGTCGACGAGTGGAGACAAGCAGGTAAACCGGGCTGGCTGGAGAGGGACGGACAGACTGGGTCGACGAGAGGAGACAAGCAGGTAAGGGGAAGACGAAATAAAAAGACATAAACTAGGGAGCACTAAGCACTAGGAGCTAGGAACTTGGAACTAGGAATGGAGCCAGTAGCTGTACAACTAGGGTAAGCTAGTTGACCGTCTGGCAAAGAATGACTTGGAAGCTGGAGACTTAATACTGTGTGCAATGATGCAGGTAATTGATCCCAGGTGTGTGCAATTGGCACACCTGGTTCGCTGATTCGTCCGATCCCAAAACAGGAAGTTATAAGAAAAACTAAAGCAAAGTACAGATACTAACAAAAAATTCTTGAGTACAGAAGCAAAGTATTTTTACTTAGTTATTTTACACAACTGGGTACAACTTCACTGTCTTGAACCAATAGCCTGCTGTCTTACTCAGGTTGCTATTTGGAGAACTACTTTACTCACACTTAAAGTGGTAATGACGTTGCCTGGACCATGCAAAACGTCCCAGAACTCCATTTGAAATTTGCGACGTTTTTGTTTTTTTTCAACATCTACCATTAACGCTCGTCTTCGCTCCAAGACGTCTTTTCTAGAAAGTTTTCCTTCTTTTTTGATATCCTTTCATCCACTTTGTGAATGTTTATTGAACACAGCCGCGGCTGCCATTTATGGCGGGAATGGCGGAGCCCGCCACCAACAATGGAAACAGCGTCCGGAGGAGCACCACACATAACACAAATACATTGAATGGCTGTTTCTTCCAAAGTTTCAGCTTCGTGTTGCGGTGGAATAGAGATACTCATTTTGTGATCGAGTGAGAAATAAAGACTTTATGACGTAACCAGGGCAAAAAATAAATAAGAGCCGGAGAAGATGGGGTAGCAGGGCGCGCTAAGAAAATCGTGGAACTGGGACTGGGGGCAGAGAGAGAGAGGGAGAGAGAGTTGTAGGAAGGGGGAGGAGACAGGGAAGGAGTGGGAGAAGAAGGAGGTATGGTGAAAAAAAAAAAAAAAAAAAAAAAAAGACAGATACAGTGAAAGCAACACGTGTGTGTGTGTGTGTGGGTGAGATAGAGATTGATAGTGAAGCCTGGAGAGAGACAGGGTTATCGGCCATCATCGATCTGGCCAGCTGATGCCAAATGGGGGGTGTAATGACGGGTAATGATAT
Source organism: Zeus faber (assembly GCF_960531495.2). Lineage (NCBI taxonomy): Eukaryota > Metazoa > Chordata > Actinopteri > Zeiformes > Zeidae > Zeus > Zeus faber. The sequence goes on from NC_137205.1 coordinate 19,040,335, forward strand.
GAGCCTGGGGTGAGACCACTGTCTGTGTGCAGGTATTGGTCTGTGTGTGTGTGTGTGTGTGTGTGTGTGCGTGTGTGCGTGTGTGCGTGTGTGCGTGTGTGCGCGCGTGCGTGCGTGCGTGTGTGTGTGTGTGCAGCAGCGCGTGCTTTTATTAATAGAGTCGACTCAATTCAGTTCATAGGTATTATAGGTGTTATTATGGGTATAATAAATAGGTCTAAATACTTACCCACCCCCCTCTCTCTCTCCCTCTCTCTCTCTCTCTCTCTCTCTCTCTCTCTCTCTCTCTCGTTTCTTCTTCCATCATTCCATCATTTTTTTCCAATACATTTTGCTCCAACCAAACGCTTTTCATGCGAGTAATACATTGTGATTAATATGAACGCAAATACCCACAAAGCAGCGTTCACACACACACACACACACACACACACACACAGACACACACACACACACACACACACTTATTTGGACACCCTTGGCAGACCTACTGTTCTGACTCTTAAACAGTTTCCACAGCAACTGAACTGGCTAAATATAATATATTCCGCTATTGCTCTGCGTGATTTGCATTAGCCTGTTTCTCCTCGCTCCCCTCTTCACATTCCCCCAAAAAAACAGGAACATCTTAAGTAACGACTGTTTGGTTTTCCACCGTAGGTTAGAGCCACCGTGTGCTCGGTGGCACCGTGGTTGTGAAGCACACTGTAAGAGGGAGGCTGAGAAGCCGCGCAGGGAATGAGTGAATTATCATCGTAATACGTGCCATTTGGTGTCAGTCAACAGATGTAGCAGCCTGTAGCCATCGCTATGGCAACCAGACCCAATGCGACGGTTATTTTACAACCATTTAGCAAATTGATAAATTGCCTCGCAGAGATTCTGAATCACCGGCGACCGGGATTAAAGGACGTCCTCAGAATGCGTCACCTCACCACCACCCACCAAAAAAAGGCATTTCCACTCCAATTATAACTGTTTTCATAGTCGTATTTGAAATTTGGAATCCTAATTGATCATGTTAATACATTTTGTGGTGCATAGGTAAATTGGATACATCAAACGGTCATTCTATTATGAAATTCATCAACCAATTTTATACATGATTGATGGCTGCTAGCACCAACCCCTCCAAATGTAATTATGTAAACACGTTTCAGGCAAAGGGGGTTCAAATTGAAAGCAATAAAATTAATAATGAAACTTTCACCGGGGGATGAAACGCGCTCGTAGCTGCCTTACACAGCGCCAGAAACTCAGGATAAAACAGTGGATTTCACGTTCATGAGGTAAAACATACAACTAGAAAACATCACACGTAGACGTTCTGTCCGATTTAATCACCACGGAGCCTTATTTTCCATGATTTTCCGTGCTGAGAGGTATCTAAAATGGTACCACTACGTTTAAAAAAGGACACATAGTTGATATGAATAAAGCTATCTTGAGAAAATTGGCCCAAAAAAATAAAGAGCTTTTGAGTTGTCAAGGTTTGAGTTGTCAAGATTCGGCTCCGGAAATTCGCCCGCCTCGTCACCGTAAGTCAAAGCCTCTGCTTGAGCACATTTATCACAGTGCCGTCTCGAAAACCGTCTGGACCGATATCCAGCTCCATGCAACATTTATAAGGTACAAAGGCCAAAATGTTCAAACGTGCACCGCAGGCTCTGGAATCCCGCAGGTTTTAGTCAATAGATGTGCTTTGCTGGACCCGAAACATCCCATCAATTTACCATTCCATGAACCCCTGTGATATACAGTATGATCTGTAGTGTGTTTTTTCTTTTTTTGGTCCAATATGATACCTTCAAGCCCCAGCACAATAGACACATGGGTGCAGTTCGAAGTCAACGATTGACAACGTAGGCTGATTTAAACTCATTTCAGGCAATGTTTTATAGATGTAAGATTTCAGAGATAGATTTACCCGAGCAATACTGAAAAGAGAACAAAAATCAATACATCCATCCATACATGTAAATAAAGGTGTTTTTTGGACTATGTTTCACAGGTATCGTCTCAAAACAAATTCTACAAGCCACTTCCATCTTATATTATACCAGGCCCCTAAATGAAGCAGGGAATTGCTTTGCTTTGACACATTGGACATAAACATATCCGTCCACTCAAAATGCACCCGTGACCCAGTTGTGGATTGGGACCCACCAGTTGAGAACCACTCATCTAAATGCTCATTTCCTAACATTCAACAGACATATTCATTCGTATATATATATATATATATATATATATATATATATATATATATATATATATATATATATATATATATATATATATATATATATATATATATATATATATATATGTGGCATTCTTTCAACTGTTTTTAATATCGATGTATGAAGAGGTCTGACCCTTTGCTCAGCCATGTCCACTAAAAGCTAACGTTTCTGCTGGTGGGAGTTCTCTGCTGACGTTAGCAGCAGATCCTTTAAGTCCTGTAAATTGCGAGGTGGGGCCCCCCGTGGATCGAGCTTGTTGTTCCAGCACATGCTGATGCTCGATTGGATTTAGACCTGGGGAATTTGGAGGCCAAGTCGACACCTTGAACTCTTTGTCCTGTTCCTCAAACACAATCCTGAACAATTTTTGCAGTGTGGCAGGGCGCATTAGCCTGCTGAAAGAGCTCACTGTCATCAGGGAATACCGTTGCCATGAAGGGGGGTACTTGGACTGCAACAATGTTGTAAAAGAAAACGGGATTCATCAAACCAGGCACCTTCTTCTATTGCTCCATAATCCACTCCTGATGTTCACATGTCCATTGTGCTTTCAGTGGTGGACAGGGGTCAACATGGACACTCTGCGTGTGTGGCTACACAGCCTCATACGCATCAAGCTGTGATGCACTGTGTGTTCTGACACCTTTCTATCATAGCAGCATTAACTTTTTCAGCAGTTTGTGCTACAGTAGCTCTTCTGTGGCATCAGACCAGACGGGCTGGACTTCACTCCCCACGTCCATCAATGAGCCTTGGGCCCATGACCCTGTCACCGATTCACCGGTTGTTCTTCCTTGGACCACTTTTGGTAGGTACTAACCACTGCATACGGGAACCACTGCATATATATATATATATATATATATATATATATATATATATATATATATATATATATATATATATATATATATACATACACACAGTATATACTGTATATATATAGATAGATATTTATATACATATATATATATATATATATATATATATATATATATATATATATATATATATATATAACCACATGAAGTAAAAGAAAAAACTTAAAGGTGCAATTTGTAATATTTTATCTACTTGTTGTACAAATGGACCATTATTTAGCGGCTATGGCTTTCTTTAGCGGTCGCTATTTGTCCCTAATTTTCCAATGTTACTGACTGTGCCTTTGAGTAAACTGGCTTGAAGATCCTGAATACTACATTCAAGCTAAACCCTGAAAATGGAGGTGATTATCATTTGCCTGCTACGAGCAGCAAATTATCTCAGCTATGAGCATGTCAAATGTTATTCTGGCATTTAAAGACGTAACGCTTCATTTATTGCCCTAATGTAGTGTAACACTTCATTTCAAAGCAAAATGAATGTTTGCATCATCAGTTAAAACATTGAATCACATGCTGTTTGAAGCAATATGCTATAATTATCAAAACTATCATAATTATGATGTTAGAAGTAGTAGAAGAAGAGAAGTAGTAGAAGTATCTTGGCTTCAAATAAAATCGAAATACTGCAAAATCACAAGTCCAAAACCAATCAAGTCCACATTTTGCTTCTTTGAATGAAATGCCTGTTGACATCACACAAAATGACATTTCAAAGACTCTGACTGGTGCGGGACTCTGACTTTATTGGTCAGTAGGATATTTGTCTGTTTCAACCCATAAACTTCTTTAAAACTTGATCCAGAGCAGGTTCGGTGTGTTTCACCACGGCTGTATGTGCCCGATCAGCGCATTCTAGCCTGATCAGTGGCGGACCCCGCCACCAAAAATGGGAACAGCATAATGAGGAGAACATACTTAACACAAATACATTGAATGGCTGTTTCCTATAAAGTGCCAGCCATGAAGTATCAAATATGATATTTTATTCAACAACATAATCTTACGAAATATCCTCTTTAAAGTTGCACCGTTGCCTTGCAGTTTGCCTACCAGACAGTGGAGGAAGATGTGAAATGACAATATCTCACAGTGTTCACGTCATTTTCAATCAAACATCTTAGATGATAAGTTTTAATGAGATAGAAAAAAAATCCAGCTCAGGGAGCGGCCATTTAATAAATGCTCTTGCTAAGGGGTCATGCCAATTCAATTACCTTCGACGTTGCTCAATAGATGGTCTTTGAAAGTTTGTCTGTTCATTATTACCTATCTTTGGTCTTTGCTAAATTTAACCCAGTGACAGGCTTAAATATCCGTTAGAACCTTGAACCTTGAACCTTAATCAACAAAATTAATATCAAGGTCTGCATTTGTTACGTAATAAGGCATATAATAAGAATATACTTTTCAATTAAACTAATTAAATCTGCTTAATATATATATATATATATATATATATATATATATATATATATATATATATATATATATATATATATATATATATATAAAATCAAGCAGGTAATGTGTAAAGTGTTTGGCTGTTTAAATTGTGTGATGATCTGATAATCTGCTGTATTTGTTCATCTAAGTTGTAATTTCAGGAATCCCAGACATCTGCCAAGGGATGTAAAACTTTTAAAGTTGCCAGTTTTCCACAGCAAATTCGCTCACTTTTAATTTATGTCAAGACACTTTAACTTTGAGCTGCGAGCCCAGAGTTCTGGATATGATTTATAGTTTGGGCCGTGAATACGATCCGCTGAATGTACAACAAGCATCGGCCCATTATCTTTCCCCCAACGACTTCACAAACAGTTTCGAGAAGAAACAAAAATAACACTTCTGTACAAACTGGCAAGTCAGGCTGAGGAAAATAAATGAGAGGGAAAGGCTGCTTAATGAGAAACGCTATTTTTACTGCTTTGATGTCCCCCGTCCACATAAGCACACAGCTTAGACAAAAACAAATTAGAGATGTCGACTGCATCCCAAAGACATTAAAAACATATTAACACAACAACCATTCGAGACCGTGTCCAGAAACATGGACACAGTGTGCACGATCCTCCGAGAGGGAGTGTGTGCGTGTGCGTGTATGTGCATGTGTGTGTGTGTGTGTGTGTTTGTGTGTGTGTGCGTGTGTGTGCATGTGTGTGGGCCAGTGCGTGTGTATGTGTGTGTGCACGTGCATGTTGTTGTGTGTGTGCGTGTGTGTGTCTGTCTGTGTATGTGTGTGTTTTCATGTGGGTGTGTGTCTGTGTGTGTGCATTGGTGTGTGCATGCGTGTGCACGTGTGTGTGTGTGTGTTTGTGTGTGTGTGTGTGTGTGTGTTTGTGCGTGCATGTGTGTGTGCATGTATGTGCGTATGTGGGTGTGGGGGTGTGGGGGTGTGCATGCGCGTGTGCATGTGTGTGCATGTGCGTATGTGTATGCGCGTGTGTGTGTGCTAGTCATGCGCAGAGGAAATCTCCTGGATACATCCTCAGTGTATTTCAGAATTTGTCCATAACGGCCGGTGTTATGCATAATGCACTGAGTGGTCCTTCCTTTATGCTGACGGCGGAGGGACAGATCAACAGAATAACAATATGTTCTGCTGCAGCTCCAGGACTCCTGGTGTTGTGGAACAACCGCGTCACGGAGGGAATAATGATCATAACGTGCACGGTAATATCCAGCACTTTTCAAGAAAGAAAGAAAGAAGTCTGTCTTTCCTCCTGATTTTCTTTGACGTTATTTGTTTTCTTAGCACCCCTCAGGTGACAGCCATGTTTAATAGGAGCAATGATGTTGATGGGGGCGGCCGATGGTAAAGGCCAAAGTGTGGGTGGCTCCGTCGGGGGCATTGGAGCCCAAAACTAAGAGGGAAACAAGCGGTAAGTAATTGGTATTTCTTATCACTGTTATGCGGATGAAACACAGCTATACTTTCTTTTTAAATCAAATGACCTGAGCATGCTCTCTACCTTTGCTAAACAGCCATCAAGGACTGGACGTCATAGAACTTCCTCCAGCTTAATCCGGACAAAACTCGATTCCTTTCATTGGCCCTGAGCGCGTTTTTCGACGAATTACTGTACTGCAGCGCGGCACTCCTTTAGCGGACAATGCCAGGCGAACCTTGAAAAAAACCTTGGAGTCTTCTCTGTCTGACATGTGAACTTTGAGTGGCCTGTAAAAAAGGTGGTCCATTTCCGTTTGTTTCAACGGGAAAAAATAAAAAAAAAAACGCCGCCAAAAGCAAATTTGCACTGTCCTTTCACGATCTTGAAAAGCCTCCCGTCTCGATTATCGGAACACGACCGTTCACCACCCTGAGTCCAGTCGGTCCAAAATGCCTCGGTCGCACGCCACTCCATCGTTGGCCGCTCTTCGTTGGTTACCCATCAGCTGCAGAGTTGGTTTTTAAATTATTTTAATGACTTGCAAAGCACTACGCGGGCTGCCCCCACCCTACATTCCGGAACTTTCGTGTCCCCCTGGGCCTCAGTGAGATCTCTGGCATCTCCCAGGTCTCCTGACCGAGGCCTTCTTGCTGGACCAAAATCTAGGCTGAAAACCAAGTGTGACCGAGCTTTTGTTGTTACAGCTCCCACTCTCTGGAACCCTCTTCCCTCCGTTATAAAAAAAAAAAATCTTCTCGAATGTCGTCATCGTACAGCACCTTGTAACTCCGGTCCGGACGCTTCACAAATAAAATCTACTTTCTTACTTTCTTACTAATCATATTGCTGAATCTTTGTGTTATTTAGTAACAGGCCCGTGCAGGGACGGTTAAGAGGGGCAGTTGCTCCAAAAAAAAGCCCGATCTGTCGTTGGGGGGATGGGGGCATCCGGGGCGCTCGTGATCTGCGCTCCGCTGCGCGCACCTCGCGGCCGCACCGAGGACACGTTCCTCATGAATATTCATATCTCTCCCAGACGATCCTCCACCTCCATGCCCATTCACGCTTAAAAAAAAACCCCGCGTCTGATGAAAAGGGCACCATGGGGTAAAGGGGCAAATGCTCGGGCACCTCCACCCACCGCCCCTGCACGTGCATGTTTAGTCCATTTTTTAAATGTATTTTATATTTTTTCTAATCTTTTGTTGTCTTTTTTATGTTTACTGTACATTGCATTTTGTTTCCATCTTTAATTCATATTTAGCTTCAGTGCATCTTGCATTTTTTGTCTTTTTTATTTTTGCCTATTGTTCTGATGTGAGATTCTTTATCCATCCATCGATCCGTCTATCTGTCACATACAAATCAAAATGTCGCGGACGTGACTTCTCACAAAGAGATTTGCGTGCGTCACGAAAGGAGGAAAATGTCTCAAATTCTTTTATGAAATACGCGACAAACTTATTCTCAAGCGATGACTCCGCATCGAACCAGAGCTGAGACAGAGGAGAGGGGTGACAGAATCAGGTGAAAAGGGAGGAAAACCAAAATGGCTTCAATAACTGTCCGCTGACTCTCGAGCACACTCAATACATTTAAGTGGATTAAGGCAGCGCCCCGGTGGGCGGAAACGCGCATGCTCTGAACACACACACACACACACACACACACACACACACACACAGCGGGCAACAAATAAACTCACGATAGGTTTAATTCTGCCGGCCCGGTTTGAATGTGAGAATGGAAAGTGACATTCCACACCCAGCGAGCTGCGCTTCGTGCCTGCCTGCAGCTTCATTGGGTGGGTGGGGGCAGCAAGGTTGCAGGCAGCAATATTAAACCATCAATCACCCCCCAAATTAGGCATTTTACATCACGCAAGCTCTTACGGCTCCCTTTTTTCCCCCCACCTCGTCTCCCACAGGTGGGGTCTGAGCCAGGGGAAAAAAAAGAGAGAGATTACATCACAAAAGCAATGATGGTGGAGCGCGCCCCATGAATACATTACGCCGTCGTATCGCACATCACGCACGCGCACACGCACACGCACACACACACACACACACACACACACACACACACAGACTCGCGCACACACGCGTGTGTCGCGTGAGCGTAATGAGAAAATAATCAATCATAATGAAAAACAACAAAGAAACTAGTTTCACTGAGCTCTTACTCCAAAGTACCTCCACGGTATATCCACGCGGTATAGCGCTCATGATATCTTTATTGGACAGGGGCGTGTGGTTCATACGGGCCTAATCGTGTTCTTAAAAAAAAAAAAAGAAGAAAATGGAGAGCCGTCGCTTTTGTTGTGACGTGTGTTTGTTCTAAAGAAGCCGCTGACTCACGGAACGCTGCACTCCCTTCCCTATTGTCGGTGTGTCTGGGCGGCAAACGACAAACGGCGTGCTCCTGTTGCCATGGTTCGGAGAGACAGCCATTGTGTCCACTTTGCTGTTCCTCATGTTTTCATTATAAGAAACATCTGGGCTCTCAATGAGCCGAGACGCCATTAACAAGCACGTAGGAGAAGGAGGAGAGAGAGGGAGGATGAGGTGTGGACGGAGGCAGAGGAGGGGAAGCAGAGAGCAACAGATAGAAAGAAGGAAAGAAAGCAAGCGAGAGAGCGAGAGAGAGAGAGCGAGAGAGAGAGAGCGAGAGAGGGAGAGAGAGAGAGAGAGAGACTCTGGTTAAATGAAGCATGGAGTTGCATTCATCCCAATTAGCCACTGCAGGGGTCCAGGGTGAGAACGGAGAGAGCGTCCACCCCCATTAACAGTGTTTACTGACATGCTTGCTGATTATGGGCTGGGGAGGGAAAACTGATGGAACAGCTTGGAAAACAGACATACTACCCACACAGACGCACCGTGGACATACACGCACACACGCACGCACGCATGCACGCATGCACACACACACACACACACACACACACACACACACACACACACACACACACACACACACACACACACACACACACACACATCCTCTTCCTCTCTCTCAGCCTCCAACATATCGCAGTCTCTGGTTTTATCTGCGTGTGACAAGCAAGACAGAAACACTGGTGTGAGACGTATATATATGCCACTGGGTGAAATGCATGCACAATGAATGGTAAATAATAAATGAGAAGTACATATACTGTATATTTACTTTGGCTCAGACAGTGGTGCAGGCGGTGGGTTTGGATCGTCCAGTAATAACAGTGTTTTTGGCTCGATCATCCTCCTGGTAGCACGTCGACGTGTCCTTGAGCAAGACACCAAACCTCTAGCTGCTCATGATGTGTGGGAGTGCACCTTGCACGGCTGCCACAATCACCGAATTGCGAATGTGTGTGAATGGGTGAATGTGAGCTATGTACTTGAAAGCCCTTTGAGTCGTATGACTAGAAAAGCGCAATATAAATATATTCCATTTACCATTTACCACACACACACACACACCCGGTTGTACTTTTAACTTGTTATTTCCCTTGTTATTTCACTTATTATTCATGATGCATGCCTTTCACTCAGGGTGAATATGTTATGCGGTTTCCAGGGGATTTGCTGAAAACGAATCCTATGGCGCGGTGGAGATGAGCTGCCTGTGGGTGAAACGTGTTGGCGCTCTTCTGACCCCTCGATGCAAAGCGATCGAAGCACCGGCCTTCTGTTTGATATACAACCGCCAAAATAATGACGCCGATCGAACAGATCAGAGAATGCAATCACGTGGAGGACGGGGAGGATGAGTGAGGGTGGGGGATGGACTATAGCCGCATATTATACCACATTAAAGCATATTTCAGCAAACCACTTGCTACTCGTTCTATCATTTCATATTATTGATACGCACTGTTACTATATACTAAATGTAGTTTATTTTAATGTACCCGCCACCTGCACACCAGCTCACGAAAACATTTCTGTTTATCAATGGCTACATATATTTTTTACCTGTGTGGTTTATTGATAGAGTGTTATCGTCTCTTCTTATCTTATCTTCCCTTACTATCCAGCCAGGTCAACACTTATCCAAGAGCTTCGCAGATCACAATGTGATGTTTTGACTTTGGTTGGTGTGTGAAACTGAAACCCATTGCACATGCAAAGTACATGGAAGTAAAAAGGCAAAGTATGCCACCGCCATGTCAAAACAATTGCATGTCTGTAAAGGAACTGCAATATAAGTAAAAATATAGCAGGCAAGGTAAATATGTCAACATAAAAGGAAGGTTTTGAAATAAACATTCTGATGTGTAACACAAAATACAACGCACTGAGCTTGTCCTGTAGCAGATGATGCATCACATGTAGCTGTCAAACGAGCATTATCCCGTCATAAATGGTATTATGCTCAACAAATGCTTAATAGTATCAAATTACTAACTTTCAGGGAAGGGAGTTGGTGATGGATTCAGAAGAACTTGAAGCTCGCCAACTACTTATTTGAACTTATCTTATTTTAATATTATCTTATCTTATTTGAACTAATGTTATCTTATCTTAGCTTAACTTATATTATCTTATCTCATTTTTACTTATCTTATTTATACTTATCTTATCTTGTCTTTTTCTAACTTATGTTATCTTATCTTTACTTATCTTATTTTAACTTATCTTATCTTATATTATCTTATCGTATCTTATATTATCTTATCTTTATGAACTTCTCTTTTCTTATCTTATCTAATATTATCTTATCTTATATTATTTATCTTATCTTTATTAACTTCTCTTTTCTTATCTTATCTTATCTAATATTATCAATATATCTTATCTTACATAGAGGAGCAGCCACGGGCAGATGGTGATTCATACTGCATTTTTACCAGTGCATCTAAAGTGCTGCATCGCTGACGCCAGAAGAATGAACCGTGGGTTTGGACAAAGACCGTGTTGAAAGACTGCGGAGAAATGGTGGAAACGGGGCCAGTTGGCCAGCCGGGCACTCATTGTCGGTGGTTGCACAGGCTGCGGAAAGAGAAAAACAAGTCAGAGCGAGGTGCACAAACAAGGGATGAAAGACGGAGAACAGGACCTTGCAGCGCTGCCCCTGCCCCCTCATTCTCTCCCCCTCCTCTCAACCTTTTCCCGGCTCTGACCCCTGGCCGCCCCCCTTAGCCCCTCGGCAGCTCCCTGCTCCGGGGTCTCTCCCGTCCGAAGAGAGCCACCTAGTGGTGCCGTGCAGGCCGCCGGCTCCCTCCTCCCCACCCTCCGCCACCTGGAAGTGGACACAGCGCTCTCCATCCCAAGTGGATGGAGACCACACGCCATCACCGCGTGCACATTTTCCTCCCTTAAAAGGACCCTTAATGAAGCCACATTAATCAAGTTGAACTGCTAACTGCAGCAATTATTGGTGTGATTCACACCCTCCCCACCCCCCCCACCCCCACACACACACACACACTCCAGCCCCATCAACCACAAATGCCTTCCCAGAGAATGAGTTTTTTTGTTGAGGCGGTGGGCAAACGGAGAACGGTGTGTTATGGATGAGATGCCAGGCTCTCTGTATGTGGCTGATCATCTCTGCGTGGTGGAAAAAGGAGGAACACGACTTGTGTTACGGGCGTGGGATGATTAAAGCCACCTTTCAGACGTGTGACGTAATTAGGAAACAATTAAATTTGGGGGAGGTAACCGCAGTTAAAGGTTAAGGTGAAAGTAAAGGCGGGTGACGCTACGGAAACCCGGGAGGAGCGGTCGCCGAGTTAGACCAGAAGATTTACGGTCCAAGTGGTTTTGACGGAGCGCAGGTCGCACGGGCTGATTGTTTTCGTTATTTTTTGAGATGTAGGAACGCGTGGGAGCAAACGCTTTCAAATCTTTCAGCGGCTACAGAGGTTATTTAGCTCACAGCGGGAGAGCCGCGCGATGCATCCGCCACGATAACGGTCGTGTCACGACACAGGCGTTTGCATGAAAGTCGACTCGTCATGAGTTTTGTGGAAACAGAAGAAAGAAAAATAGCAGGAGTCAATCCCATCGTTTTTTAAGATGCAGCGACACTTAAATCAGTATCATGGCGGGGAAATCGAGTGAGCCGTTCAGGGCAGATTACTTAAATTAAAAACTTAATCAAACGTAAGTAAATAATAAGTCAAAAGTTAATTCAAGAAAAATCGATACATGGCACCCGTGTATTGATAACTAATTGCAAGTATCACAATATATCGCATTATCGATTTGTTTTCCCCACCTATGATTGAAATATTTTCGACGAATTCCTTCATTCCCCCCTCATCTCTCCTGCGCCGCTGGATTGGACGGTTCTGTAACCCTAAAGACAAAATACCCTGCCTGTGATCCCTGACGTACGCTTAAGCCGGCCGGTCCATTTGCATTAGCGTCGCCGCACACTTCCTCCTCCCCGTCTGTCAAAAAGAAAAAGATCGCTTCAATCATTAAGGCTCTTGAAAAGCTGATCCCGCGCAGCTCCTCAATGGGCTCGGCTGATAATGGCAGACAAGGTGGTACTACACTCGCGGAACCCCAATCGGAAAGACCACAGTCGATCTATCACCATGTTATCTGCACAAGAGGTATATTACCTGGGGCCCAGACGGCCCCGGGCATGCGTGGATGTACGGGGCCGATAGCAGCACCGGCTGTCATCCCTCTAGGCTGATTAATGAGGGGCCCAGCCCGGTGTTTAATGTGTTTAATATGGGCCACTGACGAGGCCGTCACACCGACGGAACCCACCCGTCTGCCTGACTGATGAAGTCACCCGCGGCTCTCCGTCTCTGTCGCTCTCCCTTTACCTCTCTCTCACTCTCCCAGACACATACGCACTAACTATGTCGAGTATCATACACCCTAATATCTCCAACCTCAGTCTCCCAGATGTGTATGGAGGACTCTACCGCCCTCCCACGCCCACACGACGGAGTCTTGTTTCACCCTTTTTTTTTTTTTTTTTTTTTTTAACCAAACCCAGAAAACGAGACGACTCCGGCGGTGCTCCTCATCTCCATTCAAATAGAGCGATCCTCTAAAAACACCCACGACTCCGCTTTGCCCCGCTGACCCCCCGCCCCCGAGCATTCGCAGCGACTGGGACCAGACGTTACGGAGCGTTCGGAGCACTTTGGTGCTCCCGGGGGACGTGGATAACGGACATAATGGCTGTATTTCGGGGAGCCCGAGAGGTGTAATGGAAGACACTTACGCCTTTCTACTACACCTTTCTAAAGATTCACTCTCTCCGTTTCTGCGTCCTGATGAGTGTCAACCGCCGCCCGTTCCCCGGCAGCCAGGGGGTCACCCGCTCCTTCCCCTCCGTCCCCCACCGCGTTCTGTCCGTCCCATTCAGCCCAGCTCGCTCCTTTCCCACAGCACCGCCACTCCCACCTGCTAATTTTCACTTTCCGCCTCTGTCCCCTGTTTTTTTTTCCTCTCTCTCTCTCTCTCTCTCTCTCTCTCTCTCTCTCTCTCTCTCTCTCTCTCTCTCTCCCTCTCTCTCTCTCTCTCCCCCTCTCCGTCTATATCTGCACCTTCCCACTCCCTTCCGGGTACATTTCCATCCCTTGTATTTTTTTTTTTTTTTAATTGATCACCTCCTCTGCAGCGAGCCGCTTTTAACCGGCGCCCGCGAATACTACCTCCCGAACGACTGGACTCTCACACGCCGCCCTGAGATCACACGCCGCTTTGGTTTGCGGCCGTTACCATGGCCGTTACCATGGCCGTACTGGTGCGTCTCTGTGCTCAGGGGGGCGCGGCCCGGAAGCCCGCAACCAAAGCGGTCTCGTTGGCGCCGAAACAGGAACTTTGTTCCGTGCACTTCAGCCAGCAACCTTCCTTTCCACGGGAGATTTGAGCGGCTCTCTCACAGAGCATCGCGACCGCCATCGGTGTACCAGCAACTAAAGCTCTTCGTGGTGTCTACCTGAATCCCACATCCAGGGGCTGCGGAACACGGCTCAGGCCGCACGACACAACGATTAGCCGATCAGATTACGAGGGGATTAAGAAATAAAAATAAAAAAATTCAAGTGCCGTGGAGTTTCGGGCAGGCCGAAAAACAAAAAAAAAAACAACAACCAAAAAAAAAAGTCCCTGCAAGAGCTATTTTCATTTTTGGGATCTGTCGGGATCCGGAAAATACGCGACCCGACTCGGATCGGGGTCTCTCCCCCCTGGAACGTGCGTCGGGTCACTTCTTTAATATCTCAGGGGGTACGGCTATAGTCCGCGGTACAAATTGGGTTTGGATGCCCCCTCCAACGTTTCTCTACACGTGCTCCGCTGTGGGTTGTCACATCCTTCACAGCCAGAAAGTTCTGACTCTTTTCCCCCCGGTGAATGTGAGGGGCCTGAAAGTAATTTGCCTTTAATAGTTGCCCCGTCAGTGCCCGTAGAAGTTGATACACGCAAAGAAAAGAAGAAACCCAAATCGTTTTTTTTTTTTTCCAGGCCGGCAACACTTAATATAGAAATGCTCCGAGAGATGACATCGGCTCCCGCAGAGTTGAGCGCTAAGTTCCATTTGAGTCACCTTTGTGTGTGTGGGTTGGACCAGAAAAGGATTATTTTCCAGTTGAGAGTCCTGTGGCGAGACGCTCAGCATGGGCTCTGTTCCCACCGGGAGGGGGAGGGGAGGGGGGTCTTAAACACCCTCAAAATCAGGTACGAATAAAGCTGGAGTGGAGTGTCAGAGGAAAGAGAACGGAGGAGTTGGAGGAGGAGGAGGAGGAGGAGGAGGAGGAGGAGGCAGGAGGAGCGGTCGGGGAAGGGTTCCTGGGTAGCACACTCGGTCCCTCCAGACTCCGGCGGTGAAGCATTATTTCTCAGAGAGGCTGGTTCTGCCTTCAGGCTCGTTGGGGAGGCGCCCGGGCTACATTTACATTATGGACGGAATCCTAGTGATGCCCCGCCCAGTTCCTCTTTTCGTATACTGTCTATAGACCTGCTTTTTTTTAAAATATATATATAAAAAAGATATATTTTTTTATTTTATTATCCTGATGTCATGTTACATTTTACTTCCTCTGCACCGCCTGTGAGAGGAGAGAGAGAGAGAGAGAGAGCGAGAGAGATAGACGTAAATAGCGAGAGAGAGGGAGAGAGAAGTAGAGAGAGAGAGAGACTTTTTCGACTTTTAAGGGTTCCTTTTTTTTCTGTAAGTCATGTCACAGACACTTGATTACGAGGGAACCAAAAAACAACAAAAATATAGACAATCAGTGGGAAAACAGAGAGAGAGAGAGAGAGAGAAAGAGAGATAGACGTTAATAGCGCGAGAGAGAGAGAGAGAGAGACAGGTAGAGAGAGAGAGAGAGAGAGAGAGAGAGCGAGCGAGCAGCCACAACTCCCACTGCCACCTTCCCCTGCACCCGACTCCCAAATCCCATCTGTGCGTTCGTTCACGCATGCGGGTCGTCGCACTCGCAGATGTGGGGCAAAGCAACTTTCAGCACGTGCCGACGCAAACAGGTGCACTTTACCGAAAAACCCAAGGGACGGCGAAGGAGCGACGCTAACAAAAAAAACACACGGCGACACAATGGCTGAGGTGTGGTATGAATAAAGTTTCTCACCACGCAGCAAACACGGCAGTTTACCCCCTTTCCTCGAGTTTTCGAGAAGGCGCGTTGACGGCGACGCGGCTTCGCGGCGCTCATGTATAATGTGGGTCTTATTAACCTGATCCTATAAGGGAACCCTTTTTTCGACAGGAAACGGCACAAAGGAAAGTGTTTTTTTTCCCCCTCCCTTCCGCTACCTGGTGATGTATCATAACAATAATTACTGTCAGGCCCAGAATGAAGGTGTTGCTTTCAGAGCGAGGGATGAAGGCAGTAACGTGGTAATTATGCAGTCGTAATGGAGTCCGTGCCTAGCGAGAGCCTAATGAGCTTACTGAAGTCTTCCATTGAGAATT
>NC_137205.1:19061243-19062983 GCF_960531495.2 Zeus faber
CCGAGTTCTGAGTAAATGGGAATAGAGCTGCACTCCCAGAGGCTGATATATGACACCTCAGCGTCGGTGATGCAGACTGTGATACGAGTTGTGGATGGCAGTGGAGCGGTGATCCACTGTGTCCTCTTCTCTCGGAAATCGCTCGGAATAAAAAGCTTGTATTTCGGGAGTGCAACGATGGCGGAGTGACTTAATGACACAGTGCAACTCTCTGTGACTAATTATAGTTTTCCGACTCCTGGTAACAAGCAGAACTTGTCTACTAACTTACTACGAAAACGAGGTCTAATTTTTTCGAGTCCCATGGAACGCATCATCGGCTCCTACGCCCTGTTTGTTACGACAGGCACAAATGCCGGAAAATAAGGGGGGACACAGCACCGCAATCTACTAATTGACCGGGTTAGATCTGAACAGAATACAATTATTTCCAAAAAAAGGCAAAAGAGATAACATATCGAAACGGAAAAAAATGGTTGTTAGTTCAGGTCGTCTCGATCCAGGCAGATACTGTACTGCCCGAGGCAACCACTACAGACCGATGGAGTCTACACCACGCACCTCGCACGATGCAAATACCCCCCAGAGCCAGAATAATAATAATAATAATATAGCTGAGGCAGCAATACACGGGGTCCAGTTTAATGGTTTTTGGTAAGTATTACAGTTTTCCGGGTTCTGTGAAACGCAGCACAGGTTGCAAAAATCTGCCATCTGCATGTGGCTGTAAACCAGGGTTTGTCATTGCTATAACTCACCGTGATGCTTGTGTTAATACAGCCGTACTCTCCGGGGCTGATATACTGCATGAGTCTCAGCGTCGGACTGTGGTACAAGATCTGTACGGTGCTGTGTTATCCACTGTGTTCTCCTCTCTCTCTGGGCCGCCCAGGAGGATGTGACTTGGTCGGGTCGCACTGAGGAAAACCTGTCGTCTTCCAGAGGGACGCTGTTTTCTTTCGTAACGTACGTTTAATGTTTTTGAAATAAATTATGTATGGATAAAGACAGCACGGTTCCCTCTCCCGCGGCCGCCAAGTTGCCTCGAATCGGCCTAATCAGCGCCCGAGCGCTGCTGATTGGTACGGACCCGAGGCAGGGAGCTTTCTTAATGTCTGTCTGGCTTGCAGAGGGGATCGGCGCATGGGCTCGTCAGCCGACCAGGAGCCAGGGAGCGGAACACCATTCCTCCTGCGCCCGAAATCATCATTACCACCACCACCACCATCATCATCATCGTCATCAATAATAATAATAATAATAATAATAATAATAATAATAATAATAATAATAATAATAATAATGATGTATAATAATAATAATAATAATAATAATAATAATAATAATAATAATAATAATAGTAATAAGCTCTAATAATAAAATAAAATAATCTATATCTTGCTTTCCACAAATTTCAGTTTTTATCAATTTCTTTATTTTGTTTATCATTTCTTTATCATTTATCTCAATACTAAATTACATGTGGAGCTACTGAACTCTAAAAATTAAGTTAAGTTCCGTGCCTCAAATGTAGTGCATAATTCAAATTTATGTTTTATATTATCTTCAGCAAAACATGAAAACTTAAATCAGTCAAACATTTTATTTTCCAAAGCGCAGCAATTGTATTCTAAAATAACACAATAGATTCTGTGTTCCATATTTATTCCACCTACTGATGTCAGTCTTGTGGGCTGAGTTCTGCACCAGATGCAGAACAGGGAGGGGGCAGAACAGAAC
>NC_137205.1:19063183-19075683 GCF_960531495.2 Zeus faber
GAGCAGAGCCCTCCATGTTGCTGAGGCTTTAGGCCACTGCAGCAGCAGTGTTGGACGGAGGCTGTGGTTCATTGCCAATTTTGACCACTTTATCGCTATTCCCTATAACTTTTAGCTGTTTTTGGCAGCATTTATTTTTCGATATCTTTTGTTGAATTATGGAACCAGATTTGTCAACCTTTGTTGCCGTTTTATGTCCAATAAATTATTCAAAGTGTCAACCAGTTGCATTTGGAGTCCGTTTTGAAAACCACCACAGACTGCTTGTTCCGCTACCCGTGACCGAAATTATAATTGGAATAATAATCTGAAAATATTATTGCCAGATCACTGAAAGGTCTGGGCGTGACACCCCTTATAAATGAGCTTAAATTGCACCCGCTCTCCAAAGACGATCGTGCGGCGCTACCTTTTTTAAATGTCTTTTTTGGTCTCTGCGCATTTACCACCAGCTCTCTGCAGATGGTAATATTTTCCCTCTAACTGCTTGTGGCTTTTAGTGCCGGTGCTTGTGAATTCAATGTTTTTTGCGACGATGCTCAATTGCACCAAAAGCGGCAAATTTTGCACTATATGTATGAATAATACCTGATTTGAGTATGCGCAAATTGCACCTGCACACTGAGACCCTATTTGTGTGGCAGTTTTCGGTGCATTTTAACGTTTTGAGGTGCTTTGTTAATTAGGCGCTTGCTTTTTCTGTTATTTGCACTGGTTTAGGGGCCGCAAAAGCCGCGCAATCATTTTTTGAATTCGACCCTTAATGTCTAAAAAATATATAAAAAATGTCAATAAAAAAGTCTTATAAAATGTAATAAACTGGTGATAGGATAGAGACATTCTCAATTACTTAAACACTTTTAAATCAATGGCAAAATATGGAGCGACGGAATTAAAGATTCAAAGATTCAAACATATGTACTTAGTGATGTAGTGGCAAAAGTTGTAATTTCAAGACAAAAAAGTCAACTTACTTTTATTTAAGTATTATTATTTCTCACAATCTGCAGCTTAGGGGGAGGGTGAAGGTGAAGGAGAAGGAGAAGAACAGGGGAAACAGAAGAAACGAGACTGTGGTGTGGGGGTGGTCTGGTTGAGCAGCCACACCCGACCTGGATCTAGGTGACTGGGTCAGAGTGGCTGCATACCTGTTGCTCGTTGGTTGGTCTAATGAGCAGCAGGTAAAACCCCCATCCCCACACACACACTCAGGAAAGGAGCCCTGTCATGACATGTTGGATCTGCTCCTAGCTAGTTCCACCTAGCCTCCTCTCCTAATCCTAACCCGAACCCATCGTCATATGTGCCTCTGTGCCGAAGGGCCCTGAAAACGCCACTTGCGTGGCGTGTGGCAGGCGGGACTGCCGTTGAGACGGTGTGGAGGCACTTTGGATGGCGCTCGGAGGCAAGCAACAAGAACAACGAAAACGATATTATCAGACGTGGGGGGGGGGGTGGGGGGTGTGGTGTGATTGGTGGCAAGTGGGATAAACAGGAGGAGGTTGAATGTGGCGAGCGGATGCCGGTTGCTATAGAAGCAGGAGAGGACGTTGCACATACACGCCAAGGAAGAGTTCCCTCAACGTGCCTCCCTTCCCTTCCCCCTCTTCTTCGCTCATCCCAATTACTCTCTTTTCAGGGTGCAGGTGTACATAATATGTGTTTAAAGTGCCTCTGTTTGTTCACTGGCTTTTGAATATTTTATGCCGTTAAATATTTCCTTCAGAGTTAAAATAGCTACTGTACCATGTCTCGCCGGTGTTTTCGTTTTCCCTCTCATTCGGTTTTCGGATCCACCGGCAACACGCAACCTCCAGAAACACACGCACATGATACATTCACTCAGTAAGGATGTGTGTTAGATATATAATTAGATATATAATGTGCATTATAAGTAAAACCCCATTTTATTTATTTTTTTACAAGAGCAGGTCAACAAAAAAACATTCTCATTATCATCTCCTTTCCAGAAAACGTTCCCTGTGATACATTTCGGGAGCGGCATTTGCTCTCCAATGGATGTGCAGCTTCCTCACTTCTGATAGATATAATTAAGAAGATGTTACTCTTTATCAGGGTAATTAAATAGTCAAATGGAAATCCTGCCCATGACTTGACTGTGGAATCTTTTAATGCGGGTCTGCCAAGGCCAAACATTCATAATCACCATAATTATTAAAAGTGCAGGAGACCTTCCATTGAATAATAATCTTGCATGTATGTAAGGAACGGCACAGGGTGCACAGCCCCGAGAGTTTGCCTTTTTATCCCTAAGAGAAAAAAGAAAAAATATTAATCAAGGTAAAAAAATTTGGAAAAATGCAATTAGTGGGTGGCCCTAAAAGAATCAAATCACCTATATACCATGTACAGTATACTGTATATACAATCAGCCACAAAACCACCACTAATAACCACTAATATTGCGTCGGTCCCCCTCATGCTGCCAAACAGCTCTGACCCGTGGAGGCATGGACTCCACAAGACCTCTGAAGTATGTACTCTGTGGTATCTGGCACCAAGACGTAAGCAGCAGATCCTTTAAGTCCTGGAAGTTGTGAGGAGGGGCCTCCATGGATCAGGCTTGTTGTTCCAGCACATCCCACAGATGCTCCATGGGATCGGATCCTAACCCCGACCATCCACATGATGTGGAAGAAAACGTGATTCATCAGACCAGGCACCTTCTTCCATTGCTCCATGGTCCAGTTCTGATGTTCACATGTCCATTGTAGGTGCTTTCAGTGGTGGACAGGGGTCAACATGGACACTCTGACCGGTCTGTGGCTACACAGCCTCATACGCAGCTGTGATGCACTGTGTGTTCTGACACCTTTCTATCATAGCAGCGTCAACTATTTCAGTAATTAGTGCTACAGTAGCTCTTCTGTGGCATCAGACCAGACGGGCTGGACTTCACTCACCACGTGCATCAATGAGCCTTGGGCGTCCATGACCCTGTTGCTGGTTCACCAGTTGTCCTTCCTTGGATCACTCTTGGTAGGTACTAACCACTGCATACCGGGAACACCCCACAAGACCTGTCGTTATGGAGATGCTCTGACCCAGTCGTCTAGCCATCACAATTTGGTCCTTGTCAAAGTGGCTCAGATCCTTACGCTTGAGCATTTTTCCTGCTTCCAACACATCAACTTCAAGAACTGACTGTTCACTTGCTGCCTAATATATCCCACCCCCCCGGGATTGAAACTGATCAATGTTATTCACTTCACCTTTCAGTGGTTTTAAAATTGTGGCTGATCGATGTATATACACACATAGACATCATATATATATATATATATATATATATATATAGAGATAACCCCAATTTTCATTAAAGCCTGACATTGTCTCCATCTCTCCATTTTGAAAACAGGCTCCTTTTAACCTTCAGACCAGACTTCGTTTCGTGAACCATTTCATTTTACCACATTTGACCCCTGACCCCCCCCAGCCCTCCCTCCTCCGGGCACAGTCCTAGCCTCCAGCTCTATCTCTCTAACTCTCTCTCTCTCTCTCTCTCTCTATCTATCTCTCTATCTATCTCTCTCTTTTTCTCTCTATCTTGATCGACATCAGTTCCGTTCAATCAGCCACCGGAGGAAAGGGTAGGGATGGGAGAAGAGAGAAAAGTGGGGGAAATTAATCAAGTCGCATCCTCCCATTGAGTCATGCAGGTGGGGTCCGTTCCCGTGGGAACGCTCAGATTAGGGGGCTGGGTTCCAGTCCCTCCATGCACCTTAATGTGCACGCTGATCGATCACCACGCTCCAACTCCACAACCTGCACGGCGTAATTACCGGACGAAGCAAACCAAAAAAATCACAACACCGCAGCGCAGCAGACGCTGGGGCACGTGCACGTCAGACCGTCTGTACACTGAGATTTCCTCAAACCGAGGAGTAGATTTGAAAATAAATTAATTAATAAATAGATAGATAGATAGATAGATAGATAGATAGATAGATAGATAGATAAATAAATAAATAAAAGCGTTGCAGGACCAAATTGGAATAAATTACCTCGGAACAAAAAAAGAAAAACAGGCGTCGTCTTCAGAGGCCCCTTCCTTCCTTGGCCGTGTCTGTTTTGCGGCTTTGCGTTTATCTGTTTTGCTGTCTTTTTGACAGAAGGCATAAATTGTCGCGTGTGTGTCCTCCCAGATTGTGTACTCCTCGTTTAGAAAAGTGGAAATGCAGGACCCTCTGCGCTCGTTGTGCGCAATGTTCTCGGCGAAACACTAATTATTTCCTCATTAGAAGATAATCAGGAATACACCAGGTGTTTGGCCGGGATACATTTTGTTCTTAAAACACGGAATATAATTACCCCCCCCCCCACCACCACCACCATGAATTCATCATGAGTCATGAATTCTGATGATGAGATAAAGAGGTTTACAAAATGGGAGGAATTACATTAAAAGGTTTTTTTTTCACGGGACGAGCCGGATAAATTTCATTCTAATCGTGTGGGAAGATCTCTGTTGGGGGCTCTCCCCAGTGTGGTAGGATCTTAAGTTAGGGGTGACACGCACAAATTGTTAATTACCTGTGATTGATGGCGGCCTGAGACACTATGGATCACCTGTGCCCTCAGCGCTCCTAATTACAGATTCATAAGCCAAAAGGAGGCGATACAAATTAAATGCACAATAATATCCTTGTGAAAAATGATCAAATTTTACCTTTTAAATCTCCATCCATATGGTTCACATCCGTTCTAAAGAATTAACTTGCATGGGTTAGCTGCCGGTCTTCACCAACACTGATACCGCGTCTGCACGGTGTAAGTGCACCGCAAAGAAAAGTCTCCGGCAGGAGCAAGGATTAAAGGAAATGTACCGTAGCTAGAAAGGAAGAATGGGGGAGAAAAAAAAGAGCTAAATTACATTTCAATTAAGCCGGAGTGGTAATGAGGGCACTCTGCACAGGCTCCTGGTGGCGGCACAGACATCAGGCGGCTAATACTCTCCAGGCCGAGGTCCCTCTGTGGGCGCCAGCCGGCAGTGATGGGGGTCAACCATGTTAACCCGGGTCCTCGGAGAGCAAAAAACAGATCTATACCCCTTCCAGGGGGGCCGAGACCACCAGCTGGGCGGGGAGAGAGAGAACGGCGGCGGCGGCAGCCGAGTCCTTCCACCGCAGAGGCTGAGCGGGACCTCGGAGGACGACCGGCTTGAGTAGAGAGATGTCAGACGGGAGGGTGGAGGGGTGGGGGAGGGGTGGAGGAGGGGTAGAGGGGGGTCGGCTTCTAGGGGCAAGTCGCTCAGCCCCAGGTAAATCGGGTAAACCATATCAGACGGGTAATAGAATTGGAGAGGGGCGGGGGAAGGGGTTTGTGCCGTGGGGGCCTGGAGTCCAATGTAGCCCCAACGCCCCCACCTCACCCCCACGCCCCTGAGCACTCTAATTAAATGTTAACCCCCCTCCACCCAGAACAATATTTTCGAGGGAGCAGTGGGAGGACGTGGCCCCATACATGGGAAAAGGAGCCTCGGCTGACTGGTTTCCAGGACGCAGCGATGTGGAGATGATGTGATGTTGAAGGGGGGAAAAGGGGGAGGAAGGAGCTGAGCGGCGAGATGGCGTACGATGGAGGGAGGTGGCGTACGATGGAGTAAGTTTAGGAAGTAAAGAAGGGCTTTTTCTCCTCTCCTTTAGGCCACAATCATTGTTTGATAATCTTTTTTCAGCCATGTGTTTGAAGTGTGATTTTTCCATTCCAGTCAAAAGCACATTTTCCCGATGGATATTTTTGTAATTAACTTGAATAATACAAAATGGATTGAGTCTCAACACCATATGCATAGACAGCATATATGCTGTAGATAGATAGACAGACAGACAGACCGACAGACAGACAGACAGATCGTTAGATAGATAGATAGATAGATAGATAGATAGATAGATAGATAGATAGATAGATAGATAGATAGATAGATAGATAGATAGATAGATAGATAGATAGATAGATAGATAGATAGATAGATAGATAGATAGATAGATAGATAGATAGATAGATAGATAGATAGATAGATAGATAGATAGATGAATAGATATCCAGTACAGTGTGTGTGTGCATGCGTGCATGCGTGTGCGCGTGTGTGTGTGTGTGTAGGAGCTAAGAGGCTCGTCCATGAGCTGCGAGGCCCTCTCTAAGAGCTATAGGAGATACTCTAGGAAACAGCCTTGGAGCTAGGAGGAGACAGCGTAGAATACAGTGTATGAGCTTGGGGACTATTTATATATAGATATTTACACTCGAGAAGACAGTATAGGAGTTAGGAGGCAGTATAGGATACTTGTTCCACCTTGCCCATTCTGTTCAATAAAACTGGTATTTCTCAACCCCATCACCTTTGTCCTGGAAACACCACTAAGAAGGCGTGTGGCAGGAGGATCTGTCACAATACTGTTTATATTGTTTATACTGTGTATACATATATATATATATGTATATACTGTACTCTAGAAGACAGTCTATGAGCTAGAAGACTATATATATATATATATATACAGAATATATCCAGTATTTATACACAGTATATATATATATATATATATATATATATATATATACAGATGATCCGTAGCTGGAGAGGTGGTTGTTTTTCCAGGACTTGAGGCGCTGTCTAATCCCTTGCGTGGTGTTATGGAGGTAAAACACATATCCTTGCTCATGGTCTATAGCACGCTGTATTAGTGCACGGCTTAAGCTCCAAGCAGCAGGGAGGGGTAGATCTCGCCATTTTTTCTTTCAAAGATGCCCCCCCACCCCCACCCCCCACCTCCCTCTCTCTCTCTCTTTTTTCCAGTGTCGTGCTGTTGGACGCGTGTATTTTGGGGATTAGTGGCTTAATCGACCTTGTAATGGGGAGATCAGAGTGGCGTGCAGGCATGGAGAGGAGTGCACACAGTCACACGCTGCTACACCCATATTCTCATACATACACACTTGAATTTAAGCAAACACAGTAAAACACACACACACACACACATGCACACACAGACAACACGCACACATTAATGCTTCCTTGATTGAATACACGCGCTCGCTGTCGGAAACACTTCTCATAAGCCCGGTGTCAAGTGAAACCAATTAAAACATTCCTTCTAGAGATCCAAATGCACACGACACAACGCTGCACATGCAAAACACGCATGTGCACGATGCAGATACATGATAGTGATCCTATCGCCCCCCGTCAGCAGGCATGAGGCAACCAGCAAACGGTGTACAATTGCTTTGGCTTCATCGCAGACATTGTAATAATTTAGTAATAGCATTGTAATAGCATAATAATAATAATAATAGTAATGATGTAATAATCAGAATTGGTTTTCTTCAGCAGATACATTCACGGATAGTAGTGGTTGGTCCTGGTGAGGTTTGGGGCGTGATACTGTGGAACATTTGCATAAAAAAATCGACCTTAACAGTTTGGGGAAAAAAAGAATACGGAGAATAAGGAGAATAAAAAATACTCAAACAAAATAATATAAAAAAGTAAAGTAAAAATAAAGGATAAAAATTGTCAAATATATACAAATAGCCAAAAAATAGAAAGCAGAAATAGTCCAATATATGTTGTATTTCATTGATGTTTGTTTATGTTTTAGTATTTTTAGATTGGTACGTTTTTTTTTTACGTCTGGTTCCGACTCTGATTCTGATTCTGATGCTGATTCTGATTCAGATTCAGATTCTGATGCTGATTCTGAATCTGATTCTGATGCTGATTCAGATTCAGATTCAGATTCTGATGCTGATTCTGATTCTGATCGCCACCTACACTCTCCTCATCGCCCCGCCCCATGTGTTCTGTCTGCGCTGGTCTGCAGTCGGCGTATAACTCTCGGTGAACAATGAGCGCGTGTGGCTCATTGTTTGGAGGGATTCAGGGGTCAGCACTGCGAGGCACCATCTCCATCTGTGGCCTTGCATCACGGCCAACTGCTCTCTCTCTCTCTCTCTCTCTCTCTCCCTCTCTCTCGCTCTCTCTCTCTCTCTAATTCTCCCTCTGTCTCTCTCTCATTCTCGCTCTATCCCTCCCCAACTACTCTGTCCACCTCACCATCCTCCTTGACGGGGGTTAGGGCTGGTGTGGTTGCTAAATGTGTCTTTGTGTGTGTGTGTGTGTGTGTGTGTGTGTGTGTGTGTGTGTGTGTGTGTGTGTGTGTGTGTGTGTGTGTGTGCGCGCGCGCGACGGGGAGGGTGCGGTGGGTGGGTGGGGGGAGGCGGGGCTTGGTCTGGAGTAATCCCTATATTATCTCACATCAGTGGCAGTGGTGGAATCCGGTGCAGCGGGCCTGATAAGATGAACAAACAGTTGGGATCATTAGAGCGAAGACATTGTGTAATCACCACTCTAATCTCCACCTAATCCCCACATCTCCAACCAGCCAGGGGCTCCAAAGCCTGGGACCATGCATCCAGTCTACTAGCGGCACACACACACACACACACACACACACACACACACACACACACACACACACACACACACAAACACACACACACACATGCTATAAACCACTACACAGCCCTCTCTTCACATTACACTTTTCTTTGGCTTCTAAACTAATAACAGACTGTGCGCACATGGGCGACCCAGAGGAAAAAAATCAATACTCTCTCAGACAAAATCAAGATTTCTTTTATCCCTGCATTATTTTTTTCCTCCATTTTGCTTGCTCCCTCCCTCCCTCCCCTCCCATCGCTCTCTTTCCTTTCACTCTCTCCCACTCCCTCCATCTCTCTTACCCTCTCACTGACAGCGGCGGCTCCCTTTATCTCGCGGAAGTCCTTGGAGCGCCCGGCGCTAGTCGCTTGCGGAGGGCCTTGGCGCGGCGATTGGCGCCGCGGGCGCCGATCGATTAAAATAGTAAGATATTTTCCCAGGATACTTAGGTCGTTGCTGCGACCGTGACCTCCGCCCTGACCCCGTCATCCCCCCCCCCCCCCCCCGCTTAGCCCGCGGGTAACCGAAAGCCGCGGCCCTGTAAGCGACAGCCGGGGCGGTCGTATCGTATGTTTTAAGTGGAGGTTAGCGCCATCCGGCACGAAGGAGCTTTCAGCCTACGCATGGCGAGCTGGGACTGCATCCCAAAAAAAAATAATAAATACAAACACACACACACACACGAACAAAAACAATATGGACAAAGACAGATAATAACACGGGCCGCATATGGAAACGTAACAAAAGACAGAGGAGGAGGAAAGAGGAGAGGACGACAGACACCAGAGATCCCTCTCCATCCGGACTGGCAGTCGCTGCGGCGCTAATGGGAAGCAAAACATCCTCGTTTCTGGCCTCGCGCAGATGGACAATGGTGGCAAAAACAACGTACGAGCGGAGGATGGAGGGATGGTTGGAAGGAAGGTGGTGCTGATGGTGGTGGTGGTGGTGGCGGCGGCGGCGGCGGCGGCGGCGGCAGTGGAGGGCACGTGTTCCCGCCGCGGCCTTCGGTGATTGCGCGCCCGACGGGGAGAGAGTGTGGAGATGTCGAGCCCGAGAGGAAGGCACGGAGAGGCTGGGATTCGTTTCCTTTTTCTTTTTTTTTCGCCCCCCCCCCTCCCCTCAAAGCCTTGGCACCACCTTAGTGCTTGAGTCAAGCCAATAAAGCATGTTTGAAATTAATTGAATTGACAGAGGCAGCCAGTGAGACAAAGACGGAGAGGGAGAGACGGGGTGGGTGCGAGGGGAGGGAAGGTGCCAGGAACAGAGAGACGGAAAAGCTCATTACATCCCAGGGTATTCGTTTCCTCCACACACAGATTTCTCATTTTGTCCACGCGGTTTGTTTTATTTATTTGAAGTTAGCGAGCTTAATTAGATCCCCGAGGTACTGTGATAGCCGAAAATGACGGGGGAAAAAAAAAAAAAAGAGAGAGAGAGGAGGAGAAAGGATACGGCGACGGGGAAAGAAGAGACGGTCTCGGAGAAGGGAGAGGGAAGCGAGGCAGGCAGGCGGATGACGAAGGGAACAGGATCTGGAAAGAGAGAATGAGAGAGAGAGAGAGAGAGAGAGGGAGGGAGAGAGAGAGAGAGAGAGACAGGCTGTGGATTGAATGGCAGAGTGAGGAGTTGGCACCAGAGACCTGGAGAAATGACAGTACAATGCAGCAGCTCGTCCTTAAGTGCATTACAGTTCCCTCTTCCACCCCGGCGCTCCTCTCTCTTTCTCTCTTTCTGATAGATATACACCCGGGCTGCGGGGAACAGACGCAGACGCGCCGCGGCCAATCTGCCGAGGAGCGGCGTTTAGACGGAGCCCCACCGCCGATCGTATACCGGGGCCCCGGTCGGGCGGAGGAGGGGGCTGGCCAGCGTGGCAGCGGGCGGCGGGCCAGCGCTTTGTGCCGAGCGGAGGAAACGGAAAAACAGATGCCACATAAAATGCCCTGGCATGGACGCTGTGCATTGATTCATTTGCTGTATTTGCTCTTTTTCAATAATGCTGCTTGATTTGTTTGGTCCAGCAACGTTGCATGGCCGCTCGGGCGTGCCAGTGCATATACCGTGTGTGTGCGTGCGTGCGTGCGTGTGTGTGTGTGATTGTTCATGTATTGTTCGTTTATATTATCCTGTTTGTGCATGAGCTCCCATGTGCATCCATTGCGTTTGTATATTTAAAGTTTTAACCCATGAGATCATTTTGTTGAAAAAATACCATATTTTCTTACTTGATTTAGCTGGAGCTTCATGGGAAACAGCCATTTAATGTATTAATGTGATTTATGTGCTCTTCTATGTGCTGTTTCCATTTTTGGTGGCGGGGTCCACCTTTCCCGGCAAAAATGCAAAAATTAGACATGCAGATGTTGAAAAGAAGCGTAGTGTAAGACACTACAACCTTCAACGATCTTATGGATTTCCGCTGTAAAACACATCCTTTCATGATGGACGCTAGAAAGTCCACTAGAGGTTCAAGTTGGACAAAAAAAAAAAAAAGACTGGTAACACTAAAGAGCGGTTTATGGTGGATGAGTGTCGTTGTGGGAGTTGATCTGCTGGGCAACAAGCCAAAATGTTTATACTCCCCACGCCATGAACACCTCTAAACGTCCCTCGCAAAGCCAGTGTTTCATGAAATACTGCTGTGTTCTTCTTCTTTAATGGGCGGCTTTTATACAGAAAGCAGCTGGTGGTGTGACGTGGACATGCACATGATGAAACGTACGGTGAGCGCTGGTACATGGTGGTGGGATGAAAACAATGGTAATTCTTCTCCCTAAACATCATCACTGATCCAGTGACTCCAGTGGGTTTCAACAACATATGTAGGCTGCAGTATATGGCACCACATGGGAACAAGTGAATACCAATATATGATGCCTGAGGCTGTGGGAGGTTTGTCCGTTCCACAAAAGTATTTGTCCAGCCGGTTCTTGATGGAGGATTGCTTCTATTAAAGTGTATTCTGTTTATCTGCAGGAAGATATCTTGTGGCGCTCTTCTGCGGTAATGGCACCGCTCCACAGACTGGCAGCCTCTTGTTGTGGGAAGTGAAGGACGCAGCTGAGACGCCTCCACAGAGCGGAGCTCAACAGGCTCACGAGCCCCGTTCAAGGCCTCCAGTTGATTCATCAATTGTCAATATATATATATATATATATATATATATATATATATATATATGATCCGAGTTCCGATCCTAGGAACAGAACTCGGTCATTAAGTAAGGAGTACCTGTGTTAATGAAATCAATGCATTATTAGTTAAGGTCGCATAAAAAGGGTATTTTTCAAGCTGAAAAGTCTGAAGAGTCTGCATCAAAACAACAAAATTGCCCTCTTTCCGTGCAGACTTTCTCCCCATTTTATGTGTTTTTTTTCATTCAAATAAATCTGAGCAATTGCCTTCCACTTTGCTCTTAGATGATGTGCACCTCCCTCTTATCGGCAGCCGTTGCCCCATCTACACTGTATAATCCTTTATTCCTGGTCATAGCCAAGGTTCATAGCTGTCTCATAAATGTCAAACTCTCACCGGAGTGGTATATTACTGAAAACCCACTACCTCATGCTGTTTGGAGATCTGTGTTGGGGGGGGTAGAAAGGCCCAGGGACCGAGGGGGCAATGAAAAGTCACATGTGACAGATTGAGGTGTAGGACGAGGAGGCAAGCTGTGTGGCGATAAGGAGCGAGCAGGAGATGAGGGCAGAGGAGAGGGGGGGAAGGCGGGGAGTCTGCAAAAAAATGCAGAGTTGAGGGGATTGCAAGAGCCGAATCAGCACTTATGCAAACGCTCCGTGAAGCCGCACACACAGGCGCGCTCGCACACTCACACATGTACGTACACATCCGCACACACACACCTGTAAACAGCCTCCCGGCTTGTTTTGCTGTTGTGCTCCATATCGGGGTGTCATGCAGGGCGGACTGGCCTCTTGGAACAGCGACTCCCTGTTGCGTTGTCAGGCTATTACATGGTCTAGCAGAGCTTAACTAATAACCTGGACCCAATCCGCCACTTTCCACTTCCTCC
>NC_137205.1:19080683-19100683 GCF_960531495.2 Zeus faber
TGACACCTTCCTCAGAGCGGACACACAACGGCTGTGTCAATGGCGTGCCTACAACCAATGGCTCTGAAATGAAAAATAAGGGTAGGAGATAAAACAAAACAAAACAACAACAAAAAAAAACAAAAAACAGTACAATTACACACAACAAACACTTTTTAAGCATAGCAGAAGCTCTTTAGCATATTGCACCCATCGTGACTCAAATGGAGGTGCTACAACTGCTGCCTCCTCAAAGCTAAACACGGTGTCTGATGCCTTGATGTGTGTAAAATATCCCACGCAGTTTCCACGACAACGCCCCCTCGCTTTCACCTGCCCCAACCATACGGAAGAAGAGAGGGAAGCATAATTGTCTTTCACTTTGCTGAGTAGGCCTCCTTTGTGCCTTTGATACACCAAAGGGAACGCGTGACTGCGGAGGGACGTGTTCTTAATGTCTGTTCTCATAATTAATCAGAAACACACTGTGCTGTGCTCCTGTTCCCCACCAGGGAAGAGGCTTAAAAAAGAGCTCCGCTGCTGCGTCTGGCAGGAAACATCAGGCTGCCACTGAGGGCAGGTGTTCCCAAACTTTTTTTTTTTTTTTTATGGCAAGGCCCCCCGAAGAACTAAGGCTCAGTTCTTAGGGGGGCGGGGGGGGGGGGCTTTTAAATTGGTCGAGTATTGGGAGAACAGCGTCGTACAATGGCGTTGTTTTTAACGGAGAGACCATTGGGTGGACTCCCAATAATAGAGAAATCAGGTTTAGGTAAAAATATTTAAAAAAAAAAAACAAATACCGCAGTTCTCCTTTAAACCGTCAAAAACCATCGTCAGTGATTAAAAAACAAAAGCACAATGAAATACCAAAATATATATGTACAGTAAATAGAATTATTACTTCCTGCATGACCCCTTGCGTTTCCTTTGAGGACCCCTCGCGGGGCCGTGGACCTCAGATTATTGGATTTCAGCTGATACTCAATTTAACGCGACCTAATTGACAACAAA
Organism: Zeus faber; assembly: GCF_960531495.2. Lineage (NCBI taxonomy): Eukaryota > Metazoa > Chordata > Actinopteri > Zeiformes > Zeidae > Zeus > Zeus faber. Next base: position 19,081,674 of record NC_137205.1, read on the forward strand.
TTGCAGGATCTAATGTAGGATGTTATTGGAATCCGAGTGGCCTTTGTGCACGAGAAGCAAGTTTGAGTACTCCGCCCCAAGCAGCCCCCTGGCCTCCCGCAAAATGTAAACCATCTTCCCTCCAAAAAAAACTAATATCAGCGTTTTCACACTTTGCTGTAAACTGTCCTAATCCGCTGAGTAGCCAGTCTGTGTTCATTTTCAACTCAATAACGTCAGGTGAATTATCATTCCACATTATTCTACCTAATGGTGGCAATTCCCAACAGAGGAAACTGCCGGCAATGCAGCCAGGGGTGAAAATCTGCGGCAATTATCCACACTGAAACTGTTTTTCATGCAAATGTGTGTGTCTTATTGGTAAACCTAAAACGGGAAATGAATCTTCGTAAAATGAAATTGACATTGACAGTTGGCGCAAAGCCAAGGTGACCACGTTGACGCCGTTTGAGTCAATATTAAATGTATAAATAAATAGGTTAATACATAAATATGTAGGCACAAATGAGGCAATAATTATACAAATACAGAAATAAATGTAAATATCAACATATAAATGAGTAAATGTAGTTCAATAACAAATCAATAGTTTATTTTTTATTGAATTATATTTACTCACTTATATACTTGTATTCCCATTTATTTATATATTTATTGTCTCACTTTACTGTTTTGGGATTTCAGAAACATATTTATTCGGTCATTCATTTCATTTGTACATTTATTGTCGACTCCAGTGGCGCTCGATCTGCGTTCCGTCGATCCCGCATTTCTGTGATTTAAACAGGGAATCCCCACATCTGGCCACCAGGTGTCGCTGTTGAACCGGAGCAGATTGTTGCGTTTCTTTTTATTCCGACTCAGTCGTTTCTATTTTTTATGGGGAGAGAGATGGAGGGACAGAGAGAGAGATAGATAGATAGATAGATAGATAGATAGATAGATAGATAGATAGATAGATAGATAGATAGATAGATAGATAGATAGATAGATAGATAGATAGATAGATAGGTAGATAGAGAGAGAGAAAGGTGAAAGGCCTAAGAGTGGTCCATCACAGTCATGGACAGGCTTTCGTTCGGGAAAGGGTTTTAATAATCTATAGATTCAAAGCAAATTATCTCTACTTTTTACTTCGTTACATTTCTAGCACATTCACGTTACTTTATTTAAAAAGGGACGGGACTGATGAAGCTGCTCAGTGATTCGGCTCCATCTTTACTTTCTTTGTGAAGTTATAATCAGTATGTGCATGAGCGATCATCTGCAGAAAAAAAAAGAGTTCCAGTCGCAATTTATGCCGTATAATAGCCTCTGTCACACCGGGGCTCTGGATAGGACAAATTATTTTACTATAAATAATTAAAGTACATTTAAGAGCAAGTACTTATACACTTTAGTTAAAGTATTATCCAGCACTGGGACTTGGTAAAGATATTCTTCAGGGTTTATTTAGTCTCTTCACAGGGAGAGATATGTGTATGATGCAGAATACCAGAGCAGTCTTCATGACCTTTCGGACAACCCTATATCAGCAAAAATAAATACATTACTGATTATTCTGTTCCAACTCAATTTAATTCTTCTTCCCCCATTGTGCACACAAGTACATGCCACCGCATAAGCTTTTAGCAATGTTTAAAATGTATATTCTAAACAATTATTCATTGAGGATATTTTTTATCTTTTATTTGTTCTCTTTTTTTAGGTTGTATCTTAAAAAAAAAATATATATATATATATATATATGTATATATACATCAATCAGCCACAACATTAAAACCACCACTAATAACGACTAATATTGTGTCGCTCCCCCTCGTGCTGCCAAAACAACTCCAACCCGTTGAGGCATGGACTCCTCAAGACCTCTGAAGGTGTCCTGTGGTATCTGGCAGCAAGACGTTAGCAGCAGATCCTTTAAGTCCTGGAAGTTGTGAGGACCCCCATGAATCAGGCTTGTTGTTCCAGCACATCCCACAGATGCTCCATCAAATCGGACCCTAACCCCGACCATCCACATGATGTAGGAGAAAACGTGATTCATCAGACCAGGCACCTTCTTCCATTGCTCCATGGTCCAGTTCTGATGCTCACATGTCCATTTTAGGTGCTTTCAGTGGTGGACAGGGGGCAACATGGACACTCTGACCGGTCTGTGGCTACACAGCCTCATACGCAGCAAGCTGTGATGCACTGTGTGTTCTGACACCTTTCTATCGTAGCAGCATTAACTTTTTCAGCAGTTTGTGCTACAGTAGCTCTTCTGTGGCATCAGACCAGACGGGCTGATGCCACAGCATCACTCCCCACGTGCATCAATGAGCCTTGGGCGTCCATGACCCTGTCGCTGGTTCACTGGTTGTCCTTCCTTGGACCACGTCTGGTAGGTACTAACCACCACACAAGACCTGTCGTTTTGGAGATGCTCTGACCCAGTCGTCCAGCCATCAAAATTTGGCCCCTATTTTAATTTGAGGTTCTATTGTGCACTTTTTGTTTTCCATCTGGCTTGGCAACCCAAACATATATATTTCGGGAGTCGGGCGCGCTTTGAGATGACACAACGACGGAGGAGCGAGAAGCTGCACACGCACAACGAGAGGACCGGCAGGAAGCCGAGGGATTGGCTCACTGACCGCGGGGTGCGGCGGGCCTCCGATCCAACGCCACCTCGGCCGCGGCAGCGAGGAGGTCTTCCCCGACCGGACATTCGCTGACTCTCCATGGAGAAGCGGAAATAGGTGGTTTGTGTTCGAGTCTTAAGAGGGCGACATGGTGAAGAGAAGCCTGGAACAAGAGTTCAGGAGGGTGGGGTACCGTATCTGAAGTCAAAGAGAGAAATTACGCTTGAAAGGAACATCAGCACCCTATAAAATTTCTCTCTCAAGAAGAAGAGTCTCGTCACCCACACAATGTCCTCGCAGGCTGAGTCAGCGCACTTCCTCCCTGTGCCAGTGGCCAACGCTTTTTTCTCACGGTTTTGAAAGGGAAATGTCCTTTTTCGCTCATTGTGGCGAAATCCGCGGCCGTGGAGGAGGGCACAATGTATTTCTAAAGCGTATTCTTATCCGTTTTAAAATGAAGGTTAGCGACGGGGGTGTTCGAAGGTCGTCCGTGAAACGGTCGCATTTTAACTTTTGACCTTTTTCGGCGTTCGGGGCTGCGCTGCGAGTCAAACTTCAAGGGCTCTCACGACCCTTTGGCGAAAAGACCCTCTTCACAAATCTTCGGGCGGAGACGGAGGCCGGAGCGAAATCCGCAGAGCGGAACAAAGAGAGGCGCGCTCAGTTTATCGTCCGCACTTCAGTATTGATTTCAAATTCAATCACGTCCATGATAAATTAAAAAATATATATAAATAAATAAATAAATGAATAAAAGGAAAGAGAAGGAAACGACCAGAGTCATGAAGTCCAAATGCAATGCATTTATGTGGTGCTTGTCTGTCCTTCAAAGCGCATACCTCATATTCACACGTGGGTGGTGGCGCCAGCCCTGAAAGGCACACACCAGGCACACACCATCAACTTTTCTCTCTCTCTCTCTCTCTCTCTCTCTCTCTCTCTCTCTCTCTGTCTGTCTCTCTCTCTCTCTCTCTCTCTCTCTCTCTCTCTCTCCGTAGTATGATTAGTCCACATTTACCCATAATGCAACAGTGCGGCACATGTGCGGAGCCGCAGCGGGCACAGCGGTGGTCTTTCTGACCCCAAATAGTGTTTGCAGACCGCAGGATTGTGTGGTTGGAGTGCGAAGAAAAAAAAGAAAGAAAAGAAAAACACGTGCGTGCTGGGGAGTGGGGGTGAACATATGGCTTGGAAAAAAAGCAACTTTCCGGTGTGCTAAACGGCGTTTCCGTCCTTTTTTTTTTGTAAGCAGTCTTGACATGTCACCCTGGTGCTTGTTGAACAGTGTTGCTAAATGATCACCAAGGAGATAACGTGTTTCTTGAAAACACCCTCAAAAACCTAATCTGCACAACTGTGTTGGCGTCGCAGAGGATGTGGTAACGACTGTGGACTTGGTTTAAAAATATCTCCCTTAAAAAGCAGTTGATGCTGAGCGCATACATGAAAGAGAAGTATCGGCTTGGGTGTGAAGGCGTTGCATCAAGCCTCTTGATTTTGTAACTTACATTTAAAGCAATGTGTTGAAATGATTTGAGTTTGTTAACATTTATTTTGAAGGTAATATTGAATAAAGAATATTGATTAATAATGAATAATTCAGCTGAGACATTATTTAAAACAGCATGAAATGACACTTAGCCGTCAAATAATTTTAAATAATAATATTTGTAATATTATTTGATTTTTTAATATAATAAACATTACAAATAACATTTCTAATATAATGTAATAATATTTTTAATAATATGTTTTAATTATGTTTTTTTTATTTAATAGTGTATGATTCAAATTTGGAATTTTGAAAAACTGTCAAAAAAAATTATAATACAACTATTTAGCCATAGAGGGCTTAGAGTAGAAAAATCAGCTGATTTACCAACATTCGTCCTGGTAACGGCTTATAAGTCCCCAGGCCCTCCACTTTGACAGATGTTTGTCAGGAAGTTGTCGAGACCGCAGAGCTATTCTTGGGCCCTCCTGCATTGTTTGGGGATCCAGAAACCAACCAAACAAAATCTGACAAAGCCAATATATAACATCCAGGACTGTGTACGTACAACATCGGCATCATGACAAGAAGTGCCCAAATTCATCTCCGCTCCTTGTAAATGACTGTTTAAAAAAAAAAAGGGGACAGAATCCAACTGGCTTAATTGTCATTGTTCCAAATAAAAAAAATCGTAACATGGGATTAAACCCCTTGCCAACAGCTTTACATTACAAGGTGAAGTTAAATAAACTAATATTGTGAATAAAACCTGTAAAATATTAATTTGGGGTTTGTTTGGGGGCGGGGGGGGGGGGTTCCAATTATTTAGTAGTTGTGATTTTATGGGTTTTTTTTCTCCCTATTATTAGTCTCCAAAAATAACCGTGTAAGCTTAGAGACGGCATGTTTCAGTACTGTGACGCTATGCGCTTCATCTTTAGGTTGTGACAGATGTTTACAATGACTTCATAGTGGTGAAAGTGCCCTAAAAGAGGTGAACCGTACAGGATCGCGCAAACACGCTCCACGCAGGGAAACGTTCCAGTATCAACAATGCGCTTGTTATTCCTGCACGGAATAAATATTATCTTCGCCGCTCGGCGTTCTCGGCGTCACGGCGCGGCTCGTAGTGTCATCCCTTCAACATGTGTCGGAATAGCTTCTCTTTTCAAATAATATGCCTCCCACACGTGTTTCGATAACCTCTCAATGACCTTGTTTGTCATACAGGCAACACTGGACTTTTCTGATTAACTTCCCAATACTTAGATGACAAGTCGTTTGACGGAACGCAACTGCTGAGGCAGAAATGTGATTTAAATGTTGATTTTGACACTCAAACACGACAACTGACGACCATTCTGCCACGCTTTTCTGGTGATTTTGTGTTTGGTGCGTCCTCGGGAACCCCTTGAACTATTCAAGGCCCTGAACAATATGTCACAAACACGTCCCTGAGTGATTACAGCGCTACAATGAGCTATAAAACACTATTCCCAGAAGCCCTCCGTCCATCAACACGCCTCCGGGCGTTTTGGCTCAGTGACCTGACGCCGAGCGAGTCAAGGCATTCGGGCATTCCACCGGCACGCCTAAAACATCACCCTGCCAAACACGAGGTGACGGAATGAACGCAGCAAGTTTATTCTTAAGCTGCTAGACAGACAGACAGACAGACAGACAGACAGACAGAGAGACAGACATACAGACAGACAGACAGAGAGACAAATAGATAGTTCGATGAATGGACCCATAGACAGAAAGAGAGATAGATAGATGATAGATAGATAGATAGATAGATAGATAGATAGATAGATAGATAGATAGATAGATAGATACGTAGATAGATTGACCCATGGACAGATAGATAGACAGACAGACAGCAGCCAGACAGACAGACAGACAGACAGACAGACAGACAGACAGATGACTCAACCAGTGTTACTTGTTCCTACTAAGTCTTTCCTGACGCTGATGAACAGTCAGTCGTACCACTGATGACAAATGTATTTCTTTTTAAGTCGCTCTGGTCAGAAGCGTCCAATAAATGGCGTAACGTACTGTAACACACACGATCCCCATATAAATGCTACATGAGGCCCCCATGCGTACAGTTCTTCCCATCTTAGTAAAGGTCAAGACGGAAAAACAAAGTGAAGGGGTAGCGGTGACATGGGAGGAACTATATGTCCTCTTTATGCATTCAGGGGCCAAACGTGGAGTTTGATGTCAGCAGTTCCGTTTCCTCATGCCTGAACGCTCACAGCCAGCTTATGGAGATAAAAATGAGGAAGCGGGGAAAAAAGACCAATTCGAAATTATTATTTAAATTGTATTTGGTGGTGAGGAAATGATTCCTTTGCTGGGGTGGGGTTGACGAGGACAAAGGGTTTAAACTGGGTTGCGGCGTTATTTTATTAAATGTCCTTTTGTGCGTGCAATGATGGAAGAGGCCAAGCGCTGTAATTGCTTTTTCATGGTGAGCTTCCGGAATGAGGCTTGACATGAGCGCCGGTGATATTGTTGAGGCCCAGATGCCAAAAAGTCAAAAAGGAGAGAAAGTCGTATACATGTCATCGCATCCATTAGCCGCTGCACTGTCCATGGGAGGGTGAGCCAGCCGAAACAATACCCAGCCCCACAGCCCAAACCAAACTGTCTCTGACCCCGAGTTCCTGCTGCACGGTTCAGACGGACTGTGGAGCGGGGGGACGATGAAGGGGTAGACAGGAGAGCGAGGGAGGGAGTGAGACAGAGAGAGAGCGAGGGAGAGAGCGGGGGGAGGGGGTGAGATAGAGAGAGAGAGAGAGAGAGAGAGAGAAGGAGAGGGAGGGGTGAGAGGGGGGGGTGAGAGAGAACGGGAGAGGGGGGTGAGAGAGAGAGAGGGAGGGGGGGGTGAGAGAGAAAGAGAGGGAGAGCGGTGTGAGAGAGAGCGGGAGAGGGGGGGTGAGAGACAGGCGGAGTGAGAGAGAGGGAGACAGAGATAGAGGGAGGGGGTTAGAAAGTGAGAGAGAGATGAGAGGGGGGCGAGGGAGAGTGGGAGGGGGGATGAGAGAGAGAGAGAGAGAGAGAGAGAGAGAGAGAGAAAGAGAGAGAGAGAGAGAGAGAGAAAGGGAAGAGGGTGAGAGAGAGGGATGTGAGAGAGAGAGAGGGAGAGGGAGGGGGTGATAGAGAGAGGAAGAGGTGGATGAGAGAGATAGAAAGAGGGGGGTGAGAGGGAGATAGAGAGGGGGATGAGAGAGATAGAGAGAGGGGGGTGAGAGAGAGAGGGGGGGATGAGAGAGATAGAGGGTGGTGAGAGAGAGAGAGAGAGGGAGAGGGGGATGAGAGAGAGGTTAGGGTGAGAGAGAGAGAGAGGGAGAGGGAGGGGGTGATAGAGAGAGGAAGAGGTGGATGAGAGAGATAGAGAGAGGGGGTGAGAGGGAGAGAGAGAGGGGGATGAGAGAGATAGAGAGAGGGGGATGAGAGAGAGAGGGGGGGATGAGAGAGATAGAGGGTGGTGAGAGAGAGAGAGAGAGGGAGGGGGTGAGAGAGAGATAGAGAGGGAGAGGGGGATGAGAGAGCGGTTAGGGTGAGAGAGAGAGAGAGAGAGGGAGAGGGAGGGGGTGATAGAGAGAGGAAGAGGTGGATGAGAGAGATAGAGAGAGGGGGGTGAGAGAGAGGGGGGGGGATGAGAGAGATAGAGAGAGGGGGATGAGAGAGATAGAGAGAGGGGGGTGAGAGAGAGAGGGGGGGATGAGAGAGATAGAGAGAGGGTGGTGAGAGAGAGAGAGAGAGGGGGAGAGAGAGGGACGGGGTGAGAAAGAGATAGAGAGGGAGAGAGAGGGAAAGAGAGGGGGGGTGAGAGAGAGATAGAGAGCGAGAGAGAGGGAGAGAGAGGGAGGGGGTGAGAGAGAGATAGAGAGGGAGAGAGAGGGAAAGAGAGGGTGGGGGTGAGAGAGAGATAGAGAGGGAGAGAGAGGGAAAGAGAGGGGGGGGTGAGAGAGAGATAGAGAGGGAGAGAGAGGGAGAGAGAGGGAGGGGGTGAGAGAGAGATAGAGAGGGAGAGAGAGGGAGAGAGAGGGAGGGGGTGAGAGAGAGATAGAGAGGGAGAGAGAGGGAGAGAGAGGGAGGTTAGGGTGAGAGAGAGAGTGAGGGAGAGATTAAGGGGGAGAGAGAGAGAGAGGGGGGTGACAGAGAAGAGAGGTGCAAGGCCTAAGACTGGTCCATCACTGTCATGGACAGGTTTTTTCGTCTGGGAAACTTTCGGGTTTATTTAGTCTCCTCGGTTGCAGTGTTGCAAAGTAACAAAGTAATAGTACTTTATTACTGTGCTTAAGTACATTGTCTACAAAGAAAGTATCTGTACATTAAGTGAATTCAGTTTCTGAGACTTTCAACTTCTATTGCGTTATATTTCAAAACAAATATCTCAAAAACGTTTAACTTTATTACATTTTCTTCACACTACTTCACGCTACTTTATTTCAAATAAAAGAAAACAGGGACTGGACTGATGAAGCTGCTCAGTGATTCAGCTCCATCTTTACTTTCTTTGTGAAGTTATAATCAGTATGTGCATGAGCGATCGTCTGCAGAAAAAAAAAAGAGTTCCAGTCGCAATTTATGCCGTATAATAGCCTCTGTCACACCGGGGCTCTGGATAGGACAAATTATTTTACTATAAATAATTAAAGTACATTTAAGAGCAAGTACTTATACACTGTAATTAAAGTATTATCCAGCACTGGGACTTGGTAAAGATATTCTTCAGGGTTTATTTAGTCTCTTCACAGGGAGAGATATGTGTATGATGCAGAATACCAGAGCAGTCTTCATAACCTTTCGGACAACCCTATATCAGCAAAAATAAATACATTACTGATTATTCTGTTCCAACTCAATTTGATTCTTTCCTCCCCTGGTAGATGCCACCACAGAAGGATTTTTGTTTGTTTGTTTGTTTGTTTGTTTGTTTTTAATGTAATTGTTGTCACATTATTAGATTTGCAAAATCTGCCACAGTCCTTTGACGACAGGACACACACACACACACACACACGCACACGCACACGCACACGCACACGCACACACACGCCCCTTTTTCCTTTGACCCCCACCCCTCTGCTTCCGTTTTGTTTTTTTACGAGCCTAGAAACGCATCACGGAGCAGAGGGGCCGCCTCTCCACCGCACACACACACACACACACACACACACACACACACACACACACACACACACACACACACACACACACACACACACACACACACACCATACCCATACCTGACTCAGAGAAGGAGGGACCGGGACCCATTACACCCATTGTAACGCATATAACAGCAGAATGGCAGACACACGTCCAGAAAAGCAGTTCAACAGAGACACACAAGGATGAGAGGAGCCGCCGCTGCTGATGTGTGGCTTTTATTTTGAAAGCTACCTCTGCCACACAGTTGTTTAGTGTGAGAATTACATTTTTATTTCTTCTGGATCAGTGTTTCTACAGAAGAAGGAGAAGAAGAAGAAGAAGCAGAAACTCCTGTCCTCCGGGACAGGTTATCTTTTGCGTATCTTGTTTTGTGGTATTCCTTATTTTTTCCCCCTGGAAAGGATCAAGTTTATTCAACATGACAACCAGGGGCTTCCTCGTTGTGGGTGAGTCACATCCAACATCTGTTTCCAGTGGAAAAACAGTAGCCTGTATGAAGGGAGTTAAAATAGTATGAATTCACTGGAAGATAATACTCTGTATATATGTTAAATATGAAAACAGATATTTTACAGCACTTCTCATATTAAAGAAGGCCTAATTTCCTTTTATATAAATTGCCTTAGTTATTAAATAATACAAAATGTTTTAGTATTATTTTAAAATCGTTGGTGTTATTTATATTATTGTTTATATTGATATTATTATTCATATTATTATTGTTATATAAAACCTCCTCAGCAGATGAAATTGCTGCACCTGCATGATATTTCTTTTTCTGTTTTACAAAAAAAAGTATACGTTTAAGTTAGAAAATCTAGAAGCGCTTATGCTGAGTTTTAGTTGTATTTTCCTCCCCCAGATTTCAGCTGAACAGAGAAACCTTCTCTCTCATTACTCACGTGCACTCTTATTTACATCAGTTAAACCCCAGTTATCGTCACATTATTTATTTATACGTTCAGTAAATGGAAACGCCTCACCCCGCTGTGCCTTTCTTACCACATCACTTATGCCGTGCAGCTGTTCTCTGACTTCTGTGCGTTCCCCCTTTTTTTTCCGACAGATCAACTTGTCTGCGCCTGAAACGGCACAATGGGGTTCTGTTCTTCTGCCTTTATATACACTATGAGCTCATGCCGCTGAAGCCCGATAGGGTCCCACGCTTTACACTCACATGTCAGACACAAGTCCTACAGACGCTCCCTCGGGCCAGAGCGCCCGGATGCTGCGTCGCCATGCGATCACAGCAAGGTGACAACGCTGATCCAGAGATTCTCCGTCTGAGGGGCTCCCTCATACGGAGAAGAATTCAGAACAGTCCGGGGGCCCGTGGTGGTTTTTCCCCTCGGCTGATCCTCCACTCCAGTATTTGAGCAAACAAGCAAATAAATAAACAGACAAACAATTCCATTATTTCCAATACTTAAACCCTTTTTGGCAGCTCTCCCTCGTCACTATGACGACTGCAGAGGCGCGACTGCCGTCGTAACAGTTGAAGATCATGGAGTAATAGTGCCATCTGATGCTTCCTTACACAAAGGAAGCTGGGTTCTCCGGACATCACGTCTATAGTTTCGGGGGGATTGTGGGCCAATCCTGTGTGCACATACTGTTGAAACAATATAAGGAAACGAGGGGGACAAAATTGGCATTTGCTTTTCTGCAAAGTTTGGCCAAAAAATGTTGGCACTTTATGCCTGCATGTACAGTATGTGTTTTGTAAAATGCACATGAAGGTAGATTCAATGTTAAAGTGACAATCCCGCAATATTATTTTGTTAAAAAAAAAATCCCACGTTTGATACTTTATTCGGTTTATTTACAGCCATTCTACTTCTTATGCCCATGCTCCTCTATATGTATGTCTCCATCTATTATATATATTGGGAAAATACAAGAAGTGAAAGGCGGCCGCGGTGAATTTGATGAAGCAGCGGGGTTAGTTGTGGACACGTAACTGTCCACATGGACCGACATTCACAAAAAAGAACAGCAAAGATCACCGATACCAGCTCAAGTGAGTAAGAAAAAAAGAAAAAGCAACTCAGTCAGTCAGAAGAAAGCAAACTATGGGGGAAAGACGAAAAAAACATTGAAATTTTGAATGGAATCCTGGGACCCAACACAGACGGCGTTATGGATTACCACTTTAAGAGGAGCAATTTCATTGTTTACACTGATAGTCAACGGAGGAACTTGTGACCTTTACAGGTCAACTAAAGAGCCTCTTCTTGCTTTGCAGCTCTTCACCTCTACCTTGCAATGGCGCAGCAAGAGACATCCTGCCCTATAGGATATAATTTGGTAGATGGGCGCTGTGATGGTATGATTTCTAATTTATACAAATTATTCAACTCATTCTAATTTTTATGAACATTAAGAATCTCAGCATTTAGGTTTATAAATGGCCCTTTCTGAATAGGGGGTCAGTTACCGTCATTATTTTTGCCTCAATGATTATATATTGAATAACAATGTGATTATTATGGAAGTTTAGGGACGATTATTAGATTAATATAAATTGTGACGCTCATTAATTTCACGCTCCAGAGTGATTATTATCGACGCCAAATGAACCCGGGTACATTGCGGTCGGCCACATTTACATTTAGATGAATCTCTCGAACGCGAGCGCCGCTCCCCTCTCGCGGACCTCATTTGGCTGGTTTTGTTCTTTTTTTGATTTAAGATCAGAACGAATGCGTGGACGAGGACTATCCGGAGTTCGAGCACCCGTGCGGAGATAACGCCGACTGCATCAACACCGAGGGGAGCTTCTCCTGCAGGTGCGCCGATGGATTCGCGTCGGGCCAAGGGAACCACGCGTTCACGCCCGAGAGCGCTCTCACATGCAAAGGTAAAAAGAAAACCCGTTCCACGTGCGACATTGTCTCCTGGAACAACAGCAGCAACAGCGCTCGCGATAATGCCAAGCGGGAGATGTCGCCGTCTTTATTTGTGAAGAGGCGTTCAAGAAAGCGCGCTCATGCCCAGTTCACACCAAAGGACTTGAGAGTCCCAGGCACAACGTTCATCGTCCGAAACCCTGGTGATCGGTTCCGGATTAAGCCCCGGCTGATTCGGTTTGAAGTCTCAAGACTCCACCAGGATAGAAAAGGAGTCTTCAAACGCATGCCGCTGCCCCGCGGAGGTCTTTCGAATGCCTTTGTTTTGGTGTATCTCAGCCATAAGCGGCTTTCCGGGGAAAAAAAAAAAAAAAAAAAACCTAGAAAAATGATTCATAGCATATAAAACTGCTTCAAATGTAGAATGCACATACACATCAACACACCTGGAGGAACACAAAGGTGGTGTGAATAGACGTAGTCAAGTGGTAAAGTTGAGGTTCGAACGGTCACCGTTTCACCATGGAGGGTCTGCCCCCCCCCACCCCCACGCTTCCAGATATCAACGAGTGCCTGCAGGAAGGGGACCTCTGCGGACCCTACGCCCTGTGCCACAACAACGTCCCGTCCTACTCCTGCTTCTGCGAGGTGGGATTCATCGCCTCCACCAAAGTCGAAGCCTTTCGCCTAGGCGACAACGTGACGTGTGAAGGTTAGACGCCAGTATTTTGACTGATATATATATATATATATATATACAATAAGTACAATAAAGACATTTGTCACAATATCAAACGAAAGCAACCTTTCTCTCACAAGAGTTATATAGAGGTATATATATACAGTATATCAGTATATATATATATATATATATATATACTGATGTTTCCTGATATATGTATATATATGTGTGTGTGTGTGTGTGTGTGTGTGTGTGTGTATATATATATATATATATATATTCACACACACACACACACACACACACACACACACACACACATATATATATGTATATATATAACATAAGCGTGTTATAGAATATATATATATTCCTTATGTATACTGATATATAATGATGTAATAATGATATATACTGGTACATACATATATACTGTACTATATGGATGTATACTGCTATATCAGCAGTGCATGTAATAAGCAGAGAGTGTACTTCCCCAGTACTCTAGTGGCATCACTGGGATTTGAATGTTTGTGTATGTTTTTAATGGAACCAAATGGAACCATAAGCCAGAGCAATTACTGTATGTCCCAGGATCTGCTCTGATCTCTTCTGAATTGAGGCTTTTTTGTTTGTTTTTATTGATAGATATAGATGAATGTCATTTTGAGGAAGCCTGTAACGAGAACGCTTCATGCGTCAACACCCAGGGGAAGTTCTCCTGCGTCTGCAACCCTGGTTTTGTACAGACAAGGGGCAAGTCTCCTGAATATGAGGAGAAATGTGAAGGTAAGGGTGATTAAATGTTGATCAAATAATACATTTATGAAGTAAAAAAAAAAAATCTAACAATTTTCTTTTTCCTTAAAATCTGGCTCGGTTAGATTATGGTTGAAATTCTCAATCTTTTTTTTTTAAGGTAATGTCACAGTATCACAATGTCACAACAATGTCATGTTCAATTTTCTTTCTGGGAAGTTGTTGAAAATATGTTTCTCACAACTTGAAAAGTTCACCTTGAAAAGCTGGAAATCGGCCTAAATCCAGACCACTGCGTACAGTGTTTGGGGACGTGAATCTTTCAGTGGTCCGCGCAGGAAACAGATTGTCCTTTGTTTCCATCCCATCGATTCGTCTCCATTTTTAGACATATGTGTGATCGAGAAGACAATCTGTGGAAATGGGACCTGCCACCGCGGAGTTGACGGCCATTACTGCGCGTGCCACGCCGGCTTCACCAACTACGGCCGCCGCAAGTCTCCCTGCGCCGGTAAGGAGCGCCACTTCCCCCCCACATTCTGCCTTTAACTAATGTAAATAACCAATTTTACTTGCAAGCGTTGCTCGCTCTTTACTGAGGCACTTCCATCTGGAAAGACAAAAAACCTAACACCGTAAAAAGAAAAACACACGCACGACACACACACACACACACACACACACACACACACACGCACACACACACACACACACACACACACACACACACTCACACACTACAACTGCAATCCCAAGCAATAACTGTGCAATATACTGTAATTAATTTAGACCTATGATCGGTCCATTGATATCCTCCATATTACTGTGTACATATGTATTTATTCTATACAGTCATTTCCCCCAACCTCTACTTACTGTATATCTACACTCAGTACTTGCAGCAACCACACTGAGGAGCCTTTGAGCCCCTGCCATAGCCTTTTAATTGGTCTGTGTAGTTGTCTGTGTATTTAGCGTTTTGGATTCTCTCATTTTTCGCTTCTCTGTCTCTCAAATTGTGCACAAGAGATGTTCCTCGTACACGCAAAATGTACCAAATAAAACCCGTTGCATTCTGGTTCTTTCCTTCTGTTTCCCCACGCCAGAGATAAACTGTGACGTATTCGGGGAAGGTCTCCACCTGGAACAGGTGGATACGAACTTCATTTATCTGTTTAAAATATCTGCGGTCCGGTAAATCCCCGCCCCCGTCAGACACTAATCTCCTTCTCACTTTCATCCCTGCACAGACTCTTCCAGCTGTGGTGCCTGTTGTGAGCCTGCTGAAGAACAGCTGTTTGGAGCTCAGCGAGAGCGAAACGCCCTCTGATCTGGACTGGAAAGGCCTTCTAGAGGTATTAATTATTAATAATTGTTAGAATTATTATAATTATAAATTTTAATACATTAATTAATTATTATAATACAGAAAAAATATGAATAATAATAATAACAATTATTATAATACAGAAATGCAAATGCAATCAAATTAAATTCACATTGAAATCCAATAACAGTGATGGGTCGGCTGCTCCCTCCAGCATTGTTTTGGCGTGTCCAAGCATAACATTCTGGACTGTTGACGCTGAAATGTGTTGCCGGGCCGCGCCGTCCCAAAAAGGTCTCTCTCCACTCTGACTCGGGCTCCTGTTTCCTCCCACGCATACTTTCCCTCCTCCTCCTCCTCCTCCTCCTCCTAATCCTCCTCCTCCTCCTCCTCCTCCTCCTCACGCCTCCGCAGAGGCTGCTGTCCATGGTCGACAGGCTCCTGTCTGGCGGGGCCCTGAATGATAACAGGAAGGTCTCCACCCTGCTGAGCGTGGTGGAGGGGGCTCTGCGGCTTGTCGGACCTCTCACAAACGCCACCCGAGTCCAGACAGCCTGCGCTCAAGCAGGTGACCACGCGGGGCTCGCAGGAGAGCAGCTTCCCCCAGCTTTACATTTTTTTTTTTTAAGTGTCGCGCGTCGGCCCGGAGTCAATGAACGGAATAGGCGGAAGAAGCACTCAAAAGTAGAAATGACTCTAGTAAAACGTGAAAGTGACACATTGATATTTCTACTTAAGATATGGTGGTATAAAAAGGATGATGTGAGATAAAATAAAGCTTTATTAATCCTGGCGCAAAATTCTGGCGTTGCAGCGGCAAAAAACAGTGCAACAGTCAAGGAAGAGAGACAAATTAGAATGAGATTAGAGATAACACATAATGCACACTGTCTATCAATGTACACAGTGGAGCAGTCAGCCCAATATGGGGAAGTAGCAGTTATGTCCACAGTAAGTACAAGTTACAGTATTGCAGCATTACTAATACCAGGCATACAGTAGTGACAGAAGTAAACAAAAAGAAAGTGTCATACAGTAATATCAGTAGGAGCACGAGGAGGCCCCAGCTCTTAAACAATCAAAACTAAAAGTACTTGTCATATCCAGTGCTCTGATATAACAGAGCCCAGATCTTGATTACCATTTACAAAACAAAAATTGAATGGTTTAAGTGGTGTCGTATTAATTTAAAATCATGTGGGCCTAATGAATCACTGATGAGCAGTTTGATAGATCCAGCCCCTGATTTTAAAGGGGACCTTGTGCAAAACATGATGATCAACATCTTGCTTTTTCAGCGCTTGTGCACACGCTTTTGTGTCTCTGGCGGGCCTACGAACGCACAAACTGTGCGATAAGACAACTCAGTCAGGTTTTGTTTTTTTTGTGAGCTCCCTATTTCAGAAAACGTGTGATTCAACGAGCCGTTCAGATTGGCCTCTCTCTCCTACGTCGAGTGGAGGCTCATTAGAATTAGAACCGGCCCCCCCATCTAAGTATCTCCAAGGAATCCTGAGATTTGCCAAGATTGAGCCGTATTTTACCCTTCGCCCCCTGTTTGAATGTTTTCCCGTAAATCTGCTGTATTTTTAAGTTTTCCAAAAAAAAGAAAAAAAAGTTTTTTTAAGTTTGTCGCTGCGTGTTTCTCTAAACAAAACCAATAAAAACAGTGTGTTTTTTATTGTAGAAGTATTGATTTCCTCCATTTTCTAATTGAATGGAGAAAAAAAAGCCCTGTGCGTAATGGGGTAATATCAAGTAACATAAGCGTGTTATAGTAGAATAAAAAGTATAAATATTTGCTTGGAAATGCAGTGGAGTAAGAGTCATAGGTTTTCAAAACTTAATGTACTCACATGAATATTAACATAGTACAAACACTTGGAAAATGTACTTAAAAAAGCATAGAAACAAAGTACTTGTACTTTGATACTTTCCACCACTGCTGAACTATCTGTAGTTGAACATTGTGGCATAGCGATAGTGCAATTAAAAAAAACAAAACCTAGATTCAGAAAAGTCTCCCTCAGAATATCCATATCCATATTTTATTTCTTGTTCAAGTTCAAGTTCAAGTTCAAGTTCAAGAGATTATTTGTCACATACATATACATACGTTCATACATATATGCAGTGAAATGTCATGACACCCGGTGATTACGCACAATAAGCTCTATAAATACTAAAAAATACCAAAATGTGCGTAATCGACACAAGGTGCTCGCGCAGGCAGCCGCAAGGGGAGGCGCCACAATCGCGATTCTGGGTCCTATAATTATATAATAGGAGTAATTGACTGTGTTGTATTAAATATACATTTAAATCCTCCTAAAAGTAATTTTAAATAGCATTACATTATTTAATCTTACAACCAGACAGAGACTGGAAGAGTCACAGAAAGGCATAGAAGTGGACGTCCCTTTGGCCACATCCCACACTGATGAGCGCTTCATTGTGAACAGTGCCCCGCTGAACCGGATGATGATGCCACTCCAATTACATATTCCAACCTTAGTTATAAATCATCGTTCCCTTAATCATATGAAAAACAAACATGGGAAATGTCTCATCCGCTCAACTTTTCCACTGTCACAGAGCTGGTGCTGCAGGTGCAGAAGGGTCCGGTCCCGCCGACGGGTCCTCTGACGTTGTCCTCCAGCCACGTCACGCTGCAGATGCAGTGGGAAACGGCCGCAGGAGAGCCGTCCTCCTACCCAGGTTGTCGTCATCCACAAACGTGTTTTTTGCTTTTTTGTTTTTCGGCGCCGTAATGACATTCCCATTTGTTTCTACCACTTGAAGCCCCAATGGGACGACAAAGGAGCTAAACCCGGCGGGTGTCTTTTACAGGCTTCACAGCGGTGTCCCTGTTGAGCTATAAGACCTTGGAGGACTCCTTGAAGGGCGTCAACGCCTCCTTCAGTGGAATGAGCCCACCGGAGGGCCAGCGCTTCCAGCTCAACTCCAAAGTAGCCACCGTCACCGTTAGCAGCACACACACAGACCCCCTGAAAGAGTGCGTGGATTTAACATTCTACCACCTGCAGCAGGTAAGGAAACCAATGAAAACAAAACAAAAAAACAAAACAAAACGGTAATTATTGGAAAATGGGCCCCTCAACGGCGCGATCAGGACACCGAGGCCAAGCAGAGGGGTCTTGTATCAGGGGGTTATTTTGAGACAATGACCACACGTCGTCCCGCTGATCACACGGCTTCTTACTAAATAATATGGAACATTGAGAACCGACCACTGATTGCTGCTGCTGACAAAGCAAAATCAAATATTTCACAGAGTCGTGTAATACAAAAAAATTAAATAAATACAAATAAAATAAAAAAATATTTTTTAAATCTTGTCAGCAATGACTTCATTCTTAACCTCTACGGCATCGATCCAGCCGCAGTTCCTGCATCGGTGATTAAACACCGCTCTGATACTACAGTACTGATACTACTCTGATACTACATGTCGCATTCCTTTGACGAAAGCCGCCGCCAAAACTCTTTCGCAGTCGAACGGGATGAACCACACCTGCGTTTACTGGGATTTTTCGGAGAGCGGGGGGTCGTGGTCTCCCCTCGGCTGCAGCATGGTGGAGTCGGGCTCCAACCACACGGTCTGTTCCTGCAACCACCTCAGCAGCTTTGCGGTGCTCATGGCCCTTTCTGAAGGGGAGGTGAGGAGGACTTCTCCGTTAGACCAGTTCTATTGGCCGATCGTACACTGAAGTTATATGATAAGACCCGTCTATCCTTCTCTCTCTTCGCCTCCCTCGCTCCTTTTCCGCCAGGACCCGTTCTTGCTGCGGATGTTCACCTGGGTGGGCCTGCTGCTGTCTCTGCTCTGCCTGCTCATGTGCATCCTCACCTTCTCCCTGGTGCGCTCCATCCAGAGCACCCGCACCACCATCCACCTGCACCTGTGCATCAGCCTCTTCCTCGCCAACCTCGTGTTTCTGGCCGGCATCTCCCGCACCGAGAACCAGGTAACGACCCTCGAAGGCATCCCGGTCAGGATGCACAATAAACACCTGTCGGGATTAGCGACGAAAAGTGCGGCTCTTTTTTGAGGGTCGGC